>NC_080849.1:2493398-2808398 GCF_030435755.1 Ochotona princeps
GCGGGAGGAGGAGCCGCTCGCATGGACCGCCGCGCCCGGGGCCGCTCAGGAGGCGGCGGCGGCGGCCGCACGGGCCGCGTCCGGGCCGCCGGGCTGCGGGCGGAGCGCGCGGGGCCTGGGCGCCGAGCCCGGAGTCATCCCCGGCACGGGCCGCGGGCGCAGCGGCGGGCGCTCGGCGGGCCGGCCCGCGGCCCGCGCTCCATGCTGCCGCCTCCCCGGCGCCGCGCTGCTGCTGGCGGGCGCTCCTCGGGGCGCGCCGCTCCGGGCGCTGCCCTGCGCCTTCCCCGGCGAGCCGAGAGTCTCCGAGCGCAACTTTCCGTGCCCCTCTGCGCTCGCTGTTCGGGGTCGCGGCGAGTGTTTTTAGTGCGCGGGTCGCAGCTCTCTCATTGTGCGCCAGCGAGGCCGATGCGGGCTGTGCTTTCCTCGCGCACTTAGTCTAGGAGGAAGAAAGCAAACAAGACAGAGCGGTGAAGCCCCCGTTCAGTCGCGCGCCGGGGTAGGTGGGTGGGTGGGTTGGGGGGGAGATGTCAGGCGCTGTTCCACCTTCCCAACAGTCACAGATCAAACAGTGTCACCCGCCGGAGCGCCACTTGGTGCCCGGCGCTGCCCCCGGGGGGCCTGGCCGCCCTGGTCTTCGCTTCTTCCAACGCGAAATCTTAATGCAAACACGTTCAGATCAGGGGGTTGGGACCGGTCTTGATCTTCCAACAGAAAAAAATGTTGAAAAATACACAAAAAGCATCCCCCCTCCAAGATTTAAAAAAAAAAGAAAAAAAAAAAAGAAAAGAAAAGCCGACCACAACAAGCAGGGGAGTGCACAGAGGCGAGGCGCGGGCGTTCGCGGGCGGCGCGCCGAGCGTGGACACTGCCCCCCCAAACTCCTGGGAGAGAGAGATGCACTCTCGCTCTCTCCTCTTTTCAGTGAAATATAACACACATTCGGATCGCAGAGCTCTCAGACAGTCTCAACTGATAGACAGACACATCGAGCTGCTTTTCCTGCCTCAGTTCTTACTCCTCCTCCTCGCGCCAACGTCACCCTGACAATTACAAATAGGTCTCACACAAGCCATACCTGTCAATCTTTTTAATTGCTTTGTTTTCTTTTTTTTTTTTTGCCAGAGCTAAACAATATGACACACACGCGCGCGCGCAAAAAGAAATCTTAATACGGCATACCATAAAGGGAGGAAGACATTCGGGGGGTGCTATTGTCATCCGCCGGCCGGGACTGGGGACGGCCCCTGTGTTCCCAGTCAAGTCAGGCAGGCAAGGGCTCCTGTTCGCCCTCCCCCGCCGGTGCATTCCCACACAGACACCCACGTGGACCCGTCGCCCCGGAGGAAGCGTGCCCCGTGCGTGGAGGCAAGGAAGCACCGGGACCCTTCTGCCGGCTCAGTTGGGGGCTGGGGGGGAGGTTTGGTGGCAGAGAAGGGCAAGGTGTGACTCTTGTGCTGGGGCCATTGCTGAGCAGGTGGAGAACCAGGGATTGCTGTGATCAAAAACACACTCCTTCGAATTGGAATTTCAAAGTGCAGTTGGTGCCTCTCATCCGACCCCCTCCATGCAAAGTGCATCATCGGGTCCACAGTCACACACGGAATTCGGGAGGCACAGTGACACCACGGAGTCACATTCCTACCCATCTGGGCTACAAATATAAGGGCTTCCTGCAACGTCCCCAGTTCAACGGGGTCTCGTGGAACTCAGGCCCTCGGCTTTCCCATCTAAGTGCATGCTCCCAAGAGGAAGCCCGCACCAGTCCCGTAGAGCTACTGAGCTCACTCACGGAAAATAAAATAAAAACACACCATCTAGGCCAAGACAAATAAAATGGCTTAGTTCCTGCAACTTGCGTGGGACAGGGCGCGGGCGGCGGGCGCGGGCAGGACGTTAGGGGGTGGGGGGCTCACAGGAGGCCCCGATCGCGGGTGGCGGGGAGCCCCGGCGTCTCCCCCGCCCCGCGCCGGGCGCCCGTGCGTGCGCACCGCCGGCGTGGGCTCCGCGCCCGGCCCAGGGCCCTCGGCCATGCCCCGCCGCCCCGGCCGCGCTCGGGGTTGATTCGTACCACCTTGCAAGGAAGTGAACGCTTCGCACGGGAAGGGGAGGCGCCTACGCCGGCCGCCCGGCGCTGCGGCGCGCCGCTCTGGGACGCTCGGGGCTGCGGCCCGCTGCCGGCCGCGGCGGGCGCGGGACACGCGGGTGTCCTGGCCAGGCACCCGCACCCCCTTCGCGACACACACACACACCCCCCCACACACACCGCCCGCCCCGGAGGAGTCAAATCCGGGAGCGTGGGGGAGGTGGGGATATCCGGTGTTTCTCCCGCTCCGGGAGGAAGGGGGAGGGCGGGAGGATCCTTGGCCAGTCTGCACCGAGCAGATTCAAACCAAAACAAAAAAAGATTAAAGGAGCAGCGGCCCGGCCGGCAGCGGGCCACGGGCCGGACCCCGCGGGCAGCTGGCCCCGCAGCCGCGGAGGCTGCGCCGGAGTCGGGCGCCGCGCGCGCTGGGCTGGGGGCGGGGAGCCGGGCGTCGCGCGCAGGGGGGAGAAGGGGAGGGCGCCGGCCAGAGGAGGGGCGGACCCGCCCGCCAGCCTGCCCGCCTGCCCGCCCGCCTGCCCGCCCGGCGGCGCCGAGCCCAGCGGCCCGCGCTGGTCGCCACGCCAGCCAGGCGCAGCGCAGAGAGCGCTCGGGCCATGCTGCGGCTGGCGCCCGCCGGGGTGCGAACCATCGTGGACATGTCGTACGCCCGCCACTTTCTGGACTTCCAGGGCTCCGCCATCCCCACAACCATGCAGAAGCTGGTGGCCACCCAGCTGAGCCCCAGCTTCCGGGAGGCCGTCACCCTGCTCCGGGACTGCCCGGTGCCGCTCCCTGGGGACGGAGACCTCCTCGTTCGGAACCGGTGAGCTCGGCGCGCCTCCCCCCACTCCCCGCCCTTCCTCTGTTCCGGCCCGACCCGCGCCGTGCTGCTCCCGGTTGTCCCTGGCCTGCCCGCCTCCGGCGCACTCGGGCGCACACAGCCCGACTTGGCCAGATCCCCGCCAAGTTCAACCCGCCGCCATCTGGCGAAGGCGAGCGCAATGTGACTGTGACTGGTGTGAATATCCCCACGCCAGGGAAAGTCCTCATAAGCGAGGGTAATTTTAATTTGGGATTCCCCTCCCCTCCCCCCAGCCCTCCCTCCTCCCCCTCCTGCTCCCGAAATAAAACCGACGGGACCCAGAAGGGTAGGCTCCCCGCCCTGCCCACCCACACGCACCCACGGTTCCTGCGTTGACAATCTGTCGGGTGGATCAGGAGCCCTTGGGACCCAGGCTGTGACATTTAGGTAAACGTGCTTTGGTGAAAGAAGGCAAGGGACTTGGCTGGCCCCTCCAGCTTAGCCGCCGCGTGTAGTGGCCGAACCTTGGCTTGGGTGTGGGTGTGCTCGGCGGGGCCGCCTGCATGGCGTCAGGGCTGCTGTGTACTTGTTGTGTGTGTGTGTGCTGCCTGTCCTGGGTGTTCCACAGTAGCGCGGAGCGCGTCCTGGGCAGCTGGGCCAGGGCCGGGGTTGATACACAGCTGCCTTTGCCTGCGTGTTTTCGGGTGGTCGGTTCGTTGGTCGCCAGACCTTACAATGGTCTTTTGCACCACCACAAGCCCCGCCTTGGTGCATTTCCGCCTCTCCAATCTCAGCGGGTGTTGAAGCAACAGGAAGGAGCGACTTTTCTGGGAGCTCCGTGGGTCTCTGGCTGCCGGGCGCTGGCAGGCGCGGCTGCTCAGCCCCATCTTATGCTGCCTGAAAGGTAGCGGTAGCCGTTTGGGACTCTGGTTGTGCAAACCTTGTAAACTGCTGGAAAGGACTGTGTGTAGGTGCCCAGCCAGCACCCTGCCCCAGTGGCCAGGGGCAGCAGCTCTAGGGTCCACTGGAGATAGCTGCCAGCCTCCAGACCAAACTATAAAGTGGGAAGCAGCAGCTCAGGAGGGAAAACTTTGGGAAACCTGTTGGAAACTTGCTGATTGAGCGTGGGGTGGGATTGAGTGGAGGGTGGGGGTAGGTTTGCCTTACTTGGAGGTGGAAGTGGTGAGGGGTGTGTGTCCTTGGCCGAGATCAAAGGCTGCGAGGCTGTCACCCTGCCAAGGTGGGGAGATGGGCGAGTTTGTTTGCCTGAAGCGCCCCTGAAGGGCCTGTTCGCACTAGCCGGAGGGGCCTCTAGACTGAAAGCGTTCCAAACAAACTTGAGCAGGAGAATAGTTCCACCCGGGCCCTGTATTTTTTTTCTCTCTCTCTCTGTCTGATCCAAGTGTACTATTGACCATGAACACCAAAGTAAATACACACACAACCACGCCTAAGAAATCCCATTTCGGACCCGGTTTTGGGTGGGGAGAAGCAGACGCCCAGTTGGCAAACCGAGCTGCAGCGTTATCCGTGCTGGAGGCTGGCTGCGGGCTGGAGTCCACCTGCATTTTCTATTCAGCTTTCCAGCTCCCCTTCACTTCCTGCTGTGGCAGGCGCCCCTTCCTTATTCCCTTCCCGGTGGCCCTCTGATGGGAATTCAGGGATCCTTGCACTGGGGCGCACCCCGGTGCTGAGCACCTTGGTTTGGGGTTTGGGTTGCTTCAAGAGCCGAGCAGTTTTTTTTTTTTTTTTAAATCGGTTCCTTCTGTGCCACAAATCCCTACACTAGAAGCAGAAGGCTCCTGTGCACAACTTCCTCCAAGTTTGCTTGGATCGGAAACAGAAAGCGGACAGAGCCTGCAACTGGAACGTGGCACGGCTGGAAAACCTCCGCGCCAAAGGCACGTTGTCAGTAGATGAGGCATTCTGCTGATACTTTTTTTTTAGAAATACAGATTTAATAATTCACTGAAGGTCTGTTCATTTTAATCCCAGACCAAAGTTCACTGTAAGCAGTGTTAATTATTAAAATGTTGTATAAACGCCTCTCATGTTTATCATAACAAAACCTGCCCTGGAATGAGTGGTGGCAGCAGGAAGCCGCTCGTGGGCAGAGGCGCTGTTTGTGCTCTGCCTGGTCCTTCTGGCACACACTGCCTCCCTCCATCCTAACAGCAAAAGCATTCTCCATTCACAAGAGGAAGGCTTCTACGCTAGACTTGGGACGCCCAAAGCCAGCATTTAGGCAAGCCAAGTCCCAGAGCTGTGAAGCCGGTCCCTGGTCTCACCTCTCCCCGCCCCCGGGAAGAGAAAGAAAGGGAGGAAGACAGCTGGGGGCAAGTGTGTCCATGCGCTCTGGTTACCTTTTTCGTAAGAGGGTGATAGATGATTTCGTTCCCGATTATTTTCAATGATTTTCTGCTGCGGGTTAAGATAATGGAGCACAGAGTTTGCGGGCTGAAGCAGAGGGGGATGGGGAGGCGGCGGTGATGAAGTGTTAGTTGCTCAGGACCAGGCACCAAGGTTTCTGCTGACTATCCAGGCCCGGGGTCCCGAGGTCTTGGCTTTTTCTTTTTCTTTTTTTTTTTTCCCCCTCTCTTCTTGTTGATCCTCCTCTTGTCGAAGAGGAAAGTCCGGGCCCAGGTCTGCGAATCCTCCCTGGTTGTTCAGGGCTTTTTGCTGCCTGAGCCAAGCGGGTTTGATTTTGGTTGCGCGGGAAGCGCTGCCCTCGGGTTTGCAGGGGCCGTCCCATGGTGAAACGGGGGTGGGGGCTCCTCCTGTCCCTCTGTGTAAATAAACCGGCCACCACCCCCCGGCTGGCACGGGGATGGGGCGGGCTTCCGCAGAAGCCCTCTTTTTCCCTGGAGTTCTTGGTCTGAGTGAGCCTCCCGTAGGGTCGCCAGCGACCTGCACTCGCAGGCACGTATTTCCAGTTAGAAGGGGTTCAGGGGTGGTCTCCAGACACTCAGCTGTCTCTTCTGTCCCTCCGGGGCTCAAGCTCCAGACCTGTGCCCCTAACCCTCCGCGCCCGCTGCTCTTGAACTTGCTTCCCGTGGAGTGCAAGGCGCACGCGCTCCTGGCCCCAGTGCAGCCTCTTCGGAGCCAGGTAAGAGTGGAGGCGTGAGTCCTGGGCGGTTGAGCCAGAGAGGTCCGGCACCCTGGCCGAGCAGCCTCCTCCAACCACCACTTGCGGGAAGGCGGGGCAGAGCGGGGGAGCCTAGGAGAGGCCAAGGTCAGAGTCTGGCCGCTGCCTGCGCCGTGCACGCGCCCTGGAAGCACTGAGCAGCCCCTGGCAGAGCTCCATGGCCAGCGCAGCGACTAGGGGCACGGGCTGGGAATGCGCTACAAATCCCGTGCCCATCCTGGGAAGCTGAGACTGGCAGACCTGGGAGATGGCCTTGCCATTCTAGAATCAACCCCGCCGACTTCAGGTCAGTGGCATGGAAAGGCCGCAGAACAGCTCAGATGGAGTCCTTGAACCAGTCCAGAAGATGCCCCTGGGTGTCTTGGCTGGGCTGTGCTTCCCCAGCCATCCCAGCACCTGCTGGGGAGCAACCCTGGGGAGCTGTCCCCACTCTCAGGAAATGAGTGGCAACCCCAGCCCCTGCCTGCCAGAGGGTGGTGGGAAGACCCCCCCCCTCCGGCTGCGTAGCAGGCTCCCTGCCCAACACCAGCCACCACCAGGGAACCAGCTTGATGGGACAAGGCATGGGAAGGGTTAACATGGGCCTTGGAGCCAGAGGATCAGACCAGCCCCCAGCTGGCCTTCCAGGGCTCCCACCAGGTCTTCCTTCTAAGAGCTTCACTGCAGCTGGCTCTAACAGGCTCCCAGGAAGCCAGGCCTTGGAAGACCAGGCCTTGAGAACTGTGTCAACTCAGAGGAAAAGATGGCAGGCCTCCACCCTTTTCTAAAAATAGAGTCTCTGCAAGGCCAAGTGAGAAACCAGGGAAAAGGCCTCTCCCTCTGGTGGTCAGGGGGGCCAGCTGGTTTTGGAGGCTGTGACTGCTGGCTTAGGAAGCGCTCTTGACCTTGGAAGGGGCGGATTGCACAGGGAGCAGTCACTGCGCCTGGTGCAGCTCACGGGCAGGGAGAGTGCATCCTCCCTGTGCAGCCTCGGCTTGTAGAGCTAAACCAATAGTAGGAATAATCTACTTCACAGCCTTGCTCCAGCCCCCACGTGCCACTGTCTTAGGACCTTAGATGGGAAAATGACATTTTGAGGGATCCCTCTTGGGCGTCCTCACGTGCACGGGCCATCTGCTCTGAGGGATGGGAGCTGAGGACGAGTTGCTGCTGGCCTGGCAGTGTGGGCCACTGCAGAAACTCAAATTAAAATGTCTGGTGCCAGTCAGGCTCTGTCCTGTTTCTTGTGGAGGGAAAGCACGCTCCCGGCCTGCCTTGCTTTTCAACTGGAAAGGTCCCGAAGAGGTTGCCGGAGCCATAGCTCCACTCAGTCCCATTTCTGCTCAGTTTAGCAGCATGCGCGGTTCAAGGTGGACATGTCTCCATCCGAGAGCTCATTCGCTGGAGGCACCCTCCCTCCTGGCAGTCCCGCCACCCCTGCAGCCACATGTAGTGGCCCTGACCCTCCACACCGCATCAGTCTTTAATATCATTGTCATTGCTGTTATTATCTCAAGTGTTAAATTGTTGCCAGAATCAATACCAGCCTACTTCGGGGGGATATATTTTACCCCAGTGTTGTGCTTAACATCTTTGTTAAGAGGCCAGTTAATTTCTAAGTCAGGGTTGCAGTGAAAGTTTATATTTGATGAGGCCTTCCTGACTTCTCTCACCGTTTCTCCTTGCGAAAGAGGACGGCAATGAAATAACTGTGGTCCGTGTGGTACCAAACGACCGTGCAACTGATGAGAAGCAAGTACACCTAACTCCGAGGCCAGATCCAGGTGGAACCAACACGGTTTCATTACTCTTTCTCTTTTTCCCTCTCAGGGCAGCAGGAGGAATGTTCTTTTGCATTCTGTCGGAACGTGTCAGGTCACCAGGCTTGCGCAGAGTGAGGGCTTTCGGCAGGGGCATCTCAGCGGCTGTGTTTGTTTCCTTCCAGATTCGTGGGTGTAAATGCCTCCGACATCAACTACTCTGCCGGCCGCTACGACCCCTCTGTGCAACCTCCCTTCAACGTAGGCTTTGAGGGCCTCGGGGAGGTGGTGGCCCTAGGCCTGTCTGCCAGCACCAGCTTCACAGTTGGCCAGCCCGTGGCTTACATGGCGCCAGGCTCCTTTGCTGAGTACACAGTGGTGCCCGCCAGCATGGCCACCGCAGTGCCTTCTGTACAACCTGAATACCTCACCCTCCTGGTGAGCGGCACCACCGCGTACATCAGCCTGAAGGAGCTGGGGGCCCTGTCCCCAGGGAAGAAAGTTTTGGTGACGGCAGCCGCAGGCGGCACAGGCCAGTTCGCAGTGCAGCTTGCAAAGAGGGCCCAGTGCCACGTCATTGGCACCTGTTCTTCGGACGAGAAGGCCGCCTTCCTGAGGTCCCTGGGCTGCGACCGGCCCATCAACTACAATGTTGAGCCCGTGGCCTCCGTCCTCAAGCGCGAGTACCCCACAGGAGTAGATGTGGTCTACGAGTCAGTCGGGGGAGCCCTGTTTGACGTGGCTGTGGGCGCCCTGGCCACCAAGGGCCGCTTGATTGTCATCGGTTTCATCTCCGGCTACCAGAGTCCCACCGGCATGGTGCCTGTGAAGAAAGCGGGGATTCTGCCGGTCACGCTGCTCAGGAAATCAGCCAGCATCCACGGCTTCTTCCTGAACCATCACCTCTCCCAGTTTCAGGCCTCCATGGGCCACCTGCTCAAGGCGCTGGACAGCGGAGAGCTGGTCTGCAAGGTGGACCTAGGAGAACTGTCCCCTGGGGGCAGGTTTGTAGGCCTGGACTCGGTGTTCCGTGCGGTGGACTATATGTACCTGGGACGAAACTCCGGCAAGATTGTAGTTGAGCTGCCTCGCTCTGTCCACAGTAAGTTGTAAAAGTACAACGAAGGCCCAAAGCTGTGAGTACAACAGGGCTGTACACCTCAGTATACTCACGTCGTTGCATTTATACTTCATGATGGAAATAAGCTTTCTTAAACAAAAGTAAGGTGCCAATGAATAGCTTTCTCTTTCTCTCACTCCCCACCCCCTTTCCCTCCTCTTTTTTTGCTCCTTCTTTGGTTAAAAAAAAAATATGCTAATAAAACTTCCCTCGATGGCTAAGAGATAAAACGTTTACATTGAATTCTTTACTCATGGACGATCTCATTCCAGATTTTATTGTTCCAGGGGAGTGAATTAATTCCTGATGTAAGAGCTGATCGAAGCAGTGTGTCGTTAGCCTGCTGAGACATCAGGATTGGTCCTGGAGTGGCTCAGGACTTCTCCCTTTTCAGGGAGTGTGCTCACAGGCAGTGCCCGAGAGGCGGAGCAGGCTTCGGCCACAGCCAGGCTCTGCCCGGTGCCTCGCTGCCTCCTTCCCTGGCTGAATAAAAGCATGAGACTCCCTCGCCTGCTATGTTACTGTGTTGTTAGAAATTCGATTCCCTATGCGCAGGTGTAGTTTCCAGTAGCGGCCCGGAATCTGTGGCTTTTGCCTACCATCTTGCCGTGAACGCTCGTGGAGGATGGAAAATTCCCCTGTGGAGAGTGGGTTTGTAGAAAGTTAACCTCAGCAGTCAGGGGACTTGGCGAGATGAGCTGTGCATGGCTCTTGAAGCTCTGGGTGGGCCCCAGGAGATCGCCTCTGTGGCCACTGCAGGGTTACCCTGCAGCACACAGTGCCCCAAAGTCCAGACTGTGGAAGTGGGCATTCCGTGCGCGGTGGTAGGGGCACAGGCAGCCTAGCTGGGGGCTCATTTCACTTCTCCATGTGGGCTCATGGCTGACATGCTGCTCCTGCCCCTGGCCGAATGTCCCAAGCCGATGTTTGGGCCGGCCTGTGCACCCACAGGCGACCCCCTGTGCCCCAGAAGCCAGAGCTGAGTTGAAATCCCACAGTACCTTGCTGGCTGAGGGTGAGGCCTGGTTGATTTTTTGTTTCTGAGTTCAGTTCTCTGATGTGCTCAATAAATAGGCGTGCAATCAAAGGGGCTCCAGGAACTTGGGCGTGTGTTTAATTTTTCCTCCTTCCAGCTGAGAAGCAGGGGACTCCTCCTGCCGGAGAGCCCGTTAGTATCTATTTTACAAGATTTACTCATTTTCAGGTACCTAACGTCGCTGCTAGCATGCGTGCACAACAATACAATTTATATGGTAAATGGAACCAAATAATGGCTGCACTGAAGGAAATGTCACGGTAAATAGCTGCCAAATTATGGATCGTGCCGGAGTGTCACAACTGCACTAAAGACAAATAGCACCAGAGGCTATTGCCGCTGTGACGCCTCTGAGTTATGGAGAAGGGGAGCGGCTGATGCGAGGCTCTTTGTGTCCTCATGATGGCGAAGGGTACTGGTGCGGGGCACAGGAACGCGCCGTCCGACGTGGGGCTCCGTTATGAATCTGTCCCCTTCAGCCCTAACAGCTGTAGCAGAAGGAAGAGCGGCCGTGCCTCCCTTGGAGAGCCGCAGACAAACAAAGGGGTGGGGAGCGCAGGAGGCCCGGGTTTTAAGAATGGAGCTGTGCCCAGGAAATGACTGGTAATGGGAAAACGGCGTAATAAAATAATCGAATCAAAGAATATTATTAAATTTAGCATAGTGTATGTCTGAGTGGCTCCGTGGCTTCTTTGCACAAGTAGATGTGAGAAATCTAAGCCGTAACGCACTTGGTGCCTGGGTGAGGACTTCGGGCCGAAGGATATTACCAGCTAAATTGCTTCTTCTAAACTGAAGTGAGTCCCGGTTTCTTTCATTTTAATGGGAGGGTAATAAAGATGAAAGACCCACGTTTTAACTGATGGATCCCTTAAGCTACGGAATGGAAATTTATTATGTTTTGAGGGGAGTATACTGAATTCAGCTATGCAAAAATAAAATTCAAACACCCAGGTTTAAAATGAAATGGAATCTGAAGACCTTCTGTTCCCCAAACTGAAAACCCACGAGGCACGCTGTTTCCATTTATTCTTAGAAAACAGGCATGAAAGATTCCGCCCATTCAGATAATGCCAAAAATATGTTTAAGCTTTTTTTTTTTTTGCTTTGCTTTTTTTGAAAAATGATTTGTAAATTGAGGGTCATAGTTCAACGTCAGTTTCGTCTTCTGGGATTATTGTTCAAGACCGGCCTCTAATGGGAGGTGAAATGACGCTGTGGTTTCAACACCTTTCTTCTGAACTGTATTACATATCACAAAAAGTACATCCATAATTCAAGGCCATTGTCAGTCTTTGTTTTAGAGAAGGGGCCAGGGTAGAACAATCACAGCAAATGAATTATTCCTCCCTTCTCAGGGTGGCCTTCCCAGCACGCTGAGCCTCGGGTCACCAGCGGGGCAGTTGGGAAAGGACCCTGCATCTGGGGAAAACCAGGCCTGGGCCGGCCCTTCCCAGAGGCCCCGTGCTAGTCCTTCCACGTGAAAAATACCCACCGTGTTGTCCTGGCTCCCTGGGAGGGTGGCTTCTGCTGCTGACACAGCCTCAGCCTTTAAAAGGAAAACGCCGCAAACCAAGGGAGGTTTTGCAGGGAAACACACAAGTTTCGCTCTTAAGCTCCAGAAATGGGTCTGTGCCTTCCTGAGCACGCTGGCTCAGGCGCACAGAGCAGGGCCTCCGTAAGTGGTCGTTAGTACTGCATCCCGTATTTATCTAATGAAAGTGCAGTGACAAGTGGCTGCTGCTTATTAAAATAAAAACCCTGGGCTGTAGACTTGAGGAACTGGGCAGCTAATGAGGATGTAATGTTCTCAGAGCAGAATTCTTTCTGGGTTCCCCACCACAAGGTGCTGGAAACTTGACAAATGATATCATTTAAGACACATGCCTGCCTTGGGGACCTGTTTTTTTGGTTTCCTGTTTCTGGCTTTTATTTGGGTAGCATTTATAATGACCACCCGACGGGTACCTGGCTAATGTTTTAACCCCTTCCTGGAGTCCTCAATTAGCATGAATTACTGCAGCCAGGTTTTCCTTTCAAATGGAGTGGGAGTGCTAGGTACAGAAATACTCTTGATGACTTTACCACATGCACATGTGGGATAAATGCCATATTTTAGATTCTATGAGATCAGGCGAGCAGTGTGCAGCTATCAGTGAATGCAGTGGAAAAGGCCAGCTGCTATGGAGCTTGGATCATTTGCCAGCCTGGCCGGAGGCCTTCTCTACTTCCCACACTCTTGCTCCACTAAATGTTTTGTTCTTTATGATACTTAAGACACAAAAATGCAAGATATAATTGTTATTTTTGCAGCTTGGGGTCTTTTTATTTTGAAACAAATTTTTCTACAACTAATCTCCTACTTTAGGCCCAGGTTTAAATATTCAGGCTCATGTTTCAGCAGTCATTGTGCACAGCTGAATTGTCCCCTCGAGCAACGGGGACCTTGGGCACTTTGAATTCTGTGTTTACTAGTTCTTTAGTACCTGCTGGTCCTAGAACCTTAGTAGCTAGACCTTATTATGTTACCTCCTCCCACTCCTGGGCAGGTTAGGGGGGAAAAAGGATACAAACTTCACAAATACTGCTTTGCCAACTTGTATCCATCAGGTCAAGTAATTGTGGAAAGCAGAGTTGATATTCAAAGTCAAGTTAGGAATGCATTTTAATACTATGGGCTTGAATCTTCTGTAAGAGCAAATCAGTTAAGACGCAGCAGCAGGATGAGAATGCCCAGTGTGGATCCTGTCCGGCGTCCTTAACGGGAGGGCCTGGCGGAGCTGGTCCTAGCCCTCGGCGCTAGCACAGGGCCTCCAGGAGGCGTGGCTGAGCTCGGGAAGTGCGTGGGGGTCCTGTTGCTCGCAGCAGCGTGAGCACCGAGGAGGCCCGTTAGGGAAAGCCAATATGAGCTTTGCGTGAGAGGCACTGAGCCCAAAAGCAGGGTTTGAACAGCCCCCCGAAGTCAGCGTTTCCCTTGAACGGCCCTCTCTGGCAGTGCCTTGCTGCCAACACAAAATTAAAATAATAAAGGAAACATACCCGGCTGATGGGTGGTGGCGTCCAACAGGAAAGATGAGTTTGTGCTTGAGGGCCCAGCTAAGTGCTCCCCCACATCTTCAGCTGCTGGCAAGCCTTAGCCTCCATACCCCACAGCTGAGCCGGTGCAGGATCTGGCCCCAGCGACAGCTTTATCGGGCCATGGATGACAGAGGGCATGCCCCAAGAGTGATACTTGGCCCTGGGCACTCCGTGTGTTCGAGCTCTAGGGATCCTCGCCCGTGTGTGCAGGAGGTGCAGGTGGGAAAGAGACTGGGAGAAGGCACAGTGAGTGGGGACTCACTCGACAGATGTAGAAGCTGGGGCCAGAAAGAGTGGGGGCTTTGTCCGAGGCCATGGAGTGCACTGGGACACCCTGTGGCTCCCTAGAGCTGTCAGCCAGGTCCCGGGTGTGTCCAGCTCAGCAGGGACAAGCAGATGGCAGACCCAGAACAAGAGCCTGTTGCAGTCCTGACTATTAAGTGTACTCAGCTCTCATCTCACACACGTTGGTGTGATTCTGCGCCATCTAAATACCACACTGAAAACCGGTGAAGCAGAGGCTGAGCACCCACAAGTCATTGCCACAGCACCAGGAGTACAAGGAAGGTCTTCTTGCCCACCAGTGTGGGCTTGTCTAGCAGATAAACAGGTACAGAGCGCCTGGGCTCCGTAGTGATCTCCCCTGCTCGCTCCCGCCTGTCACTAGCTGGAGACGGCCAGCCACAAGCATCCGTGCGTTGGTGGCCCAGGATCCAGAATCCGCACTGCTCCGTGGGAACCCCACAGCCTTGGCAGGGCCCCAGGGAGTGGCTCTCTGCAAGCAGAAGGTGGAGGGGACCCATGTAGGGAAACACGTCCCTGCGGCAGGAACCTTGTCCTCTGTGCAAATGACAGATCATAATTAAGGCCCAGAAACAAGCCAGTCAGAGCCTCCTGACATTGAACACTCCTGTGTCTCCCGTCACTTCTGTCTTCCTTCCCTCCAACTCATGCATAACAAGCGTAAACTTTCAACTCTACTCGAGCAAATCCTTTCCCGTAAGAAACAGCCTCTTTTAACATTGAAAAACCACTTCACACGAATGGCAACAGTGTCAAGGCCAATCAGGGGATGTAGGAAACCTCACAGCTCACCGGGGACTGGTGGCAGCTGCATTCCCGATGGGTGCTGGAATTTACATTTGGAAATTGAATTGTCTCCTTGAGGGTTCCTACTCCAAGTAACTTTTGGAGAATCACTTACATCCAGATATGCCGGCGCCCGAGCTCAGGGGCCCTGGCCCCACCCCAATCATAAGAACCACCCTCCCTCCTTGCAACAGTTATCAGAGATTGTTGTTTCCATTTGCACTTGTGTTTTTTGTAACATCACAGACTGACTTAGAAATGTGACATATTCTAAAGGGTTGTTTATCTGAAAGGCAGTGACAGATACAAAGTCTTTCACTGAGCTGGTTCACACCTCAAATGGCCACAGTAGCTTGTCTGGGCCAGGCCGGAGCCAGGGCTTCCATGCCGACCTTCCGCATGAAGGCCAGGGGTCCACATGACTGGACCAGCCACTGTCTACCCTGGACAAGAGCAGCCAGACCCCAAGGCTGGCCCCCAAATTTGGCATCCAGTGTCACCATCTCCATTTCTTTGCTACTAAACAGATGAAGGTGAAGCATTCCCATTTTAGAGGTGGAACATAGACCTGCCCAAGTTCACAGAATCACTGAACAGAGGCTGAGTCCCCGCCAGGGGATGTGCTTCTCCGAGTAGAGGCATCGCCCCAAAGCCACCACAGCGGTGAGTCCCTCTGCGCCCGCTGGCCCCGGGCCCTGCTGGGAGCAGGACGGCGCCAGGATGGCTGCCTCAAGAGAGATTCCCACAAGTCTCTGCAACACAGATGGAGGCCACAGAGTGTGAACTGCAAAAAAGCAGCGTTGGCTGCAACTACGGAAACGGTAGCTTTTGACAACCCCATTTCCAGCTGCTTTAAATGAGCGGGCCCTGCAGGAACTCAGCTGTGACACCTTCCAGGATGCAAAGGAAGTCCAGAGAGGTGACAGGAGGGGCCTGCAGCCAAAGTGAGAAGCAGCCTGGCCCTACCTGCCCGGCCTTTGCAAATAAAAGCAGAGCTCGAAGCCCTGAAGACCCCAAGGTGTTTCCCTTCTCCGTCATTGCCAGGCCCGGGGCCCTCAACTAAACCCCTATTTTCTCACAGGCTCTCGGTGGTCTCCCACCCGCAGCACACACACAACGTGCCTTACTGTGATCCTGCTGGAGACAAGCACATCACAACGATGCCACCCTTGGGGCTGGCCACATGGCGTGGCCCTGTGGCCGCCCAGGTAGTCTTCATTCAAAATCAGCTAAGTGACAGCTCAGAGGTTCCCAGGCCGGGATCTTCCTGAGGGAGCATCCGTCGTCTATACCCAGGCTTCGTGGTTGGGCTGCACTGCTGGGGACAAGAGCCAGCTGTCCAGGGCAGAGTCCAGAAGACATTCGGTAAGAAGAAGCTAAGGGCATAAGTTGTGAGTAAAATCTAATTGCAGGAGTGGGCATATGGCACAGCAATTAAGACACCACCTTGGGACACCTGCAGCCCACGTTGCAGCCACAGGGTCAAGTCCCGGCTTCCCTCCAGATTCCAGCACCCAGCAAATGTACATCTGGGGAAGCCGCGGGGACTCCGAAGCGGCTGCATCGCTGCGAGTCGCATGAGAAACCCTGAGTGAGCACCTGCTTCCTGCTTGGCCCAGTCCTGGCTGTTGTGGGCACTGGGAGAGTGAATCCCAGAAAACAGGATGTGGCGGAGGAAAAGGGAACCAGAACAGACATGATGGAAGGGAACTTGGCCCAGAGGGAAGGACAACCTTCCTGAACATCGGCTTCTCAGGGCTGCCCAGGCTTGCCCTTGGAGTGGCAGACACCCCAATGCCTCTGCATGGCGGGAGGAAGCCTCAAGAAGAAGTGAGAGCCAACAGCTTGATCTCTTGCTTGTCTTTGGGGGATCCCTACTACCCCAAGTCCCCAAGTCTGCGCACTCCGACACCTGCTTTCCCCATGGGCTCCAGAAGTACTATGGTCATACCACATTCAAAACAAAAAGACTTATTTATTTTTATTGAAAAGTCAGATTTACAGAGCAAAGGAGAGACAGAGAAAGATCTTTCATCTGCTGGTTCATTCCACAAGTGGCTACAATAATAGCTGGAGCTGAGCCAATCTGAAGCCAAGAGCCAGGAGCCTCTTCTAGGTCTCCCATGCAGGTACAGGGTCCCAAGGTTTTGGGCTGTCCTCTACTGCTTTCCCAGGCCACAAGCAGGGAGTTTCCCATCCAGAAGTGGAGCAGCCAGAGTATATACCAGCGCCCATATGGGATTCTGACATTTGCAAGGTGAGGATTTAGCCACTGGGCCGTTGTGCCAGGCCCCTGGTCTAGCACCTTCCATTACACCCATGTTCTGTCCGTACTCCTGCCTCCCCACTACCTCTGTCCTCCCAGCATGCCCTTGCCAGGCTAGAGCACAGCACTGGCTGGTTAACATTCAACTCATGCTTACTTCACTTGGTCTTAAACCGGAACCAACAGCCCCAGTTGGCAACTCCCAGGCATTGCTCTCACAAGTGTCCAGGCACTGCCCACCTCACATCTTACAGTTGCAAATGAGACCTTCAGAGCTGCCATGTGGGTCTTCTGTGCCTGCTCTTTGCCTATGACTTCGTCTAGGAAGCCGAGGGCATGGATCTGAGCCACCGGAGCTCAGGCAAGGGGCAGCAAGTGGGCAGGTGGCTCTGGCAGCAGCTGTGGCATCCTTCGGCATCAGTGTGCTCTGCTGACTCAGTGCTGCCCCCCAGGAAGGCCCAGTGCTGGACTTGGGAGGCCTCCACCCTGCCCTAAACCTGAGTGTGGATTTGGAGGCCACAGGTACTCTAACACCTGCCGCCAAGGCCAGAGGAAGGCATATCTGACCTGAGGACAGGTCCCACCCAGGTGCTTTCATGTGGTCTGACTTAGAGGTGCGAAGCGGGTTGGGGATGACCCAGTTCCTGCTGGTTTCCAGCAGGTGGGGGTGAATGAGTTGAACCTGTGCATGAATGTGGACCTGGGAAGAGAAAACTTCACCAGGATACTGAGAGCTCCAAGAGGCCAGCGGGAGGACAGTGCCCCTTCTGCTGAATGAGGCTGCTGCGGTGGACCAGGTCAGAAAGGGAGGCCTGGGGGTGCAGACTCCTGAGGGCCCAGGCTACAGAGGCAGGCCCTTCAGGGTGAGCCTGCACATCGTGGGGCAGGGGAAGCCATCCCTGGCTGCATGTGGAGGCTCCTCGGGAGGTCCAGCCCCTCCAGGAAGTGGGAGGCACGGGGCAGCAGGCGTGTGGAGACAGTCCTGTGGCCCTGGAGCAGCGTCCTGGTGCTGGTGTGGCCCGGGCAGAGGCCTCCCAGCAGCAGCTGCCCACAGCAGAGCCCTGGCTGGCAGCCCCTGGATGGGGCAAGAGGCCGGCAGAACCCTCTCTCTTCATCCGCTTCAGACTGAGCCCTTGCTTGCTTCCCCCCATGTGTGGGTCAGCTGGTGGTTTCATAATCTGTTAAAAATCCCTTCCAGCCCTAGGAATTCAGATCTTAATTTTATTCTTCTCACACAAAAGAGAAGCTACATGTTTTTGTTTATTAAAAAAAAAAAAAAAAAGACAAGTGGCGTACAAGCGAGCCTGCTGGGTTCTCCTTGCAAACAGGACTACCTGCGCTTCCGGGTTGCTCAACTCTCTTGGCATGTTATTTATTGCAAAGGAAAATTATCAGGGTGATAAGAAAATAGTGTCACTTAAAAATTAGGTGGTTCCCAATCAACTTATGACAGTAATTGCTGTAATGTCCTCTTTGATTTAGATATAGTAATATCAATGTAATTGCCACTGGGAAAAAATTATAATGGCTGTTAATGATAACTAACACATAAATGGCAGTGAACAGGAACATGCATTTTATATCGAATCCAACCCTGGAGCCGCCGGAAGGAGCCTGGTGGATCTCAGCAGCCTGCCGCCCATCCCTCAATGCCCGGCTCAGGCCCTGTAAACGAGGGGGTGGTGGCTCTGACACGACCGGACTGGCCTTCCAGCCTCCCTCACACAGGGCCTCTGCTCCCCTGGGACCACGAGAGGGCAGCACCAAGAGAAACTGTCAGCCCAGACGGCCGCTCTGGCCCCAACCTGAGCATCACGCCTGGAATGGTTGCCTGAGACCTTCCTCCCGGATCGTCCACTGGGCACCCCGTGTGCCGCTCACTCCCCACAGCGGGAGGATGCCACGCCCACAAAACACTGTCCTGCTCCTGGAACTCAGGCAGGTCAACTTGGAATGAACTGGCTTCCTTGTGGGCTGTGCCTGCCGCGTGCAGAAGACAGCGCAGGGCGTTTGTTGAATGAACAAAGGAGCTCATTGCTGACTGGGCAGAAGGCCAAGGCAAATGGCTGTTAGTGATCAGCGTGTGGTGTGTCCTGGATGGCCCAAAGCTGTGAGAGTGCGGTCCTGGCCACCAAGGAGGCGTTGTAGGTTACACATCACCTGGCTGGCGTACAGCCAGTTCAGCTCCTCAAGAGCCCAAGCTCCAAGCAGAGGCAGTGGACTAAAGCAGAGGGCGTTTATTGGACAACGGCCAGAAGCAGGATCGAGTGGTGGGCGCAGGCTGAGCCACTGCCAGCCTGGTCTCCCTCTGGACAACGGCGAGGCTGTCTGCAGGCGGAGGCGCACAGCACGCCCCTGTACTGGTAGTAGCAATTGCCGTTGTGAGCCACTGGACACTTTCCTTGACTCCTGTCTTACTCTCAGCAGAGCCAATTTAGGCAGCTTCTAATATTTGTCATGGTTTGCAGCAATGGGTAGTCAGGCACACACTGACTGAGTCTCCTGCCCCGAGTCAAACACTATGCAAGGGGTGCAGGCATGCCATTGGTGCCTTTGGCACGCATTCCTGGTGAGCTTAGGCTCATGTGACCCATAGGTTCTATTCAATCAAGAAATCCAAGGTAATGTGAAGCTGGGGGAAAGCAGCGCCATTTCAGAGACTTTCAAAACAAGGTGGTGCCAGGCTTTACCTGGCCTTAACTAGTTGGCAGTTCTGGGCAACAAGGGAGTTATCTGGATGTACACAGGAGGGAGTCAGGAGGGAGTTCTGTTCCCAGTCACATAAGTACCATCAAGCTCTCTCCCACCAAAACCAACTCAGAGGGCTGGGGCTGGGTAAAAATGTTCTAAAATCTGAAACCATTAAGGTCTGCAAAAAGATAAAGAAAAAATGCATCCACCCAAATCCACCAAGAATGAAAAACCCAGAAAGAGCAGCAAGTCCAAGTTCCTCCCCTTGGGAGCACTGGCCAGCAATGGGGCCTGGCACTTCAGTTCCCACAGCTCAGCAGGACAAGCAGAGCAGAAGCTGGGGCTTGGAGATGCGTGTGGGAAGGGGATGGAAAAGTCCCTGGGATCTGCTACCATAAGCCAGCTTCGAATGCGACTAATAGGACTGGTGCAATAGCCACTCAGTGCAAACACACCCAGAGTAACTGTGGAAGCAAGTTCTCTCCCGTAGGAATGCACCAGCACCTCCAACCCCAGAGAATTCCCACAAGGAAACTGAGTATAGCACAGCGGGAAGACCTAAGCCTACAAAATCAGATGTTGTGGGCCAGAACCAGCAGAGTCCTCAGGAATTCACAGATGTAGACAATTAAAGTGATGTTTCTTACACTAAAAGAAAAGTTTCAAGGGAAAAAAGGATTAAGCGATCTTGAATATTTAAAAAGAACGTGCAATTTTAGGAAGTTTTTAAAAACACAGTAACTGCAATTAACAGTTCTATTAGTGCTTGTTTACTGCCCATCTGATGAGGCTGAAGAGAGAATTCATAAACTGAAACTCATATGAAAGGCATCACAGAGTGCCAGAGAGAATGGAAAGAAGATTTGGGACAAAGGTTGAAAGAGGTGGTAAGAGTGGGACAGTCTAGCTCAGCTCTGACCACCGTTTCGCAAGAGGGACAGAGGAAGTGAAAGAGGCGCTGTCTGGAGTAATGGCATGTCCAGGGTATTCCAGAATGGATGGAAAAGCAGCAATCCAGGACTTCAGGAAGACCAGGAACAGGGCTGCCCAAGCAGGACACACACGAAGAAATGTGTATGCGGAAACCAAGAGTAAAACAACAATCAGTAAAATCAGGATGGACCTGAAGCTGGGTCCTCGGTGGTGACCTCCAATGCTGCCCATGAGGGAGAGCACCTTTGCGGCTCTGAAACCAGTCCATATGCAGGGAAGCAGCCCCCAAGGTGAACACAGGAGGGGGGGAGTCATTTCAAACATCCAAACAAGTCTACCCCCAGAAGACATTGAATCCTTAAAAAAAAAAAAATTGGGCTGTAGGAGAAGGGGTATCACCCCATATGGAAGCTTGAGATGTTAGAACACAATGGGAGGTGCCTCAGTGTAATGAATGATAAATGAGTACGTGAAGCCAGCAGTGTGCCTAGGGTTAGTGACCACTCACATCTGTGCCTGCACAGACAGATTTAAGATGTTTGAAGTCTTGGAACTATCTAGTGGAGACCAAAGGTATTCTTTAACTGCCGACTCGATAATATGAGAGAGAGAGAGAGAGAGAGAGAGAGCAAGAGAGAGATGTGACTTTTAGGGTTTCACTGAAAGAAGCAATAGAGAAGGAAAAATGAAGTTAGAAAAAAATATCACTTCAGTCCAAAATTAGGCAAGTCAGATGAGAAAGATCCAGGCTCAGGCCAGGGTGAGTGACGAACGGTGGGCTGGAAGTGCGGGCAGCAGAGCAGGCCACTGAAGATAAATGCAAATATATCCCAAAGTAAACCACTTACGTACAGGCTAACAGGCCAGAATCGTCCAGCTATTTCAATACATGCAATCACAGGCTGTTTATAAAATATACTCTGAAATGTGAGTACACAAAATATAACAATTCAGAAAGTGAAACAAGATACACCAAGCAACATACACAGGTCACTGTACGTGGTCATCTTGTGGCCCCAGTGGACACTGCAGGAGACTGGGCCACCCCGGAAGGTGCCCGGAGTGCTCGCGGGTGTTCCTTGGTCGTGGGACTGTAATTCATTGCCGTCAATCACATTTGATCTGGTGTTTGAAAGATTGCTGTAGGGTGGGCTGTGAGTCCAATCCCAGTTTTCTGCTGACACACACCCTGGGAGGCAGTGCTGAGGGCTCAAGTACCGAGCCCCTGATACCAGAGGGAGAGTAACACTGAGTTCCCGGCTCCTGGCTTCAGTTTAACCTGCCCTGGTTGTGGTGGGCATCTGGGGAGCAAAGTAGAGAATGAAATATCTCTTTTTCTGCCTCTGAATAAAGAAAGTAAATCAATTAGGACGCATTACTAACTTAGGTGCCCTGAGAAAGAAGCTGCCGTTATAACCAATGCTTCCTTGTCAGTTTTAATTTTTACTACATGCCAGTTGAAAGAGTCATTTTAGATTAATTGAGAGACTTTCCTTCCTATAATTGCCTGCTGACACAGAGAAAGGAAGATAGGACTGAGCAGAATCGGTTAAAATGCTTCTGGTCGTTTGGGTTTCAGTCTAACCTTCTGAAAATTCCTCGAGCCTAATGCGTTGGGCATCCCCAGCCCTCTGCTGCTGCTGCTGTGACTCCTGGGAGGCGGCAGGTGCTTGTGGGGGGTGCCACCAAACTGTGAGCAGGCTTGATGAGTTAATAAAAGGTCAACTAAAAGCTCGGACATGGGCCCCCTCCTCCCCAGGCTCCGTATGCCTCACCTCCTTGCCTCCCACCACTTAAGCTTTAAGTTGTGTACTGCCTGCGAAAAGTTTGTACTGTGTGCCTCTCAAGCTGATGGGAGGACGAGAGTTTAAAAACCCCTGACTTCAGCCACGCAGTGCAGGAGCTCCCAGAGTGTAGTGGGAGTGACCAGCGAAGACTTCCTTAGCGACCTACACTCACGCCTGGCATGCTCCCTCTCGCCGTCCGTAACTGTGGTGGCCAGACCCCGAACCCACAGACCAGATGGGTTCCGTGCTTCCTGGCTGCAGGCCAGCCCAGTCGGGCTGTTGCAGGCATTGGGAAAGGCAGCCCAGTCCGGGCTGTTGCAGGCATTGGGAAAGGCAGCCTTTCGATGGGAGATTTCTCTTCCTCTGTATCATCTGCGTGTCCACCTCCATCCTTTTGCCTTCCTCATGAAATAACATTTTGAAAAGTCAAGTACCCTTTAAAAATAAAGGAAAGTGGGGCTGGCATGGTGGCTGGCTGTGATTGTGGCATTCCATGTCATGGTTGCTCCACTTCCAATCCAGCTCTCTGCTTATGTGCCTGGGAAAACTGCAGAAGATACCCTGCCACCTGCATGGGAGACCCAGGTGGAGTTTCAGGCTCCTGGATCAGCCCTTGCCGTGTGGCCATCTGGGAAGTTAATCAGTGGATAGAAAATCTTTCTCCCTCTCCTCTTTTCTGTAACTTTTTCAAGTAAGTAAGTAAATAAATATTACAAAACAAACAAACAAAAAAACCCAAGCAAATGCAGACAACGTCCACATACTACTCTTAGGAAGCAGGCTTTCCATAACTGGACGCGGGGTCCGTGCAGCTGCCCTAGCAAAAGTCAGACCAAGTGCTTAACCACACCTGTGGCATTCCTCACAGCCCTGCAGACTGGGTGTCAAGCTGCTGCTTTGCTTAAATGTCAGCCTCCCTTGTGGGTACCAGTGTATGTCCAGGCTGCTCCATTTTCAATCTGTCTGGGGAAGCTGCAGAGGAAGGCCCCAGTGAGTCGCTGCCAGCCATGCAGGGATCTGGATGAAGCTCCTGGCCTTGGGCTGGCCCAGCCGCTGGGGCCAGGAGGAGGAGTGAGCCTGCAAACGGAACATCTCGTTCTCTCTGTAACTTTCAAAAAGTTAAATAAATATTTGGAAAAACCATCACTGCAAAATGATTGAGTTGTTGACAAGGGCCCAAATGAGATCGCCATTCTAACAGGTGACCAAGTAAATTCATTTGAAAACTGTTCAGCCCAGGGGACTGTGTCGTGCTGCCCAGCAGCAGCAAGGCCCACACGTAGGAGTGTCTGGGAGCATGGGGAAGTGGCTGGCCTCAGCGAGAAAGGGCACAGGAGAGTAGAGGCCGCAGGACATACTGCGTGCAGCCAGTGTTCACTACAAGCCCTGACGTTCGTTGAGGGAATGCGGTCAAGGTGCCTTCCCAAGCCTGAATGGATTGGGAGCTAGTTCTGGCCAGAAGAGACTGACACATGGGGGCCTGGGCACATGTGGGAGGCACTACAGCTTCCAGTACTGAAGGAGCAGAGCCCATGGTTGGGGTCTATACCCTTGCTGCAGCATCAAGCCTGGGCAGTTCCTTTGGGTGCGACAAGCCAGGAATTCAAGAAACCAGCCGGAGGGTTCCAAAGTGCAAAGCACCGGTCACTTCACTGGTCTCTGGGCCTGGAGGGTGCCAGAGCCCAGGCCAAAGGCTGCTCGCCTAGCCGTTCTGCAATCCACCGGGGACCCTGTAGGCTGCCAGCCCTGCCTCCTTGGTGGCTGGGATCAGCTTTGGGGCTGGCAGAGCTGTGGGTCACCTCACCTGAGGCTCCTCTCTGCCCCTGGTCTCAATGCCACATGGAGGACTCCACTCCTCCCAGATCCCAGAAACCCAAGAATTCAGAACCTGGGTCGCACAGAGGTCCTGAGCAGGCCCAGGTCACAGGTGTTCATTGTTCATGCCACAGTGCGAGGAAAATACCCTCTGGTGGGTTAGCTAAGCAAGGGCCAGCTTCATGTCACCACCACCGTGCACGTGGTCCAAATATGAGCAGTTTGAAAGCAGGCATACGTATATTGTCTGGAATTTGTTTTCAGAGAACTGCCAAGTGAGAAATCAGTGTGCTGAGTTTATTCACCAATTTGCCTTCTAAAGCAAGTCACACCTGAGGAAAGAGGAAAGCTTTGGTGCCTTCAGGGGCCCCGCAGTGACAGTCTCCCCTGAGATGTCTGAACCCAAGCACGCACGTTCTGAGAAGTTCTGGACGCGGCAGAAGGCAGGCGTCGGCAGCATGTCTTTCCCTCATCCCTGCAGCACCGGCAGTGTGTCGCCACCTGCCCTGGCCTTCAGCCTGGTCCATTGCTTTCCCAGTCCCTCCACACCTGCTGCCTATACTTCTCCCCTCCGTGCTGGCTGGCGAGCCAGGCTCCGCACCCTCCCGCCCACAGCAGCTGCTGGGAAGCTCCACGCTCCCCAACACACTCTTCCTCACTATTAGCAGGAAATCCAGAAAAAGGTAGGACCCTCCCCTGCTCAGTGGCACCTGCCTCGGGGTCCTCTGCCTACCTGCCTGGGGGACACTGCGACGCTTCTCACCCTCAAGAGCGGCCCACTCCCCTCTGCCGGGAGCATCTCTGCTTTTCCCCTGGCTGTCACTGAGGCACCCAGCTGAGCAACCGTGTGGCCACGGTGGACCAGGCACAGTGCTGGGCATGTCCAGCAGCCCCCTGACCTCCGGGCTGCTTCAGATGTGCCGCCCCTCGCCCCGTGTCTGACCACGCTCCTGTCCCCTGGGTTCCCGTCTGCCAGCTGTTTGCGCTCCATCTTCCTCCTTGGAATTGTCTCACCAGGGAGATAAGGATCAGTGTTGAACTTCAACTGTCCCAGCTGATGAACTTGAACAGGCGTTCTCCGCAGAGGGAATCAAACAGCCAGAGCCTCCAGCACGCCGCTCAGCCCTGACAGACATTCCGGAATCTCTCTTGGCCTTGGAGAGGGGATCTAGGCATGGCATTCTGCCCTCGTGACTGGATTATCCCAGCTATGGATTAGCAGGTCACCGGGCTGTTGTAGGAGTGAGGTTGCTATGACAGCCAGCTGTCTTCCCTGTGTGCGGAATGTGGCCGGCAGGCCCTTACCCATTCCATGCAGATGCTGCACCTGCTCTTGGCCTTCTCGGCCCTGGAGCCATGGGGAAAACACAGTTCTATCTTTGTGAAGAACCCAGGCCCAGGCGTTACATTAAAGTAGCACTGAGGCACCATTGTATAGAAATAGCAAAGAAATTTTAGTAAAGGAAGTGAAAATCAGAAAATGAAGTGAGTCCCTGCTGCCCAAGTCACAGACAAATCTCCAACAGTTTAGCTGTGGCTGGGACCTAGGGACCCTGCTAGACACAAGATCCAGAGTGGCCAGGCCCAGGGTCTCGGCCAGCTGCTGTGGTGAGACCTTGGCTGGCCCAGAGTACATCTGTGCCAGCCCAGGCCAAGCCCACAGTTCCTGTTCCGGCTAACACAGCCTTGCCCACCACGCAGAGCTGGCCTCCTGACCAGGTGTGCTCCTCAGCTGTTGCCTGGTGTCTCTGTAGTGATCGTGCGAGGGAGGGACCCCACTTAATAGATGAGAAATTCGAGATTGGAGCAGACCATGCCAACTGTCCCAGCTCGCATGGCTCGCACACGGAAGGCAGCTCCAATCTAAGGCTGCCTACCTTCACGGCCGGATCCTAACCAAGGCCAAGACAGAGGCCACCACAGCCACGTCAGCACCTGCACAACCAACCACCAGGAAGATGTGCCAGCCAGGCTTCGGGGAGGAAGGCCCCGTGTCCAGGGGCCCTGCCCTACACAGGAGGCTTCTCCTGACGACCTGCTTTGGGATCCTATGGGATTAAAACCCCACAGCTGCCCTCCCCCAGGTCCCCAGCCCCCTCTGCATGTGCCCAGTCCCACAGCGGACCGTGATGGTAGCAGGTGGCACTTCACTGACCTGACTGTAAAGCTAACTAATTAATCACAACAGATTAAAAAGGGTGACAAGGTTAGAGAGGTGACATTCTCCCAAATCTCCAATTTGGTAGGAGTGTACATGCGTTGGTTTTTTTTTTTAAATCCCTACAGCAATTTATTTTGTGTATAGCAAAGTTTCTCTGAGAATGTTCCAAAATGTAGTCAAGGTTAACTGTGCCGTGAGCTTATTCAATATTTATGATTCTTTTTATTTGTATGGCTAGGACTTTTTGGGGACTCCAAATGGTCCATTAATCAAACAGAGTGACAAAAAGAACCATTGGACAATTGGAACAGGGGCTGAATGTTATTATGATTATGTGTGTGTGTGTGTGTGCGTGTGTGTGTGTGTGTGTGTAGATGCACACATGTGCGCACACACGTACACCCAGGAACAGAAGAACCCACTTCAACTTCATCAGCAACTCCTGATTAATTGTTACAAAGTGTCACCCATAAATTTCCCTTCGATCTAATAATCCTCTCACACGATTTAACAATATCCCCAGCGAGCCGGTGTTGTTGAGGGCTGAGTCTCCGAGACGGTGGCGGCGACACGCACAGCAGAGGGAGTGGAGACAGTCGCTGGACAGTCTTCAGCGCGCTGACAGTTCTGAAATACAATTATCAGTGTGATCTGCTTAAGAATTCACCATCAGCGCCTGCCTTCCCAACACTTAAAAAAATACCACGACACACAAAGAGGAAGAGGTGATAAGAAGGCATCATTTTCCTCCAGCCTCATAACTGTAAATTGAAGAAAATTATTTTCTTTGCCTCCAGCTCATTGGCATATAGGCAGCATTATATTATAATTTCATAAGCATAAATCCTGTGAATAAATTTCAGAAGAATAACTGAATTAGAAATGCAAGTAAAGTATCTAAAAAACTTAACTGTCCCAGGCAGGGGAGCTGTCAGAAGCAGTGGATGGGGCAGGTTCCTCTCTGGGCACTTTCTGGGTGCCCAGGGGCCCGGAGGGAGCCAGGTCAAGCAAGGCAGGGTTTTAACCCCTTTGGTGCCAGAAAGCAAATTCATCAGCCCCACACCCCGCCCTTCCGCTGCCATGTTCCCAGGAATTCACATTGTAATTCATCATAAATTAATTTTGGAGAAACAACAGGCTCGGGGCACGTTATAATTATTGTTATTTGTTTATTTATTATCATGTTAACCATTATTTATTATTATGTTGTGCATATGTGAGACCACAAAGGTTGCTCCCTGCGGTTTCTTAGCAACACGGCCGGGACTTCTCCAGCCTGGCTTGGCAGGGGCTCCAGAGCCAAGGTGGGCCAGAGGAGGTGGACGCCAGGAGAGGTGCCCTGGCTTCTGCTCCCTGCTGAAGGGATCCCAAGGCACAGCCTGCCCCAGAGGAAGTGTCCGTGCTGCCTGGCACCTCAGGGTTGCTGGCTGGCTGCACAGCAGTTGATTTGCAAACAAAGGCCATTTCAGAGGCATAGCACCGGCTCCCTGGGAACCGGCTGGGCTCAGCAGGCCCTCCCTACCCCTTGAGAGCTCCCCAAGGTCTTCCACACCTCCCCCCAGGCACCTCTAGTCCCCAACAGGGCTACAACCGGGACTGCCACCTTCTCCCCCCACCGCAACCCCAAAAGGCAGTCCCAGGGCAGCTGACCCCAGCTGGCTCCAGGGCCACCCTCATGGTGAGGGCAGAGGACAGGGCCCTGACTCAGTGCTCAGGGAGACACAGTGGGACAGTATACAGGGAAAATGCCCAGGGCTGCTGTGCACCCCTGCCTGGTGCGGGCGTGGCGTGACATAAGGGCCCCTTCTGGGGAGCCCTGGGGCGGGGCAGGAGGCCCAGGCCTGGACCTGCTGCTCTCCCTAACCTGTGCCCCACAAACCTACCCCCTTCCTGCCTTCTTTTCATCGTTTTGCTTTTTACTTTTTTCTGTAAAATAATAGTACAGAAGAGTAGACTGGCTAGCTCAATACTTTCTTTTCTCAATGACTTTCTGCGTAATGGCACATCCACACCACAGCACGTTTGTCTTGAAGACAGGGATATTGACGTCACATCATGTGGGAGTCACGGAGCACAAAGTGAGCAAAGAGGGAGACATTATCATGTACGGTGTATAATTCATCCAGTGCACAGATTATACCACACAGCAGTATGCACAGTTTTTCACTATTGTATATTATTTTACATATTCTGTGTTGCTTTCGTATTCACATTCAAAACAAGATGTGTGAACCATTTCTCTTGGCATAATGCCGTCCAGTGCCGTCCATTGGTTACAAATAGTGGGGTTTCATTCTTCCCTGTGTCTGAGTAGTACGCCATGGTGCGTGTACACACAGCGCCTCCTTACCACTTCATCCACTGGCGGCCAGCTGGATTGATTAGTGCCTTTCCCACTGAATGGGCAGCAGTAAAGACAACAGCACCTGTCTCCCTGGCCAGCTCCTCCCGGGCGGAGAACGGGTCAGGAGGTAGATGGATTCCACAGTGACCACCCTAACACACTCCCCACACGCTCCCATGCCCCAGCCCCACCAGCATTTGTGATGTGACATTGGTCAGAGCCCTTGTGCTGGTGACAAGAGCCCTCGCCGTGGCTGCAGGTCGCCGCGCGGCACAGCGTTCTATTCTGTGCTTGCTGCGCGCTCCTCCCAAAGCTGTACAGCTCATACCCTCCCCTTGACTGCTTCCCTGCCATTGAGTTACTTGAGCTTTGTATGTATTCTGGATGTTCGTCTTTTCAAAAAAGATTGATCTATTTTTATTGAAAAGGCAAATTCACAGAGCAGGAGAGACAAAGATCTTCAATTTGCTGATTTACTCCCCAAATGACTATTCGGCCGGAGCTGAGCTGATCTGATGCTGGGAGCCAGGAGCCTCCTCTTTGGGCCGTCCTCAACTGCTTTCCCAGGCCATAAGCAGTGCGCTGGATGGAAGTGGAGCAGCCTGGACATGAATCAGCACCCACTGGGATACTGGTGCTTGGAGGTGGAGAATTAGCCAGTTAAGCTATCGTGCTGAGCCCCGGATGTTAACCCTTTATTAGCTACATGGTCTGCCAACCTTCTGCCTTGTCCTGTTACTTCTCTCCCCTCTCCCCCTTCTTTTGGCTGTGCAGACCTTATTAACTTGATGTAAACGCACATGCCTGTTTATGGTGTGTCTGCCCGTGGCATGAGGTGTGAGGTAGGGGTCTTGATTCCAAGCCCCACACATAGCAATCCAACTTATCTGTGCAGGTGACTGAGTGACTGTCCTGTTTTCCGAAGAATGTTTTAGCAGTGTGGGTTGTCCAAGTGTGGACTCAATTCTGGGATCTCTGTTCTGTTCCGTTGATTTTCATGTCTGTTTTTGCTGGGCTGCCATTCTATTCTGGTCCAGAAATTTTGGTAGAGACCCTGGAGACGTGCTTAAGACCTGTCAGTCTCCCAGGGGTGTCTCCCCATATTGTCCCATCACCTCCACCCCTCACCTCGCCTCCACTGGATATTGGGAACCCCAGGGAGTAGATCTTTGCGTCCACCGAGCTTTTACTTTGAGAATAACTCAGCGGACACTGAGACTACGGAACTGCGCAGGGAGCACCCGTGCAGCCAGCTTGCCTGCTCTCCGCGCAGCGCTCCTCACAGTGCCCGCAGCAGTCTGAGCCAGGCTTCCTGCCTGAGAGCATGCCCACGGTGCCACAACGCCTTTGGTCTCATGTCTCTGAAGTCTCCGCTGGGTTTCCTGTGTTAATGACCTTGACGCATCTGAGGACCAGAGATTTCTAGAACACAGAGTGAGCCTCACTGTGCTCTCACAGCAAGACTTTATAGATGGCTTCTGGCAAGTTAGAGTTCCTGTCCGTGTGCCACATCCAGGCACAAGCAAGGACAGAGGTGGCCCTCCTCGATGTGAACCTGACCTGCGGGAGGAGCAGCAGCTGTAGCAGCTCCGCCGACCAGTCGCCCTTTTCCGTGCTGGGCTTCCGGGAAGGAAGGAGTTGCAGCTGCAGCCGTCGGCTGCTTCCGTGGCCAGGCCCGAGCTGCTCTGCTCCACACGTGTGTCTAGTTACTTGTTTACCCTGAGATCTCTGTTTTGCCCCCCTGGTCATTTCAGCTCTGGGCTCCAGCTTCCCTGGGTTCCTGTGGCCCTTGGGTGCTGTCCTATCTGTGGGACAGGCATGAGGAATTGGCTGGCACCTGTCCCTGGCTACCCGTGCGGGGCTGGTACACTGCAGGGCTCCCAAGGCTTTCTCCAGCTGAGAGACTCACTTGCGATGGGCGATCTCAGAGTGGTGTGATGAGAACCGTGTAACGTGTGTTCGTCCCATGCTGTGGAACAGAAGCTGGGGCGCCTGATGGGGTCTCTGAGATTAGAGCTGCAGGACACCCTCGGTCCCCTGGGGTACCTTGGCTTGGCACACATACCTCAGTGCCCTGCTTGCAAGCCCACTCCTGAGAACTGACTCAACAACACAACAGCCAGGCAGCCTGAGTCTCCGGCTGGCAGCTGGTATCTGTCAGCTGCTGTTGACACCATCCAGGGGCACAGCACCGAGGGATACCCCAGCCCTGAACGGGGACAGGGCAGTGAGAATGGGAACCCAATCCTCAGGCTCCACTCAGGGGGGGCTCACCCTCTCTCCTGCCATCTTCCCCAACAGGCCTAGGGTGACGAAAAGACCCTGGCTGCGCAGGCTGTGACAGCAAGGAACCCAGGGTCCTGTAGTCCCGGCATCTGGCTGGCCAGGCACACACAGATGCAAACCCCTGCACCTTTTCTGGGTGAAGCCACAAGAGCTGGTACCCTTTCCCAGCTACCCGGTCACAGATGTCCCATGGGGTCAGTGGCCACTGCTGCACTGCCTAGCTGCTTGGACTGCATGGTCACAGGGTAAGCCTCCACTTCGCGCGTGGAAAGAAGACCATGTGGAGGCCAAACACGGGTGTGCCACCGCGGCTGAAGTGCCTGGTGAGACTGAGCAAGTGTTCACACAGGTTCAGGCTGGCAGGGTGGTCACTTCTTGGTAGGCATTTCCAGAGCTCCCAGGACAGCTGCCCATTGTGCCCACTGGGGATGGGCTGCTAGATCAGCGCTCAGGCTGCTACTGCCAATCCCACCCAAGGTGCGGTCCAGAGACCCTCGCAGAAAGAGAGCCAGGCAAGGGCGCAAGACAGCCTTCCCTCCCGTCTTCCCCTCTCCTTCCTCCCCTCTGAAACCCAAACTGATACTGTGATTAACTTGCATTTTGCAGCACCGTGGATACGACAACCAGATCAGTCCCATTATGCAAAATCCAGTTTACAAATGGGTTTACATTTTTGCGAAGTCATGTCAACTTCCCTGTAAACTGGAGAGACGATGTCAGCTCTCTGAACCAGAGAGGTTACCCAACGCAGCCTGTCTCTGTTCCTCTCGTTTGGAAAGATACCAATTCCAGCTCCGTGGACCCGTTGCCTCCAGGAGCCTAGGAACCAGCATTCATTCTCACATCCATTCTCCAGCTCCATCCTCATTACAGTGGAAAGGAACAGTGTCAGGGCTTGGAGGGGAAAACAGTTAAAGGAAAATCTGTAATTATTTAGATATTAGGAACATGATTCATGCTCTTCATCACCCCCTGTTCAGCAGACAGGCGCCGCCCACCCTCAGCGGAGTCTGTATTCAAGTGGTGTGACAGGGAGACTGTCTCCAACTGCCGTCCTCTCGGCCAGGGGCAGACATGCTGCTGGCGGCCAAATCACTTGGCACTGCCTCTGACCCGTGACTTCCCTGTAACCAGCCCAACTTGGGGGCAGCCTGCTCCTGCCTGGGGCTCCCGGACAGCCGGGAGCCGGGAGGCTGTGCGCTCGGACCTGTGGCCAGCCCCTGGAGCCTCTCACAGCTGCCTGCTGGACGTGTGGCCTCAGCTGGTGCATTTCCAACGCAGCAGCCTCCTGTCCACGCGCGTGCGCTCACTCTCTCTCTCTCTCTCTCTCTCTCTCTCTCAGGGAGAAAGAAAGCGCTTCCTTGTTTTGAAGACTGGCGCTCCAAGTGCTAAATGACTTACGGAATTCAGAAAATCTATTTTGTAATGGTTCTTCTTTCTTCCCGAAGCACTTTGGATTCTGGAGACGCTTTCCCCAGCGCTGGGTTGTTGACTTTCATGCTTTAGATTTATTAGACATGTGTCAAGTTGTCAACCTCCTACTGTCTGCATTTGTGTCCACCTTGCAAACAGCAGGGAAAAATACTTTTTTTTTTCCATGAGCGTTCACTTCTTGGCAGTTCTGAAACAAATTTTTGAACAGTTGCTGTTCCTATTGATAGCAATAGTTTGATGTTTCAAAAAATATATATGAAAAAAAAGCTCAGGGTTTTATTTCCCCCTAAATTTTTGACATGTTCTGTCATATCCTATCATATCATAGCCTGATGCATCAAAAACAAAAAAAGGGGGAGAAAGCCGCCTGTGCCGCTCACACGGATCGGGAGTCTTCGCTGGGCACCCTCCCATCTGTTCCTGCTGGCTCCTTTTCTCCTGTCTTCAGTAAACCCGCCCCTGCCTTCACTAAGAGCCCGCAGTCTCTGCAGCCAGGCCGCCTCATCTGTGTGAGAATTGCTTTCAAGGAAATAGCAGACAGTTCGCATTTTCCTGCTGTTGCGTGGCTATGGTTAAGAATCAGCCCCGAAATCAAGCACAGAGACCACCACCCGAAAGGAAGACAAGGAAGGGGACACCTGATAGCGCTGGCCACAGGCAAGTGTCACCTAAAACTGCTAAAACTGTTAAAATAAAAAAAACAACAATCAAAATGGCTTCTTCCAGGCCTCCCTGTCCCACCCCACCCCCAACAAGGCTGCGGGCATTTCCTTCTGGGAGCAAGCAGAGCCTAGTCCCAGCATCCTCCTAGTGCTACCCAACTGTAGCCAGGTCCACCTCCTGGACGGCAAGTGAGCTGGGCTGGGGACAGGTGGGAGGAGACGGCTCAGGGGAGAGTGAGACCCTGGTGCCCTTGGCTGGCGTGGCGGAGACCAGGGCGGGAGGTGGAGCTGTGTGCATGTCAACAGGTGTGGGCCTGCACCAGGCAATGGGGCTACAACATCGACTGTGCAATCCAGGGAATGGGGTTGGGGTCTCTGCCTCCCACTGAGGGATATCACGACCATGCCTGTTTGCTCAAGCAACCCCGTACCCTGCCCCCTCAATACACACACACAGGGCGATTTCCTGGCATGTTCCTCGTTACGTCGTCACACAGGTCTCTGAGCTCAGATGGGACAAGCTGGGTTTATTGCTTTCTTGTCATTTGGCAAATCTATGAGAAATTTGTCTGGACTTGGGTTTTGCCAGTGAAGACCAATGGATGAAGTCACTCTGTGTGAGGTCTCAGACCTCCCACTGCTGCAGCGATGTCCCACGAAGTCCCACGAGGCCTGAAATCACATGTGGTAAGTGTGTGACGGATGCCCATGGCTGACCCTGAGGCAAGGCAGTGGAGGCCCAAAACCCAGGAGCAGCCAAGCCGCGCCATGACCGCCTGTCTTGTGTTGCTGCCCGCTGGCTGTGGACAATGGCATGCAGCAGAGAGGAAGGGTCTGCTCCTTCTGGTGTTTCCTTTGAAGGCCAGAGAGACATACAGGGTGACATACAGCAGGTGGTGCCGTACAGACAGCGGGGAGGGCACCACGCGCAGGCTAGTTCCTTTTGCAAGTGTGTAGAATAGCGCTTACCACTTTCACATTCAGGCTATGATCTGCGACCGGCACCGCCCAGGTCAAATTCCCTGGCATCTGCATGCCACACTGGCATTGCGTGATGAAGAGATCAATGGAATTCACGCTGGCGCTGTGCCCTGACGTCATCCGCTTGCGGCCAGGGCGCACCTGTGAGACAGCCTAGCTGAAGACTCTCTTCTCTGCAAGGCATACTCTCCACCTGCTCACATCTTGGTTCCATGAGAGCCGAGGACTGGATCCCCGCACACACGCCGTCAGCCCCCATGGCCAGCTGACCAGCTGACCAGCTGACCAGCCTCCCATGAATTTGGCAGTGAGCTTGGCTCAGGCACCTGCTGGAAGCACCAAAAGCCTCCCCGACTGGCCAGGGCTTCTGTGCGCCTTTCCCGCCCTTGCCTCGCAGCACAGCTCTCCAGCTGGTGCCCTCCCTCCGGCCTGGGCCCCTCATTGAGTCCCTCTCACCGGAGCACAGCCAGGTGAATGTATTTAGCTTCATTTGTTTGAAAGGAAGTTATAGAGGGAGGTCTTTCCATCCAGTGGCTCACTCCCCAAATGGCCCGCAGCAGCTCTGGCTGGCAGGCCAAAGCCAGGGTCACACAGGGATAGCAGGAACCCAAGTTCTCGAGCCTTCACCTGCTCGAGTTGGCAGGCACCTGGATGGCAAGTGCAGGGACTGACCCAGTGTCAGTATTCCGACCTGTGAGGCGTGCATCCTCTGGGGACTCCTGCGCTGCTTCCGCTTCCGTGGCTCCTGCCGTGGGGATGTTCTGGGCTGCGGTCATAGGCTTACGTCCCTGGCCCAGCCTACCCTCACTCACTGCTGACTGCAACATGGCCCACAGCCCTGAACCCCATGGGCAAGGGGCCTTTGGGGAGCAAAGCTAGGGCTCTTGCAACTCTGGCACATACGATGCCTGGGCCTCCCAGGCCCTGGGAACACATCAGATATGACAGGGGGCATGTGTGTGTCCGTACTCACGCATGTGCTTGCAGAGGGGCTGTGAGTCTCTATCCCAGGCCAATGGGGCCTGCACGGATGGGACAGGAACACCCTAGCCTGTCTGCTTGCAGAACTGCATGATAGAATTACAATTAATCTATGGTCCAACATTCCCAGCAGCCTGGCGGACCATCTCTGGTTGGCCAGTTGCCAAGGCCTGCTGGATTCCTCTGCTTTAGATCAGCACCCTCTGGTCGGACCTTGTCGCAGTTTATTTTATTTCTTGTCTGTACTTCTGGGTTTCCCAAAGATTTCTCTGTCCTTATCGGTCTTCTCAACACCTCCAAATTTTGTAATAACCTGTGAGTCTAGCGACCAAATCTGTACCTTCTCCAAATAATAGCAGAGATGCCAAGTGCAACCAGAGTGAGCATGGCCCCAGCCAGGGTGGCACTGGCCCAAGAATCGGCTCTGTTCATCTGGCATGGCACAACCAGAGACCTGGTGGTACATGAAACCTGGGCCCCTGGCGTTCATGTCCGACCACCAGAGCAGGGACTGAGACCCAGCAGGTCTCGTGCTGACGGCCGCATCTCCGCTGCGGCCTCCAGGCCAAGGGCCCATCTTTCCTGCTGTCACACCGTCTCTCCTGACCCCCAAGGACACCCACAGAGTCCCTGCTGTGCGGTCAAGGGAAACACGCCCTGTTGACTCAGGCATGGACGTCTCAGGCTGTCATCACGTCTTGCAGTTGGGGAGGTGGCCCTGGTCTGATCTTCCCCCACTCCACCTCCCCCCATGCCAGCCTCAAGGTCTCCCCTGGCAGCACAGAGCACACTGCTGGCTGCTTGGGGACCCGGGCTCTGCGCCTTGGCATGGCTCATCAACTTGCTCTCCTCTCACTGCAACTCTGCTCTCCACCGCCAGCTGCCACAGTAGTCTCCTAGGATCTTCCTCATTGTCCCTTCTTTTCCCTCACTCACCACTGGAAGGGTGTTTATACAGGCTTCCTGTTTATACAGGTGCTTCCTGTGCATAAGCAAAACTCCAGGGACCCTCATAAGCTGCCAGTGCTACGTGCCCCCACACCTGGAGCGGGTCAGGCATGGAGCAGGTGCACACCCAGCAGCTGGGAACAACACCACGTGAGTGACACCTGCCAGGCATAGGCAGGAAGGAGACCGGGCAGACTGCATTGCGGCTGAGTCTGAGCTCTCCTAGCAAGGGTGCAGGGACCCAGAGACCCTCAAGGTTTAACGTCCTTGCTGGGGACCCTCGAGAATTTCACCCCATGTCTGCGTTCCCAGGTACCCTTGTTCCTCCTCAGCAATGCATTGTGCTCTGGGGTTTTAAGGGTTAATGAATGAAATGATGTTGTGTGTTTCTTAAGATAGCAACTCAATGGCTATTTTCCAATTACACGTGACTCTCTGGGCTACATACTTCTCCAATACTATGTGGATCAAGGAGACCAGAAGAAAAGCTGTTCTTCGGAGAAACCTCAGGAAAGTAGATATGGCCAGGATCAGGTCAAACACTGATTTAAATTCAGGGAGCAGCTAAGGTACCAGAAGGCGTCAAACGTGCGTCAATGTCATCAGCTTCAAGAGTGGAGATTGAACCCAGCATAATGGCTGAATCCTCACCTTACACGCACCAGGCTTCCATATGGGTGCTGGTTCATATCCTGGTGGTTCCGCTTCCCATCCAGCTCCCTGCTGTGGTCTGGGAAAGCAGTCGGGGACGGCCCAAAGCCTTGGGATCCTGCACCTACATGGGAGACCTGGAAGAAGCTCCAGGCTCCTGGCTTCGGATCGGCTCAGCTTCAGCCCTTGTAGCTGCTTGGGGAATGAATCAACGGATGGAAGATCTTCCTCTCTGTCTTTCCTCCTCTCTGTATATCTGACTTTCCAACAAAAATAGTTAAATCCTAAAAAAAGGATGAAAGAGGCTTTTACGAAGCAATGTTAGTGGGAACAGGCAGTCACTGCGGTGGAAGAAGGCATGCCCACTTCAGCTGAGGGCCACGTGACATTTCATACGCCACCCGTGCGGTGATGAAATAATAACAAATAAAAATAAAACTGCACATGTAATGAGATGAAAGGGAAAAGGGATCATAGAAATAGACAAACAGATGACCTGACCTAAGTATTAGAGTTGTCGACTACGCACTTTGAAATAAATGTGCTACTCAAACTGACGAAACAGCAGACATCAGGGAATTGGATCCAAATAAGGAATAAAACAGCCTCTGCTAATAAATGAGACAGAGCAGTTGGTGACTTGAAGGAAGTTTGGGTTTTATAACAAAAGAAAAAGCAGTGAAGTAGAAGACAGATGAACAGGAAGAACCCAGGCTGAATCACAGAGGAGAAGCAGGAAAGACACAAGGAGAGAGCAGCATCAGCGCAGTGAGACACAGGAGAGACGCGGAGAGACGCGGGAAAGGGCGTGAACAGAGTCATCCCCTGACAAGCAGGAGAGACGCGGGCTGTGTGCTTGGGACACAGCGGTCCTCCAGCCAGCAGGACAGCTGCAGCCCCCTCTCCAGCGAGGGCAGGCAGCCGATTCCTCCATGGTGGCATCCGGCCAGCAAAGGGCTGGAGGAGCCATCAGCTCAGCGTGGGCTCAACCAGTGCGTGGCGGTGTCACGTGCGGACCTGCTTGGTCACAAGTCAGGGGCGGGAAAATGGAGTCAGAGGTTTCTAAAACCCTGATGCTACCAGGCAAGTGACAAAAGCACTGACCTATGATACTCAGAGACTATAAACATCAAAGCAGTCATTAAAAGAACAGTAAAGGGCTTGCCAGAGAAAGGATGGGCTGAATAACAGTAAGGACAACAAGCAGCGCAAAGCAGGAGGGTAGAAGTCAGGGACAGAATCAAGGAGCCAGAGAGCAAACTCGTAACAGAATAGAGAAAATGAAGTTACCTGTTTGAAAAGATTAGCAAAATTCATAAACCTTTGATAAGACTGATTTAAAGGTAAAGGAAGAATGCAGAAATTACCAAGCTCACTGATGGAGGGCAAATGATGCCTCATGGATTCTGAACCTGTGGACATGCAAAGATGAAAAAGTTCTCTGCAATCGCGAAAAATCACTTCAAGTTTACATCAAATGGCCAACTTCCTAGAAAGATGTAACACTCAGTCAAAACAAAGAAACATGAGTCTAAATAGTTACATGTTGATTTTAAAATTTGAATTTTAAAAATTTAAAATGCTTACATGATAGCCAGGCCTAGAAGGCATCACTGGTGAAAAAAATGTATAAATATTTAGAGAATAATGCACAACTCATTTTTTTTTAGATTTAATTATTTTTATTGGAAAAGCAGATATATAGAGAGGAGGAGAGACAGAGAGGAAGATCTTCCATCCGTTGATTCACTCCCTAAGCAGCTACAAGGGCTGAAGCTGAGCCGATCCGAAGCCAGGAGCCTGGAGCTTCTTCCAGGTCTCCCACGTGGGTACAGGGTCCCAAGGCTTTGGGCCGTCCCCGACTGCTTTCCCAGGCCACAGCAGGGAGCTGGATGGGAAGCAGGGCCGTCAGGATTAGAACCAGCGCCCGTATGGGATCCCGGCATGTCCAAGATGAGGACTTTAGCCACTAGGCTATTGCGCCAGGCCCACACAACTCATTTCTTAAGGACTGAATACCTCTATAGTAAAAACCCAGTCAGGACACCATCATCGTCATCATCATGATTTAAGGTGACAAGCGGAGCTTGCTCAAGAACATAAACAAATGTCTTAAACAAAATTTGCAAGGCAAATCTCATGGCATAGTAAAAGAATAACAAACACATTACATTCAGATTAAGTTTATTCCAGGAGTTTAACAATAATTTGAGGTTAAAATTGATTAGTGAAATCCATCACATTTACAGGATAAAGGAGAAAAATAAATATTTTAGTAAAACAAACTAAAAAAGGCATTCAATTAAATCTACAGTAATGACAAAAATTCTTAGCCAGCCAATTAAAAGCACAACATTCTTTTTTTTTTTTTGAGGTGCGAACACTTGTTTGAGGAGCCTGAAGGGGTGGTGGCACTCTGAAGTCGCGCTGAGACTGGAGGAAATCCGAAGTCCACGGCCGGGACCTTGCTCCCGCCGCGTCCCCGGAAAGCGAAAGCGCAACATTCTTAGCCTAATGAAAGATGCTTACACGGATCTTCCAGGGCGATCCTACAATATGGTCAAATACTGAAAGCTTTCCTCAAAGCTTAAGAGACACCCAGGCCACCACTTTGATTCAACATTTGATCAAGAAAGTACAAAGATGGCAAATAGAGACATAAAACTCACTATCCTAGACACTTGACTGTTTATGCATAAAATTTGAGATTTACAGGTATACTCTTCTTGAAAGATTTTTAAAATCGTTGTTTGACAGACTTAACAGGGTTTTTTTCTCTCTGCTGGTTCACTCCCCCAATGACCGAAATGGCCAGGGTTGGGGAAACTCTGGGTTTCTCATGCAGGTGTTGGGGCTCTGAACACTTGGACCCTCATTCACTGCATTTCTAGATGCATCTGCAGGGAGCTGGATTGGAAGTGGAGCAGCTGGGATTCGAGCCTGAGCCTATATAGGATGCCAGCTTAACCATTGTGCCACAAGGCTGGCCTCTATAGACAAACTCTATGAACACATGGAAGGCCTTTGGATCCGAGATAAATACACAAAAGTCAGCTCGGGTTTTTATCTACAAAGAGCATTAAACAGAAACTGCATTTTAAAAGATACCACATATTGTACATTATAGAGCATACACGTGACGTCAGCACACAGGCGGTTGGTGCACCCACTGAGAAGTTTTTTGGTGTGCCACGCATTCACTTTCTCAGGGTCACCTCTGATTGGTTTTACGTTGGTCACGTTGGGCTGGGCTTGGGTTAGCCCACTTTCTCAGGGTCACCTCTGATTGTTTTTACGTTGGTCACGTTGGGCTGGGCTTGGGTTAGCTCACTTTCTCAGGGTCACCTCTGATTGTTTTTACGTTGGTCACGTGGGCTGGGCTTGGGTTAGCTCACTTTCTCAGGGTCACCTCTGATTGTTTTTACGTTGGTCACGTGGGCTGGGCTTGGGTTAGCCCACTTTCTCAGGGTCACCTCTGATTGGTTTTACGTTGGTCACGTGGGCTGGGCTTGGGTCAGCTCACTTGGAAGGTCTGGAAGTTCTGACATTGCCATTCACAAATTGAGCGAGGACCGGCCCAGTGTTCACCAAATCACGTGCTAGTCCATTACTGGACATTACAGGTGGAATAAATGAGTGCATACGTGAGACAGTAAAGGCATGGATGAGAGTGAGAGGCCAGTCTGCCTTCCAGAGCCCCCTGTAAGAGCTCCTGTAGGCAGAGGGGATGAGTCCTGCTTGTGAGACAGTGAGAGGCACAGGTGGTAGGAGAGTGGAGGCACCAGCTCAGTCCAGCCGGAATGGGCTTCTCAGAGGCCATGTCTGCCTGGCGGAGGGGTGCAGGGGCACCCGAGGACCCCGAAGTGGAGTGTGGGAAGGCTGCTTCTCACAGCAGTCACTTAGACACCTGATCCTCCTGTCCTTATATGACAAAGTTCACGTGCATCAGGCTTGTTGGGCATGCCGCTTGCAGAAGCTCGCGGACTTAACCTCTGGTGATGGAATTTGGGCACAGAGAATGCTCTGAGACAGGAGGCTTGGATCCAGCCCTCACACCCAGCATTGCCACTGGCTGCTGGCCCTGCAAATATGCCAGGATGAGATGCTGGCATAGCGCAGTGCAGCAAGCCCAGCTGAGCACACCTCCTGTCCAGGCTCTAGTGGCCCCCAGATGACCTGGCGGTGCAGAGGCCAGTGGGGTGTTGGTGAGTCTTCCACGATGCACCTGTGCTTGGACACTCCCTTAAGCTGCCACAAAATGCTGAAAGTAGTTATTCAAGATGCCAGCCCACCGCAGGGGAGGTGGAGGGACACAAGCCATCCCTCTGCTGTGTCTCTGTCTCTCCCATGGCATTACTCATCCTCCAATCAGCTCTCTCCATGACCCTGGAACTCCCTCGAGAACACAGGGGGTGGGGAGAAGCTTTAGACTCTCACCCACAGGTGTATTTTTGAAACCACACACTGATAAACAGAATTGCTGTTGCACCAACAAAAACAAGGCTTTACCAATATCTCTTTATGGAAAAGGGCAGGAAGCAGCACGACTCTAATAGCTGGGCTATGGGGTCAGCCAACACCGCCAGGAGGGGGGAAGAGGCACCGTGCCCCACCAGCAGGGGCCAAGGTGTCTGTGTGCATCAGCTCCAGCCGTGGTGGTGGTGAGCCCCTCTTCCTGGCAAACTCACCCAGCCCAGCCCAGCCCAACACCCTCGAGTGGGGCAGCCGCCTTTTTGGGAGGCGCTGGGCTTCCTGGGTGAGACTGAGCACCCAAATCCCTGGCACACCTGAGAAGGGAGAAGAGTTCCTTGCTGCGGTGTTTGAAAGACAAGCCAGACATATCTCTGACTCCCAAGACACACGTGGAACCAGGAAAAATTGATTTGGTTTTTCATAGTCACTGCCAGATCTTGCCGCACTACAGGGATATATGCAGACAGGGAACACTGTGCGGCTTATCAGGTGCTGATAGATCCCAAACGGTCTTTAGAGGAATCAATCATTAATCCAAATAGTCCAAGCAAAGCGCCTAGCTTGTTAACCCGTTGTGTCCTGGCTGGGAAAAAGTGGAGGGCTGTCAGGTGTGTGAGCCACAGACACAGCTAACGTTTAAAAGAATGGGTTCCAGTCGATGGGTTGCTTCAAGGATGACTTTCACTTTGCCATCTTAAAGAAATGCTTTATGTTAACAACTAACATGGCACAGGGAAAACTACCTGTCTGTGGAAATCACCAAAGCTCAGAGCAATGAAGACCAAACACGTCCTTCCTCCAACCTTCTCCAGCGGGGTGTCTGTGAATGCACCAGCGCCTGCTTGGGCTGTGCCCCACCTGTGAGCATCCCTCCATCAGCGCCTGCTTGGGCTGGTCCCCACCTGTGAGCACCCCTCCACCAGCCCTCCTGCTTGGGCTGGTCCCCACCTGTGAGCATCCCTCCACCAGCCCTCCTGCTTGGGCTGGTCCCCACCTGTGAGCACCCCTCCACCAGCCCTCCTGCTTGGGCTGGACCCCACCTGTGAGCACCCCTCCACCAGCCCCTGCTTGGGCTGGTCCCCACCTGTGAGCACCCCTCCACCAGCCCTCCTGCTTGGACTGGTCCCCACCTGTGAGCACCCCTCCATCAGCCCCTGCTTGGGCTGGACCCCACCTGTGAGCACCCCTCCATCAGCCCCTGCTTGGGCTGGTCCCCACCTGTGAGCACCCCTCCATCAGTCCCTGCTTGGGCTGGTCCCCACCTGTGAGCACCCCGTGCATTCTCTTCTGTCCTGTCGCCAGCTGGGGGCTAATGACTGCACAGCAAGATGAGTCTTGGTGAGTGCTGTCCCTGGGGGCCTCACCTCTGTCCAGCTGCTGTTCCTCCCTGTGAGCAGGAAATCAGATATGTGCCAGGCCCTGCTAGGTCCGCAGGTGTCACCTGGCTGTGGTCTGCACCCCCTAAGGGTGCGCGATCCAGGAAGGAAGTGAGACACTGACCCTGCACTCGTGGGGATGCATGTCCAGGGAGGCACCAGTGGCATGGTCTGAGGGAGGTGGTCTGAGGGAGGGGCTCCTGAGGGAGGTGGTCTGAGGGAGGTGGTCTGAGGGAGGGGCTCCTGAGGGAGGTGGTCTGAGGGAGGTGGTCTGAGGGAGGGGCTCCTGAGAGAGGTGGTCTGAGGGAGGTGGTCTGAGGGAGGGGCTCCTGAGGGAGGTGGTCTGAGGGAGGTGGTCTGAGGGAGGTGGTCTGAGGGAGGTGGTCTGAGGGAGGGGCTCCTGAGGCCCTGGAGAGAGGGCGGGTCCAGGTCCCAGTGGGGGAGGGAGGCACAGGTGTGGGAGAGCCCTTGAGAAGGCCCTCTGACCTTGGTGGTGGGGGAGGATCATTGTGGCTGGTGGGGGCTTTAGGCTCTGGGTCCCTGTCTTCACTGTCCTGCTGCCCAGCAGTGACGGGGAGTGTGGTCGGTCGCACGGGCAGGGAGGGCCCTGGGGAAGCAGACGGCAGCTCCTCCTGCCCCGGGGAGGAGACACCGACAGACTCCATCCACATTGCATCTGTTCAGACTTCCCAAGCAACTCACTTTGGATTTCACTCCGAGCCAGGCGTCCAAAACAAGCCCACAGGGCTGGGAGCCCCCAGGGACCACTGCCCTCCCTCCCAGGGCCCCCTAGGACACTGTCAGCTCCAGCCAGTACCTCCAGGCCCAGACCTTGACCACCTCCCGTCTGCCGTGCAAGGTGCGCAGGCTCGGGCAGGACGCTGAAATGGGCGAACCTGGGGTCCCAAGACGATGCGATGACAGCAAGCAGAGGACACTGAGCAGTTTTGTGCCAGGCTCTGCTAAGACGCCCCTCAAACTACTGCTCCCTGGCACATTTGCTCCTGTCTTACCAAAGACAGACTGACATCTGGGCACTCAAGAGAGGCCTGCATCAGAGCCCCGGCATCTGACTGCACACCAGACCCCATCCCAAAGCAGCAGGCCCCAGCTTCCAGGTGCATCTGTGCCTGCAGTGGTCCCTGGTGTGGGGGGGCTTCTGTCAGCCCATCCGGGGTTGGCTCACGCTGTCCTCCACGCTGGCACTTGGCACCAGGGATAAACCAGATCCTGCTAAGCCCTGGGGACAGGCTGCAAAGGTGCCACGTGCACCATGACAGGCCTCAGACCAGGCGCCCAGAGAAGACGGCGTTTCTGTCTCTGGAAAGGTTAAGGAAGATTTCCCAGAGGGGAAGACATTTGAGTGGAGACTTGAAGGTGAAGAATGAGGGCACGTTCCTCCCGGGCAGGCAGCTTGGGGCTGGGCGGGCAGTCAGGACGGAAGACAACTCCAGCACAGGAATGTATGTGAGTGTGATGGGCAGTCAGAGAGAGAAAGATCTGGAAGAGACGGCAACAGGGGACTTGAGAGAGGCACAGACTGAGCATGTGCGTGGGGAACGGTGGACAGGGAGACAGGAGTGCAGAGAGCATGGAGCAGGTGCAGGGAGCCGCAGGGGGCTGTGGCGTGAGTCCCGCTGCCTGTAGGGCGAGTCCCTGGGTGCCCCAGGCTCTCCTCGGGAGCACCTGTTCCCATCTCACAGCAGTGACTAGCAATCGGCTCTGGGCACTCCTGGGTAATGTGTGCTGTGCTTTTTCCTGCCCTGGAAGCTTTCTAGATGGGGGTAGTGAGTCGACCCCAGTCCCACAAGGGCAACTCAGGGGGCGATGACAGGACCTGGGGGTGCAGTGATCCCCCACAGCAACACCAGGGGCCTCAGAGAGGCAGGAGGAGCAGCAGGAACAGGTGCACTTCCCCCACCCCCGCCTCCTCCTTTACTCACAGGAAGGCTGCACACAGACAGGCATCCTGGCCACCACCTGAACAGTTGTCCGCGGAGACGATCAAATCAATGAGGTGTTCCCGCGGGTGCTGCTGTCAGAGCCCTGGAACACGGCTGGGACGAAAGACAATGGACTGGGAAAATGTTCCCAGCAAAATGTTAGGGCAAAACCAGTCAGAAGGGCCGGCGTTCTGGCTCAGCCATCATCCGTGACACAGCTAGAGCACTGGTTCAAGTCCCAGCTGCTCCACTTTTGATCCAACTCTGCTATTGCACTTTGGGTCCCTCGCTTGGCAGACCCAGGTGAAGCTTGGCTCCTTGTCCTGCCCCAGCCACTGCAGCCATCTGGGGAACAAACCGGAGGGTGGAGAGTCCTCTGTCTGTCTCACTGTATTTCTCTGTAACTCTGCTTTTCAAATAAATAACTCTTTAAAAATTAAACTTAGAAAGTGGTAAAAAGGCAATATTTTTATAGCAATCATGTAAGTCTGTCTGTGAACCTATATGAGAGAGAGCCAGCGAGCCAAAAAGTTGACAGATGCTGTATCTACCGGGGGGGGGAGGGGTGGAAGATCAATATTTTTTCAATATTCATTGTATTTCTGAATGTTTAAGTCAGCAGGGCCTGAGGTCTCCCGGGGCGGGGGTGGAGGGAGCAGAGACATGGCTGCTCTCATGGCTCCTACTGCTCCGACCTGGTGCCTTCTGGTCTTCCTGTCCCTGCAGATGCCCCAAAGTGAGCTGGCAACTGGCACCGGAGGATCCTGCCCTCCCAAAGCCAGGAAGAGGTGCTGTGTGCTGTGCCCAAGTCACACCAAGGAGTTTAGTGCTTAAAAAGCTGACTTCTGTGGCTGCATGTGTCCCCAAAACTCATGCATTGGCAGCCCAGTGCCCAATGCAGCAGGTCGCTGGGCAGAACCGGGTGTTTCAGCAGGGCTGAGAGGGAGGGGCCTAATGGCCGAAATTCAGCCCTTGCAACCTGCCACCGCAGGTGGGCCTTGTGAGGACATGGTCCTGCCCGCTGCCCCAGCAGCCGTGGTGGAAGCAGAGGGACCCCTTCCACACAGGGGAGCCTGCGGTGCCTCCATCCCAGGCTGCCCAGCCTCCAGCCTTGGAGAAGGGACTTCCTGGAAACGGCCCCATCACAGGTGACCCGAGTTGCCACCACAGAGCGCTGCTGCAGGTGGGTGTGCATCCCTCCTGGGAGACGAGGAAGACACGGCCAGAAGTGGCTCACGTCTGACTTCGCAGCTGCCCTAAAACAATGGTCAGTGGACTGGGTTGCCCTGAGGAGTGACTAGCAGAAGGAAGGCGAAGCAGGCCACCTTTTCCCCCGGCCCAGCGCACACGTGTGTCCCGGAGCACAGATGGATGGAAACGCATGTGTGCTGGCTGTATTTTCAGCTCCTGAAGACGACCATGCTGTGCTGCTTTGCAACGAATCGGAGACTTCAGAGAAATACTGCCATCGATGAGCACGGCTCCGTAAATACACTCCTCAAAATTGTCCTTCTTAATACATCAGTAGCTTTTCAGTTCATTACGGCGTTATTAGTCAGTCTTCATAAAAGCGCTATGGATCTTTATTAAAAATGGAAGTTCGCATCGTTTTATGTTCCCATAAAAATGGGTGGTGGTGCCATGATTGATTTCCTCACACACAGTGAACTTTACAGCAAATTGGACAGTGTAATTCAATTCCTATTTCTGCAGATTTTTTTGTTGGTAGAAAATTGATATCATTCATATGTAATCATATTGCCTTTTGCGAGAGATATTTAAGAAATAATATCCTGAGGTAATGATCGCATGGCTTAATTATTCATACGGCGCTTGCGCACCAGTCCAACTGTCCCTCTGGTAAAAGCTTCACTTCTCCCAGAAAATCCGCCTCCGTCGAAATACGGGTGTGCCACGGGCCCACACACGCGTGTGCAGATCAGCTCTCTGCTCAAGCCGAGGGAACTCTGAGAGGTGAGGCTGGGCGTTAAAGGTTTGCCTGCCAGCCTGCAGACCTCAGGAGACCAAGCTCGCTTCCAGCGTGGCTCTCCTTCGTCGAAGCAAGCATGCTTCCCAGTTCAGGGTGCTGCTTTAGGACTCTGGGGTGCCCCAGGCAGGGCTGGTTCCAGGGGTTACCTTGGGTGTGATGACCCAGGCAGAGGTCGGAACCTGCCTGCAGGTGGGCAGGCTGGAGCCAAGGGACCTATAACCCACCCGGGAGTGCAGTCCTATCTAGGAAAACTTCTGTGTCTTCTGTGAAGGTCTTCCACTGATGAGGCAGGGCCCACCGGCCTATAGCAGGTCCCTTGCTTTGCTCAAAGCCTGGGATTCAAGCTCTGAGCCTGTCAAAAAAAAAAAAAAATACACAAAACAACCTCTGGGCAAGCGTGGCGCATGCCTGACAGACAAGACCAGCCTCACAGCCCAATTCTGGGTGCTCCCACCTGGGGCTCTGCCCAACACGAGGGACCCCAGAGGCCACCCCTGCTCTGCGTGACTCAGGGGCATTTGCCTGGGGCACTGATGGATGTGGGAGAGTCTGTGAATGGCACAGAACCCCATGGAGTGGGGCTTTCTGCACAGCTGGGCATGGGTGCAGGGATGTGGTCCCAGAAATTGCACTGTGGTGTCCAGTGCTTCCAGTACGCCTGGGCCGGAGTGGAGCTGCCTGCCACTGAGAGAGCCAGTGGAGCCACGGTTATGCAGCTGGAAGATGCTTTGTTTCCAAAGTGCATTCTGTGGTCTTCTAGGTGCCAAGGAGTTTAAGAAAGGAGCTGTTCCAGAGGGCACCCTGGACACAGGGCAGGTGTCCAATGGGGTGACAGAGCAGGTGTAGCTGCTTGGGCCTTTGAAGCCCATCTGTAGGCTTCAGCCTTGTATTCACAATGCATGACGGAGGAGAGCCCAGGGCCTCCCCTGCAAACTCACCAACAGGTACAGTCCTGCCTCCTCCCAGCTCCCATGAGAGCCCTGCCAGGTCCACCTGCTGCCCGAGCTCCCCGAGGATGCGGCCCCTCTTGCCTTTGCTGTGCACTTGAGTCTGGGCAGGGGTGCCCACTGCCCACACCTGGGCTACAAACTGAGGGCTCCCTCTGACAACCCCTGTGTACCCAGGGCACCAGCCCACACTCACACAGATGCTGCAGCTGCATGGCTGGCTTCGGAAGTGCGCTCTTAACAAGATGAAATCTCAGATCTGCTGTGGATTCTGGCCAGGGAGGATCCAGCAGATGGGCAATGTTTAAGTTACAAACCTAAGGGAAGCTTTTGCATTTGAAAAAAAAGGAAGAAAGAAAGAAAGAAAGCACTCTCAAATTGCAGCTCTTAAAATAAAGAAAGATTTCTGTTTTCCATAGTGACTCACTAAACCTTTATTTAGACAGTTGGTAAAAACACCACATCACATATTTCACATTTTTTTTCCCCTACTGCTGCAGCTTAAAACAGTATCGTGGTTTTTTTTTTCTTCTATAGGGAAGCAGAAACCCACAGTAAGGCAGTTTTGCCTTTTTAAAAAATGAAAGCTAAATGCGCCTTGGAACGAGTAATATTCCCAGCCAGACCCTCGGCACAGCACCCTCTGGTGCACACATGCATTAAAGAGAAGGATTAGGGTGGTTGTGGGTTTTGTGCGTTTGCTGTTCCACAGTTCCCAGAGCTGAAGGCTCACTCAAATATGCAACAACACATCATGATTGGAAAACCGTCAACCTTGGCAGCTTTTCTTGCTGTTCCTGCTGGGTGTACAGCAAACTGCTCCACACACAGGAAACCAGGAACCCTGGAAGCCTAGGGATCCAAGGTGGATGTGCTCCCAGGCAGGTGCACGTCCCGAGCAGGGGTTGGAAGTGGGCAGGCCCTGTGTGCACTTAGGCAGCTGGCTGTGTGACCAAGGCATATGTAGGGTCCGTCTGCCAGCACCAAGCACAAGGCACCAGCCAGTGGGAAGCTCTTGGAGGTGGACTGAGGCTTCCTGGGGAATGGCAGGGCACAGCATGCAGGAGCCTGTGCACGCATGTACCTGTAGGCGCACACACACCAGGATTCTTCCCAAACCCAGTGGGAGATGGAAGGAGACGAATTTGCTGGAAAGCCAGGCTCGCTGGGCCAGGGGCCTTCAGAACAGTCCTGGAAAAGGACAGCTTGGCCTGCCCCAGGGCCTACCTGGCTCCCCTGCTCACTGCCCCTCAGCCTGAGCAGTGACGATGGCTCTGGCAGGGCCCACAGAGTCCTCCCAGACCTCTCACAGGAAGATGTCACCCCGAATGGGTATAGGAAGGCCTGGGCCCGGCCACCCTTCCTGCGGGACAAGGCTGAGCAAGGCCATGTATCGTTCAGAGACATTTGCTTTCTCCCTAGGGTGAGCAGGAATAACAAGACCTCGAGTCACCGGGGTGTCCCTCTCCTCCAGCACACCCCAGGCCAGGGTCTCGCCCCGCACTGGGCGCTGCTGGGCAGAGGCAGAGGGGAGGGAGTTCTGGCCAGGCCTCTGAGGAGCGCCTGCCTGTGGTTCCCCATGAGAGCTCTGCAGCACGCTTTAATAAATGTTTGCTTGTTGTGAACCCATGCCTGGGCCAGCCTTGGTCTCAGCGGGAAGAAGACTGAACCAGAAAAGCTCCCCTCCCAGGCTTTTCCTGACTAATCCCATTCACTGTGTCATTTCCGATTTGCCTTTGGCCGGAGAACATTCTGTGCAACTCCAGCAGTCAGCCTGGTCAAGCGGGAGTGGCTGCTCAGTGCTGTCTTGAGCATTTTGTGCAGGTTTCTGGGAACTGCAGCCCCACCGCGACAGCAGCTCTGTCCAGGGAGGGAGCTGCTGCACCGGCTGGGCTACTCGGCCCCTGCCCTCTGGGGTGGGGGCCAGGCACGTGGGAGGCCAAGTGGCGTCCAGAGCCACGGGGTGCGAATCCTGTGTGGGAGCAGGTGGCAGTGGGGTCACACTTCCCTGGGCCAGCCCCCAGTTTGATATTATGTGGATGAATCTCATCAAATCAGGGTCATGGTGCAGACCCCTGTGCCCCCTGTGCCCCAGACAACCCACAGCAGCAGCTCCATCCTGTGCCTGTCTGAGCCAGGAGCAGGCAGGGGCTGAGCCAGGAGGGGACGCGGACAGAGCAGGGGGCACCTGTTGTGTGCTGGAGGCCTGCGCAGCTGCACCTGAGAGCTCGTTCCCGCAGACAGAACCCTGTCCTGGGGGAGGGGCATGCGTGTGTTCTCAGCACACACACTCACACAGGATTCACAGCACATACCATGACACAGTAATGCACTCACATCTGTGATCCACGCCCATGCAGGATTCACGCCACTCAACTGACACCCACCCTCGCACAGCGACACGGTCACACCCACTGTTCACACTCGCGAAAGGCTCGCATTGCACATGTGCTGTCACATAACTCACACTCCACACACACTCACGTGTTAGTCACCATGACACACATGATCCTTTCACAGACACCCACTCATACACACGAGTTCAACCCAAAGCCCCACCCCCCTCCACCGGCTGGATAAGGCAGTCGGCCGGAAGGGGCGCCCCTTGAGAGTGGGGCCGTCTTTCTTCAGTGCTTAGTCCCAGTTTGTGCAGTGCCAGCCGCCAGTAGCGAGCTTGGGTCACCCCTGGCGGGAGATGGCCACAAATGCAGATGGAGTGAGAGGAGACCCAGGGAGGGCTGCCGTGGGTCCTGATGGGTGATGGAGCCTGGCTCCTGAGGCCAGGACATTCACACTGCTGCCCCTTCAGCACAGCCTGGCAGTGGACTCATGAGGCTTCAGGTGTTGGGGCTGAGTGCACACAGGCCTCGTGGCACAGTTTCGGGCAGGACCAGGTCGCCCTATGGGCAGAGGCTGAGGTTCAGGACGAGCAGGGAAGTGGCTCCCCCACTCTTGCTCCTTCACTACCAAGCCCACTTGAAGGATGAGGCTGCCTCTTTACCACATGTGCCACAAGCCCGTGGGGGGGGCAGCAGGGATGAGGTAAGCAGGCTCCTCTGGGTCTGCCGTCTGTGGTGCACCTGCCTGAGTACCAGCAATCCTGACTGCCCGCCAGCCCTTTTGTGAATCTGGGAACTGCGCTGAGCCCGGAGGGCCAGGCCTGTGTCCCCACCAGCACCCGGGTGCCTTGTACCTAGCAGGGTCCCAGCTTCACCTCTCTTGCTCCTGTGGTCACCATCCCTGCAAGCCGAGGCCATCCAGGATCTCTGCTTCATTTTGCTCGTAGAAAAAAACACGTTCTCTGCTGACATGGTCGAAGGCCAAAGGGCATGCAGCCTATGAAGAGCAGCCAACTCCCGGGGAGGTGGGCGGAGCCTCCCGGTGTGACCACACCCCATGGGTAGTGTCCGTGCCTTGGTGAGCCAGGGCCACTCTGGCTCACTGACACGTGTGACTTCCCTCCCTGCTGATTGCAGAGGCCACACTGGCATTGGGAAGGCTCCAGCCCTGCTCCCCGACGGCGGGCAGTTGTCTCCTCCGTGGGACGTGTGTTTGCAGACTTGCTCTGGATCTAATGACTCTCACTCGTGCCTAGGGGCCTTGACCGTGTTGGAGCATCTTCGTCCTGCATTCCAGCGACCCAACCAGCCCCACCCAGCCGGAATGCAGACATCTTTGCCTGCCATGCCCAGCTTAAATGCATAACTTCCTGAAGACTAGCCATAGCAATCACCTGACTTGAAGCCCAGAGCTCTCTGTCCACCCCTCAGCCAGTAGCAACCCATCTTTGAGTAGGACTCAGCCCACCGGAGCTTCCATGTTGGCTTGGAAAGCCTCTATTCACACCTCAGGAGCTTGGAGGACAAAGGAAAGGAGCTGGGAGAAAACTTCATCTCTTCCTTTCCAAGTATGCCAGTTTAAAACCAACAATGGAGTACAAGCAAGTTTGTTTGGCAGATGGGATTCATATGGTCCTCCCAGATTATAATCTCCCATACTTCCCAAGCAACTTCCAAATGCTGCCTGCTGAACTGCGACATGCCCCCTCCCCAAGTACCCTGCTGAACTCCTAACCCCTAGGACCTTGGAACTAGGCCTTGCTTGCCAATGGGGTCGTCATGGTAGAACTAAATTGGACTCATACCAGTGCTGCCTGGGTCCTGGCTCCATGCAATGGTGTCTGTATTAGACGAGAAACTCAGATTCAACAAACACTGCATGGAAAGGCAGGCAGAGAACAGGGGAGGCCTCGATGGTTCACAAAACACCCCAGATTGAAGCAACCTCATCTGGGGGAACCAGCCCTGTCCACGTGGGCTGCAGCTGCACAGGCTGTGGTTTGGAGGGCAACCCCCAGAGATGGCTGGGGCCCAGCTGGCCTGGAGGCCGTCCCACTGCAGCCACATGCGGGTGAGGAGACCACTGCAAGGATGGACAGCAGAGGCAGGTGGACACAGAGCAGTTCCAAGCACAAATGCCGAGCTGGCCTGTCCATCAGCTCTGTCAGGACCCATCAACAAAGGACTCCTTGAGTGTGGCAGTGACTGGCACAAGCCCAAGGGCAGGCTGGGTCAAGGCCAGCTGGCTCTGGAAGTCTCTGAGTCAGTGACAAGTCAGGAATCACCTCTGAAAAATGACCAAAGCTGCCCGCAGTTCCGTGCCAGCACTCAGAAGCCAGGTGCCGGGGGTGGCCCTCTGGGATCAGCTAGCTATGTCTGCCATTGGTGGGGTAGGAAACCATATAGACTTGCCTGAAATCTTCCAGTTGGGATGGTGAGTTTTCCAAGACCTTGGACCGGAAGTCTCCGTCAGGAAGGTTCTCAGGAGGCTCCTGGGAGGATGGTGAGGAAACTTGATGTGATCAGAGTGTCCCAGTCTGAGGGTGTGCATGCACCCAGGGCAGCAAGGGCTCAGTTGGCATGGGCACCCTGCAGCAAGGCTGAGTGCTGAGGGAGCTGGCCGAGCAGTCGCCACCTCTGGCACTGGGTCCTCCTGTGGGACTCGCTGGGCTGTCACAGCATGTCACAGTGGCCCAAGGACCAAGCTTTCTGCTGGGACAATAGAACCCCAGGACACTACCCTTTCTCTGGATTCGCATGGACAACAGGAGGCGGACTCAGATGGCGGTGGAGCCTTGCCCATTGCTGCGCATTGTCAAACGTTGAACCTTCCCCTGACGCCCATGAGCTCTCTCTTCTCTTAGCCCTGGAGCACCTGGCACCTGACAGTGTCCTCTCTCCCTCTCTCTGACCCCAGCTTCAGGCAGGTGTTGGAGAACCGCAGCGTCACTGGGGAATCAGCCCGTGGGTGGAGCCAGCTGCCTGGGTCGTGCATGTGTGATCCGAGGGGTTTCTGCCTCAGTCCAGCAGGCAGGGTGAGAGGTGCCGAGGCTCACAGGCCCATGGAGCGAGCGCGTGTTGTCAGGCATGGACACACATCCCACGCCTGTCCTTGCGGGTCACAGTGGAGTCGGGGAATGGGCAGCTGGCAGGGGGTCATATCCTCTTTTCCTGACCACTTGCTGGACAAACAATGGTTTGTGGCCTGGTGGCAGTCGCTGCTGGAACCCCTTTTGACACAGGCTGCTCTTGGGGGGAAATGAGGCTGTTCTGCACCCCCAAGCTGTAAACCTTGGGCCAGTGTGCAGGGTGGCATCCCTTCCTGCTCAGAGCTGGGCAGAGGCTGGGAGGAAGTCCCTCCTCTTTCCCTGGAGTAGTTCTCTGGGTCGTTCCATGGCCGTGTGGCTTGGGAGGGATTTAGTTTTTGTCCCTACTAAGTGAGTAGAAACATTGCTGTGAGGTTTTATTCTTGAAGATTACCACCTACCTTAGCATCCTCTCCAAATAGAATAGTCCCGGCAGCCACCCCGAGCAGCTTAAAGCTGTCGGAGGCCAGGCAAGGAGGCTGCAGTACAGCCCCGGGTGCCACGAGGCAGAGGGGCAACCAAGGAGAAGCCACATTTGTAAAGGTTCATGGGTGGAAATATATACCCCACTGAGCTAAAGTTGAAGTGCAGTGCGGATGTCCCCAGCTCCATGACTTTAGAAATGTCATTTGCAGCCTGCGTCGTTTGGGCGGAGTCCACAGTGACTAGATCTGGTTAAAGCCAGTGAGTACTCTCAGAGCCCTGGCCCGCAGCCTCAGCCTGTGGCACCACATCCCACAGAAACCCTGGGTTGACACCTGGCGATTCCATTTCCAATCCAGCTCCCTGCTAAAGTGCCTGAGTGTCCTAAGTGCGTGGGCCCCTGACACCCACGTGGGAAACTTGGAAGAAGTTCCTGGCTCCTGACTTCAGCCTGGCCCAGCCACGGTGGTTACAGCCATTTGGGGAGTGAGTTAGGGATGCAACTTTTCTCTCTTCTCTCTCTCTCTCTCTCTCTCTCTCTCTACCTTTCAAATAAATAAATATTTAACTAACAAACAAACAAGAACACCACATCTCTGGGTAGGGTCACACGGACACGGGAGCCAGGCCACCCCCACATCCAATGGTTCTGCTACAGGTGGCCATCCCCAGCTGTAGTGAAAGACCAAAGCTACTGCCAGGGGGCATGGCAGGCACCCCCAGCCCCCAGCTGACCTCCACAGCCCCCAAATGAGACCTGTGCCCAGGCACAGGGCTGCGATGGCAGCCTATCCCGGCCAGCCTCAGGTGTGTGTTGCCAGCCACCCATTGGTTGTTTTCTGTGTAAAGAAAGTGGGCTCATTCATTTCGTCTTAATTCGACAAGCATTTCTGGAGGACCTGCCGTCTCGGGGGCTGTGTTTGGTCACCGTCACCTATTTATTTCCAAGTGGAAAGTCGGTAATGAGGATGGAAACCAGGCTCTGTAGACGGGAGCATGGGGCTTCCGGCATGCACACTGTAAATCACAGAGCAGCCAAGAGCTCAGGGGGCAGTGCGCATTCAGCCCCCCGTGTGTGCACATGTGTGGGGGTGTGTGTGCATGTGTATGCGTGTGCATGTGTGTGCTTCCATACATACACACGTGTGTACATTCCTGGGCAGGTGAGCAGGCACCCCAGTGTGGAGATGCCACCTGCCCAGGTCAGTGGCTAGCATGGCCCAAGTGGACCCTCTTAAAACTGGGGTAGTCCACAGTCTGGTGGGGTCTATGACAGCCTGGGAAGACAGAGGTAACTGAAGAGAGCCTGGGGTGGAAACCGAGGCACAGCACCCCTCGTTTCAGACTTCGGCACGAGGAATGTGCGGTCAAGGCCAGGCCGGATCTCAGCCGCGCCCTCTGTCAGCCACAGGAGTTCAGAGAAGACACCTGCCACTCCTACTGCTCCTTTCCCTGAGTCCCTGTCAGAGGAGCAGCTGCAGACTCAACCCAGGGGGAGGCTCGCTGCGTCCACCTTGAATCTGGATTTTAGCGTATTGAATATTTTTCACCGTTTTCCAGCAGGTCTGAGACACAGCAAGACTCCTGAAAGCCATGAAAAACATGGCTGGGGCAAGACCGATTGCCACGGTTGGCTTGAACTTCTGCCACCTCCCCATCCTCCACTTTAACCCCCTCCTGTCAGCCTGGGCGTGGACCCCACGGGCAGATGTAGCCCACACAGACGGTTTACCTAATAAGGCTGTGATGCCAACAGCCTGCTCGATGACATGAAACAGCAGAGCCCCTCAGCCGTAAAACCACGGCTGGGCCCACGGCTGGTGCCAGGGGTGCGGCTTAGCTCCCTCTCTGACCCAGTGAGCTCCGGGACTGAGGGGTGGCGTGTGAAACCACCTTCTTTTCCAGGATTGTGGGGAACACCTCAGCGGAGTGTGTAGAGGACTCGGCCTCACGCCCTCGCGGCTCCACTGTCTGGTTCGGACTCCACTGCCCTTCACACCTACCTTGTCTCTCCAGGGAGCAGCGCTGTGGCCCGGGTCTCTGCTCATGCAGCGGGCTGCGCCCTGGCCTGCCTTCATAGCCTGCAGCGGCAGGGTGATGGTGCTCACACTAACCTCAGCAGGCGCAGCTGAGGTGGCCACCTGTGCAGGGTGGCAAGTGGCTCTCCGAGCGCTGCCAGCTCCGGTGAGGCGCCACTCCCAGAACCCAGGCAGTGCTCTTGTCCCTGGTTTCTAGTTGCAACCTGATTCCTAGCGCGGGCCTGAACTGACGTCAGTAGTAAACAATAATCAGATTGCAAACTATCACTCTTGCTAATAAAATTATGTCCCTTGGATGTATTATAAATCTAATAGCTATTACATCACCACCCAGAGCCATATGTCAGGCCTACCTTTTAAGCACACACAGTATTACACGGCCTCAACGAAACGGCCAGATTTATTGGTACTGGTCAGACGCAGCCTTTATGACGTCACAAATGACTAACGGCGAAGCCAAGGAGAGATGAAACTGCAGACGGGATTCGCCCCCAGCTTCGGGGGGCGTGGTGGGCTGGGGGCAGCCGCCGAGCCCTGGGTGCCTCACCTCCACCTGAGCTAGCCCGGCCACCAGGAAGGGCTGGAGGTGTCCGCTGTGCAGTCAGGCTCGAGTCATCTCTGCTTGCACACGACAACGGCCTGGCTGTGCACTCACAATGCGCGGTAACTCCTGAATAACTGGTCGGTTCCGAGTTTGCTGTAATAAATCATCACCTTCCATCCCAGGAGCCCGTGACTCCGTCGGCCTTGGGAGTCACTCAGACCTTGCCGCACGGAGCCCATTTCCACGTTGGCTCACGTTTCCAGCACACTCATCCAACAAAGTGACCGAGAATGGGGTGACAGTCATCGAGGAACGAAACATAGAATCTAGATATTGCACTGAATTATCACTCCTAAAATGTGTGCATCTCCGCACCCTGTTACTATGTGAAGGTTTAAAAAGCTGGCCCGACTGACTCCCGGCCACCACTTCCTCCTGCCCTCCCCGAATCAACGGGCTTGGAGCAGGGCAGAGGCACCTGATTTTCTAGAAGGACAAACTAGAGTGTGAGTGAGAAATTGTCGCTCTGTGCTGCTCCTCAGGGCAGAAGGCCAGGCAGAGCTCCCGGGGTGCCAGGTCAACCTGGACACACCGAGAGGAGGCGTCCCCGCGTCCTGCGCCCTGCAAAGCCCAGAGCCCAGGGTGTCCTCGGGGGTCTCTCACAGGGCGTCGGTGTGCAGTAGAGCCCCAGCCCAGAAGGAGTCTCTGAGGCAGCAGGTGAGGCTGGGGCCCGCCAGCAGGGCTGAGGGGGCCTCTGTTGGCACTGTGTGTCCCTCAGAGCAGCGACCACCCTGTGTCCCGGAGGAATGGCCACGCTGATTCCCGAGCTGTTGTCCAACTCCTTGCCCTCCAGGCTGTCCACCCTGACTGATGGGTGCCTGTTACACCTGTGGTTCTGTGCAGGCTCCCTGTCCTCAGACCTGACCCAAGAGGCCGCCAGGGACGCGTGGGCGGGCAGAGGGCGTGGCCGTGGGGTGTGGGCCTTCTCGGGAAACCACACTGCTGGAGGCTGGAGGCTGCAGAACGGAGTGAGACTTCAGGTTTGGCACCTGCTCCAGAAGCTTCCTCATGAAAAAAAAAGGCTGTCTTCATTAAGGGCATTAATATTCATGCAGCATGGTAATTTTGACACAGAAAAGGTCTCTGTAACCTTTTCTTGTGTGAGAATTTTTTACTTCTCAAGGAAATTACAGTCCAGCAATGACTTAATTAATGCTGGCTTTCTCAGGCAGCTTTGGAGGGGCTGTCAGTTTGGGCTTGCAGGAGCTGTCACGGGGCGCACCAGCCAGGGACGGGAGAGGGAGAGGCCCGTGGCCAGCCCAACTGCTCCCCCCAACATTAGTTTTCATTTAGCAACTGGTTCTCCCCAATGTTGGGTCATTTATTCCCGGGACAGAGGGCACAGCTTGAATTAATAATCCATTTCTCACCAGGCCTATTTATTCTTTTTGTTGTAGTGATTGCATTCCTCATCCATTTGGGCAAGGAGCTCAAAGCGGGCGGTGCTGTGTCCGAGGGGACCAGGAAGGCTGTCACCTGGCCTGTCATCATCGTAGCAAAGTGGCCTCAGAGAGGCTGGTGACCAAAGAAAGGCCAGGACACAGGCTGCCTGGCTCACGGCCACTGCCTGGCACATAGGGGGAGGGGGCCTAAGTGCCCAAGTGCTGGCAACCTGCATGGGTCCCCACTTTCAGATTCCCTGTCTCCTTGTCCGTGACCGCCCAGGGCTCTCCCTGGCCTTCCCACCCCCCCCCCCCCCCCCCCGCCTTGTTGGCCACAGAGAGCCGAGCCAGCCGGGTATTTCCGGGAAGCTAGAGCAGCAGTCTCCCAGCTGCCCAGGAGCAGGCAGAGGGGTCGAGCGGTCGCTCTGATGCCTGTAAACCCGCCAAGTGCACACCTCCAGCCTCTCTGGGGGCCCAGCTGCACAGCCGTCCACGGAGCTGTCCCCATCTCGGTCCCCACAGCACGGACAAGGCACACCCCACACCGAGGCTTCCTGGAGCCTCTACAAAGCCTCAGGGCTTCAGGACAACAGGATTTACCAATAACACAGGGAAGATGGAAGCTTCTGGAAGGCATGGGATCAGGAGGTCTGCCTGGTCCTTGCATGCGGCTCAGCGTGGAAAGGTGTTTGTGTCTTCAAGAGCCCAAAGGGACAAAGAGACAGAAAGGTCAGCTTGCAGCTGCAGAGAATAAATCATGGAGTTCTGGTCCCAGGAACGGGTTGGTAAGTCCAGGTGCATAATTCAAAGCCAGTCCCTGACTTCCTGTCTTCCCCAACGTAAACCAACAGCTCCATTAGCCAAACAGCTTGCGAGCTGCGTGGGGAAAACTCAGTGTTTCAGCAACATGCGTGTCGTGTTGCTCCTGCGGTCCCTTCCTGGGGGTCAAACCAGTGAGGAAACGGGAGAGTCCAGTGGGAGGCCATGGCCTGGGCGGAGTAGAACAGCTGTGGCCGGCCTCCAGCTGCAGTGGGACCAGGCTTGGGGGCTGCTGGGGTCACGGCGGCTGCCACGCCATTCCCTGGGCTCCACGGCTGAGCGGAGCCATCAGGACTGGAGTGGGAAGCAGCTGCTCCCACAGGCCGCGCACGCGCTGAATCGACATTTTTACAACCTGCTGAAACCTCCTCGCAGGAGGAAGGGGAGCAAGCCTGGCCCTCCACCTGCGCGCAGCTCTGCAGGACACACAGTAAGTGCAGCACAGGGAGCCCCCGAGCAGCGAGCGGCCCCAAGCCTCGCCCTACAGGCTCAGCAAGAACTCCACACTGCTTTTAATATTGTCAGGGGCCCAAGGCAATAGTTTGTTCTGCTGGGCACAACAAACGAGGCAGCCAAGAGGAGAGGCAGGATGGGAGCCAGGTACACGCACAGGCAGGGAGGCCCCCTGGACTTTTTAGGTTCAGACCCAGCAAGCTGGCTCCCAGACCAAAGGTTTGCAAATTATGACATCAACATACCTAACGGCACACACCAGATGGGAAGTACCTCCTTACTCAATAGGAGACCTGCGCCAAGTTGGTCTCCCAGGGTTCGCCGGACGTGGGACTTGGCTCAGGTGCACATATTATACCCCTCCCCTCCTCCCATGCACCCGCCCTGCCCTGTGGCAGCTTTCAAGTCCAGGAGAGGGTGGCTAGGGGTCTTGGGGATCAGATCTCCTCTGAGACTATGCTGTGGCCCAGGAGGCAGCTCATGGCCAGTGTAGGGTGTGCCTGCCAGGCAGCTGAAAGCAGGAAGGCCATGGCAGTGGCTCCGGCCATGTGCAAGAGACCACTACTGCCCCTCACAGCTCCCAGTGGTGTTCCATCTGGGGGCTCTACTCTTATTGCTGGGAAACGTTGCCCGTTGAGAATGGAGTCCCCAGTCAGCCCCTGAGCGATCCCCAACCCCTCTGCTCTGGCCCAACTCTGCCTTCTCTGTCTCGGGCCCCCTGTCAGAGGCCTCTTTCTGCAGCCTGTGTGTGGGGCTCAGCTTGGTCCCAACCCATGGCACCTTAGGGCACACCCTGACACAGCTGCAGCCCACACATACTCTGTAATCACAGACCCCAGAGAACACCACGTAACTGCACCTGGGAAACTTGTGGGGCCTTCAGGGCAGGGGGCCTCCCTCTTCGCTTCAAGCTTGGACCAGACCACGTCTGGAGGCTGGGAACTTGCTGAGGGTCACACGTATAGTCACACAGCGCGTGGGGTCACCCCCAGACCTCCTGGCCCAGTGAACGCTCTGCGGCAGCGGCTCCTCCGGAGTCCCAGGTGGACCTTAGGGCTGGGACAAGGCCTGAGGAAGAAGCATGTCTGTCAGCAGCCCCACCTTCTGCAGGAGGCAGGGAGCAAGCAAGCGCTGACCACTGCCCTTGGTCACATCGCTAGCCCTAGGCTGGAAGGAAAAAACCCCAAACCGCAAGGTGTCCACCCTGGCAACCAGGAGCTGCTGCAAACCAGGCCTCCGGGTTGGACAGGCCTGCTCAGAGATAACAGGATGCCCTCTGCAGCAGTTCGGTTTCTGCTGTGGACTACGGCAGCAAGCCACGACTGGCTTGTTTCCTGGGTGGGCAGCGGAGGGGAAGCCGCTTCTGCCCCCCACTGGTCCTCACCGGCTGTCCTGTCGCTGCGATGTCTGGCTTTTCACTTGCTGATGTAAATGCCCGTATGACACATTCAACCTTTTAAATAAATCATTCATTTTTTTTAAAGGTTGGCTATGTCATCGTGTTGTGATGCACCCAATTTTTAAAGCAACTGTTTATTCGATGTCAGATACATCAGACGTAAGCATGAATGTGAGTGGCTAGAACTTGCTGCAACAATTTGATCTCCTTCATTTGGAGCTGCCTTGGCAAGGCTTGGGAGGAAAGGGGAAACCAGGCAGCAGGTGCCCCTCCGTGCACTGCCCTCCTGGGGCCTCCTTCCCGCACACCTTCCCATGTGCTGCCCACCACCCGGATTCAGCTTCCTTGCTGCTTTCAAATAACTGCAAAGCAGCCCCCCCAACAGCATCAGGTGCCTGGTGCCGGGGCTCCTGTGGCCAGGGCCACGGAGGGCAGCAAACTGGGGCTTTGTCTTGAGGTCCCCATCATCTCACTCTGTGCCCAAACACAAGTTGCCTCGGGCACGACTGTGATGAAAGGCTGGGGGCCCAGCCTCCAAAAAGGCCCTTCAAGCTCACACAAGACAGGCTGTGGGAACAAGCAACTAAACCCCAGTGCAAGAGGGCCAGTGAGGGGCGCAGGGAATGTGCCCAGCTCTGAAACCATGAATGTCCTCAACCTGCAGTCCATGTTGGGATTCTGTGTGTGTGTTTAAAGATTTACTTACTCATATTGGAAAGGAGTACTTACAGAGAGGGAAGAAGAGACAGAGAGAGAAGGAGATTTTTCATCCAATGGTTCACTCCTCAAATGGCTGCTGTTGCCAGAGCTGGGCCAGTCTGAAGCCAGGAGCCAGGATCTTCCTCTAGGTTGCCCGAGTAGGTGCAGAGATCCAAGCCCTTGGGTGATCCCCTGGTTCTTTTATTTCAAAATCAATCAATCCTAGGCTTGCGACACTAAGTGTGTGTTGATCTTCAACAGCACATCAATGAAACACCGTCAAAGGCCTATGACTTATCATACAAAAGCCTGTGGGAAAGAGTTTGTAAATCCCTGCATCTCCACCTGGTGCCAACTACTCCATGCAGGTTGTGACTCTGGACCCCAGCAGCATCACGGAGAGCTGCCCCAACCATCGCCCCTGTGCTCCTGCCATTCTGAGTGTGATTACAGCTGACCTACGGGACCTGCACCTCAGCTAGGAGGACATGGCACTATCAGATGGCATTTTCATGCAGGGAAGTTGGCCATGAAGGATAACTGGAGGGCTCCCCCTCACATGGCAGCTGTCACAGGGAGTCTATCAAGCCCTGGCTCCATGGGGACGGGGCCACAGAGCCCCCCTCACATGGCAGCTGTCACAGGGAGTCTATCAAGCCCTGGCTCCATGAGGACGGGGCCACAGAACCCTGTGCTTCCCATTCTGGCCCCTTTTTGGAGCCAGGAACAAGTGGGGAACCACCTGGATTCTAGAAATGACAACAGAGAATGCTGTCGACAAGCAAGCAATGAGTAGGAACTATGGATTTGTCTAGTGGAAAACCCAAAGCCCCAAGGGATAATGGGACGTTCTCAGGCCACTGCACAGAAAACAAAGAGGCTGACTTGAAATACATGGATGGGCTTGTCTCCTGTGAGGTGGCAGGAGGAAACGGAAATAAGATGCAGTGAGGAAACAACCTAAGAAACTTGGCTTCAAATGAAGCAATGGAAACAAGGTCTCCAAAGCAATGAGATTGGCCAGTGCAGTCTTTTTCTCCTGAAGACTTAGCAATAGGAAGAACTGGGAAGAAGGGGAGGTGTGGGATACCTATTAGACAAATATCCACAGAGTTGTAATCCAGAACCAAAAACAAAATTAAATTTGAGTTGATGCTACTTTTAATAGCGTCAAAGACAAACTATCTACAAGTAATCTAATAAAATGCAAGGTCTTTAAACACTGAAAAATTTTTTGAGAGAAAATGTAAAGACATAAAGAAATAAGGGAACATACTATGTTCATGAATTAGAAGATTCAATAGATTAATGATGGTCGTTCTCCTCAAAGTAACTTATTTGCTATGAATACAATCCTAATTGAACTCCTGTTTCTCCTCCATTGACACCTGATTCTAGAATTTATTTTTGTGTGCCAAAGGGGCAAGGAATAGTCAAGGGAATCTTGAAAGAGTGACAAGCTGGAGGCCTTACACTACCTGACATTAAGGACTGTAATCAAGAAACAGTCACTAAGACAATGTCATATTTATGTAAGACCAGATTAACTTCCCAGAGGACCACTACGTGGAGTACTGAGACAGCCTATACATTTGCCTCCTGGTACAGAATACTGTAGGTCAGCCTTTCCAACAGGAGTGTGTGGTCAACTGGTACCCAGGCGTGAGTATCAGCACCTGATGCCAAGCCTAAAGCCAATTCCAGATAAATTTCAGCTCTATTTGTGAGGGAGAAAAACACTTCTGGGGAAAAACACATAAAAAATAATTTTGCAGTTTCTGATACGACATACATTTTTCTAAGATTTATTTGTTTGGAAGACAGAGCGATGGAGGGCAAGATGATACACAATAGACTGAAAAAAGATTAGATAGCTAGATAGATAGATCAATCGATCAATAGCCAGATCTTTCCCCACTGATTCACACCCCAGATGGCTGAGCGAGGAAAGCGCTGGTTCACAGCTTTGGGCACATCTCTGACCACTCAGTGCTGCCCACTAATCCCCACTTCTCATTGATGACCCTCTCAATTCAGGCTCAAAAACTTTTAAAAAGAATATTATTTTTTTAAAGATTTATTTTATTTTTATTACAAAGTCAGATATACTGAGAGGAGGAGAGATAGAGAGGAAGTGGAGCTGCCGGGATTAGAACCAGTGGCCATATGGGATCAAGGCGAGGACCTTAGCCACTAGGCCATGCTGCCAAGCCCAAAAGAATATTATTTTTAAAATATATATATATATATATTTTGAGAGAAATCTTCCACCTGATTGTTCACTCCCCAAATGTTCAAAACGGCCGGAGCTGTGCCAATCCAAAGCCAGGAGCCAGGAGCTTCTTCCATGCCTCCTACCTGTGTGCAGGAACCCAGCATTCAGGTGATCTACTGTTTTCCCAGACCTATTAACAGGAAGTTGGATCAGAACTGGAACAGCCAAGACTTGACTGGCACACATATGGGATGCCAGAATCACAGGTGGTGGCTTAATCCACTAAACACGAGAGTCCCAAGGCTGAAAGATTTTAAATGAAGAAAAATGATGAGCATGGATAATAGGGCTACAGACTCAGGGAGAGAAGGCTTGGCTAAACTAGACCAGCCACACCACCTTGCAATAAATGAACAGATAGACAAGTTTTGGGGGTATCAGAACCCAAAGATGCAGTAATAATAAGCACCAAGTTTTGGGGCTGGCGAGTTGGCATAGTGAGTTAAGCCCCCCTTGCGGTGTGGACGTCTCCAATGGTCTGCTCCACCAAGTCTTTGTCAGAAAAGTAAAAATGCTGAAGCCTGGGTGGGAGTTGGAAAAACCCGGGGAGCTTCCTGGAGAAGGCAGTGGTTCCAGAGCAGCCTCTGGCAATGAGACAGGCACCAACGTGGACGCAGCTGATCAACGGGAACCCTCAGTCCAAGAACCTGTTAGGCTTTAATGGGGGCAAATAAAAAGCCCTGTTTCTGATGTTTGCTTCTAGAAAAAGAAACCAAACAGGCCCTGCTCAGAGCACCTCTGGACAACAACCACAAAGGCCTTGCATGGGGCCAGGGGCTGAGGCGGGCCTCCCGCCAGGGCTCACAGCCCAGCAGCGTCTGCTTGGTGAGGTGGGAAGTCTCCTGTGGCCAGGCCAGGGCCAGCAAGCAGACCTGACTTCCTCTAAAGCCAGACGCCAGCTGAAGACACTGCAGACGGAGCCTGCTTACCCAGACTTGGGACAGTATTTCCTCGGGGGCAGGAAGAGCTGTGGATGGAAGCTTTTGGCAAGAACCACTGAGAAAGGAATTGAGGCAGAGCCCAGTAATGCAGGAATCCCACCGGATCCCTGTTCCCCATCACCTGCTTGCAGTCATGAACCTGTAATAGCCACGTGCACATCCACAGACCATACATGTGCACACGTGTGCACACAGAGACGGGAACGCGGGAGACACACCACACACGTGCGTGCACGCCTGCACACAGACACATGTCTGCACACATGGGAACATGGATGACGTGCACATCACACACTTGCCTGCACACATGGGAACACAGGCGACACACATCACATGTGCAGACATGACTGCACACCGAGACATGTGTGCACACAGGCACATGGGTGTCGCATGCACATCACACGTGTGCACACATGAACATGGGTGACACCCACGCACACATACTTCCCTGAGGTTCGGCGGGGCTGGCGTTGCCTTGTGCGTCTTCCACCCTTCCACACGCTGAGAAGCTTCCGCAGAGGTTAGAATTCTGCGCGCCAGCCGTGACTCTCAGCTCCAGCCAGGCTTTGCTCTCGGGATGCTCCAGCCTCGGGGATGGGTTTTTCAGTTGCTATTTCTATTTCTCCCAGGAAGGGCCCCTGCCCTCCCATTGCTCTGCAGGACCTGGCTCTGGGCACGCAACAGTTAGCCATGGACAGAGCAGATCCAACAAATCCTTCCCCCTCCATTGTCAGGAGCTGACAAGCCCAGAGAAGTCCCTGGAAAGTGAAATTTAGGAAGAGGGATGGGTAGGAGACAAGAGGCCTAGATGGAGAAAGAGGACACACAGGGGAGAAAATTTGGCAATTAGAAAATAAAGTAATTGAAGCTGAATTACACTTGAAATGACCTTTGCAGTAGATAATAGGCAATCCAAGACAGGAAGAAGGAGCTGAAATCCACCTCATGGCTTGAAAAATGGGAAATCCAAGGGGAGAAAGCGAGCGTGAGGCGACAGTGAGATGTAAAACGAAGACGGACACGCGAGAAGTCATTTGCGGAAGGTTGGGGTCATTAGCAGAGGGAAAAGGAGGAGAGTTCTCGAAATTAAAGCGACTCCTCACAGCGGAGGACGGAGGCTTTGTGCAGCCGACAACAATGAAAACGTGTCTGTCTGCGTGGCCTCCAGCGTGTGAAAGGAACGCACGGAGCGCGGGTGTGTGAACGCCTGGGCCTCCCAGGGCGCACACGCAGGCTTTGTAGCCCACACCTTGTTCAGGCTGAGCTCCACTGGGAGAGAATCTTTAGGGAAAGAGAAGTTTTCAGCAATGGCTGTTAGGGGAAAGCATTGATTCCATCTTTTGAAAGTTTACTTTTAACACTTATTTATTTATTTGAGAGGCAGACATCTCCCTCTGCTGGTTCATTCTCCAGGTTCCTGCAACAGCTGGGACTGGTCGGAGCTAAGAGCCCGGACCCCAACCCAGGTCTCCCTTGTGGATGGCAGCGACCTGAGCCCTTGAGCCATCACCTGCTGCCTGGCGGGTTGTACATTAGCAGGGAGCCAGTGACAGGTGCAGAGCCGGGAGTCAAGCACAGGCACCCTGATACTCGATGCGGGCGTCTCTACCAGGGCTGAGACAGAGCAGGGACTTGCTCCGGGGACTCTGGGGGAACGAGGTGCCTTTCCGATCCATCTCAAGGAAATCCCCAATGAAACTAATGGGGCTGACACGATGTGCTGCTCTTCAGAAAGGGGCAGGGAAGGGGTGGAGCCTCTTCTGCACACTGTTGGTTTGGCATGGCCTGCACACGGGTTGATGGACACTGGGCTGCTCCATCTGCAGGCTCGGCATGGTCTGGGGTGGACAGAGATGTGCGTTCCTGAGCTGTCAGTGGGTGCAGCATGGCGACCAGCAGATCAGCTCCTTCCCGGCTCTGACCGATGATTGAAGCTTTGGGAATGACCTCCCAGAGAGAAGGACCTAAGGCTGAGATTCCACTGATGACAAGAAACTGTCCCTGCTGAAAGACGCTTCTAGAATAGCCATTACAAAGGCCTTGACTAAGCTGGGAGAAGCATTACTCAGAGAGCTTGGTGCATTTCGACATTGGACAAGATCAGCTGCCCGGAGGAGAGAATTCACACTTGACCTTCAAGCATGTCCTCAAATTATGTGACATCCCTTGCCCCTTCCTCCAAACCCTCAAAGAAGGAGCCAAATCCCCCTCCCGCAGCCTTTCGCTGGGCCCCTTCGTGTGAGGAAAGCTGCCCACACTCCGTGGAGACTGGAGCAGTGGATGGGAGCCCCTACAACGAAGCCACTCTGAGTGAACTTCCCGGCTCAGTGAGCCTCCAAGTGATGGCAGATCTTGACCCTGAGGCAGACCCAGTCAACTCTAGCAGTTCTACAACCCCTGGCTCGCAGCCACTATGGGAGACAAGAACTGGATGCCTGGGGTGGGTAAGCGTCCACCATCCAGCTGCCACAGGGCTGACACTGAAGCTGTGTCCTTCTGTGGTGATCCAGCCCCATGTCCCTCAGCACCTTTGGGCCTAACAAGGTGGGTCAGGGTCGGATGGGGTCCTGAGCATGACACAGCCCAGCCAGGTCGTCACTGCCAGGCGATTTCTCCCAGGTCAGCAGCTGTTCGTGCTGACAGCTGATTGGCTCCTGTGTGACCAGCTGGGTGGCAGTGCTGGCATTCCGTATGCCTCTGCTCAGTTCCCCCGCGCGCATCTGGCTCAGGGCAGGGCCGTATCTCAATTACCCTGGAATTTCTCATGGTGAAGGCTACGCAATGAAGGGGCAGACAGCAGACATTATCTGTGCACAGTGCCCCGAACAGGTGGGACTCACTGGCAAATATTTCTATATATTCAGAGTTCTGGTCACAGATCCTACTACTGAATTCCTGTTAGGAGTGGTCTAATCTAGACGTTCCTTTGCTACTCTCTTGGCACTGGTGTTCAGGGTTTGTAATCTATTTGAAATAGATTAGTGCTGTAGGTGCGAGATCCTTTTCCAGTTCCTTTGGAAGGCCCCAGGCAGCTGGTTCCTCTCCTCAGCTGCTGTGTCCTGCTGGGACTGATCTTGTCTGGTCACCCTTCTCAGCTCCAGGGCCTGGGCCTTTTGGCGGGAACCCAGAGAGCCATCCAGTGTCATTTACTGCTGAGACTGAAGGATGTTGACAAATGTCAACAGCATCTAGCCTTTGGGGAGTTAAATGGGCGCAGTAATGACCTTTCCTGCTCTTTCAGGCTCAGGATGCACTGATACTGCAATGCCAGCTGTGGGGCACTTGGACTCCCATCCAGCATGCAAGAACTCGACTTGCAGGCCCAAGCACACAAGGCCCCTGATTGCGCCACCCGACTCAGGCGGGCTTTGCGAGGCCCAGCAGAGCAGCTCTTCAAGACACATGAAGGAGGAGGAACACTGGGCACCCACTCTTCCAGACCTCCAGCAGGTTGTTTCCAGTTGAAGCCTCTTCCCATGAGGGGTGCTGCAGGGGAAAAGCAACATCCCTCCGGGCGGGGTCCCAGCGCCCCTTCTTCCCTCCCTCCAGTAGGACCACCACAGATGCCTCCCTGGAGTCCACCTGCTCTGGAGTCCCATAGGAGCTGGGGGCTGGGAGGTTGGGACCCACAGCACCACTGCCCTGATGTGGCATCTGTGGTTGATTGGATCAGAATGCCAGTGTCCTGGGGCGCACCGGGGTGAAGACGGGGCAGCCACCCGGGCGGCACACGTGGAGGTGGGAGGACCTCAGGGTGGACGTCTCTTCCACCCTCAACTCCCATGAGCAAACCAAGGGTAGCAGAAAGTCCTGGAGAGGCCAGCACTCCTCAGAAGCCAGGGGCTCGCAACGTGTTCTATTTCAAGTACCCACACACCCCGTGGTTATTCACTCCCCTTCTTCATCCTTACCCTGAGCTGTGGAAAGACTCAAGATGGCAGGCTGTGTCAGTGGGACCACTGAGACTCCACGAGTCTGCTGGCGCGTCCAATCACTTGTGACTATTTAAACACAGATTGTGGAAGTTACGTGGCACACAGTAGTATGTAATTTTGTCTGTTGCTCAGATAGCTAAACATGGCCAGGATGATTATTAGATAGTTAATTCGTAGGAATTAACATCAGTCCACTTGAAGCAACCGGCTCAATTGCCTTCCAGTAGCCAGCAGGGGTGAGGGGCTGGGGGGACTAGGAGTGACTAAAGTGGCCTCAACACACGGCCTGTGGCCAGGAAAGGCCTCTTTGTTTGGACATCTTGCTCCGTGGCTGGTGATTTGGCAATTCTCTTAACTTGTTCTGGGAGGCAGAGGGTTAGACCAGCGTGGCAAGGGGCCAGCCAGCTGCCAGGCTTACCAAGGAAACGGGCAATCCTTCAGTTCTCCAACTCCCTGTGTGGAGGATGGCGTTCTTTTTTTTAAAGATACAAAAGTGTGCACTTCTCACACTAGCATTTATTTTCCATCTTTTTTTTTTTTCAATCACACAACTCACTGTTGAAATACACAGGGCTGAGCAGCACAGGAGGAAGTCTGCAAAGCTGGCCCCGGGGAGCAGGGGCGCCCAGGTCGCCATGCCTCTCTGCTGCCAGCCTGGTCGCTGTCCTGCCCTGCTGCCAGCCATGCTATCTCCTGCACCAGGGCTGTATACCACCACTCGGAACCAGCAGGCGAGGCTGGAGAGGATGCCTTTGAGGTTGCAGCAAGACCAGACCGTCTGCTTGTCTCTGCTTCTGGCGGGACAGCAGCGAGTGGCTCAGCCCTTCCCTGCTCGCTTGCACCACACACCAACCAGAACAGCTGCCCACACACTCTGCTGGCTCCCTGTTCCCTCCGGGCTTTCTCTGGGGTTGATCTCGGGCAGGCGGATGGTCTCCTGTGCTAGCTGGCCATTTAGGTAAGAAACGGCTGTTGCAGCTTATTAACACACAAATTGATACAATGTCCAGACATTGCCTTCTAGCTTCCCTTTAAAACAGGTGAGGATTCAGTATTCTTGCTTTCCCCTTCTGTTCCTGACCCCACCTTCCTCCCAGCTTAACCACAGTAACATGGTATTAAACTCGTACTCAATATGAATATTATCACTATATAAATTGTTCATTGCTCCAAGTATTACACTGCAGTAAAATGTGTGTTTCCTCTATGGTTGTTTCTCTTTTTAGTAGTAATAACTATCTCATTGTTTTATCAGTTTAGATTTTTTCATGTGTTGTCACTCATGGTTTTCAAACTATCCAGACCCTCATGAAATCTGTGCGAATCAGAGGCCTTTTGCTCAGAGCTCTCCTCTTGGCTGCTCTATTAATCACTACCTCGGAAATTCCCACTGGCGCTCCGATGTTGAGTTCGAATTCCTAAATGCCAAGACTCACCTATTTCTGTAAGAGCGTATCTTTCAGTAGCTTCACAAAAACAGGACACGAATCTTTGGAGAGTTCGTATACGTGACCATGCATTTATCCATCCTTTATGTTTGGCTGACAGTTTAGCTAGATATAGAATCCCTACTTGAGAGTTGGGTTTTCTCTTAGGGTTTTAAAGACATTTCTAGCTTCTGGTATCCAGTTAGCCTTCTGGAAGTCTGCTGTTGCTGTGGTCTGGACACGCTTGGTCCCTGACGCAGTGGGAGGAGGGCACAGGGCACTGCCTGCCTGAAACGAACGCCTGCCTGGCGGGGGTCTCAGGCCTGGACTGGTCACCGGAAGAGCAGGTTGTCACAAAGCGAGCTCGGCTTTCTGAGTTTGCTCTCGCCTTTCTCCTCTTACCTCTGATCTCTCTCACGCACTTGCACTTCCACTGCACAGGGTCATCCAGCTAAGACGCCCGCCAGTTCCATGCCCTTGAGCCCCAGATCCAGGAGCACTGGCCTGGGGGTTTTCTGTGAGAGTGACAATGGCTGAGGCAGAGGCTCGTCCCTGGTCTGCGGCTCTCCTCTCCCAGGGCTTTTGGGATTGCAGACTCCGGACTCAGGGACTTTGCTAGAACCAGTGTAGCTTCTCGTCATCTGGGCACTTAGTGGCTTCCTGCTTCTGGTAAACGTTCTTCTTTGAGCTCATGTCTTTCTTCCCATTTCCCACTTCTTTCCACATTTGCTGTTAGGCAGCCTAGAGCTCCTGTGCTGATCCCGTTCTTCAATAAAACCTCCACACAATTTGTCTTTTGGTCCTGTCTTCGGCGAAGTTTTCTTGACATTGTTGTCCAAACCTTTGGTGGAAATAAAAATGCTGTTTATTGTATTTTTAGTTTTCTGGAGCTCTTTCTTGTTCTCCTATGGTCACTTTTAAGAGCGTAGAAAGCTGGCAACTCATGGAAGCGTACGTTCTCTTCTTCCCCACGTGTGTTCTTCGGGGTTTTCTTTAACACTGCCTCTGCAATCTCTTTCCTGAGCCTTTTGCCAGAGTGGACAGTTTATCCACCAGTGGCCTCAGCAGGAGCCAGTGGCAGGCAGCAGGCGGCAGGCAGCCTGGGCCCTGGGAACCACAGCCGTTGACCCCCGAGTTCCTCCCTTCGGTCCTGGCGGGCAGGGAGCTCTCTGCAGACCGGGAGTCGCAGCAAGGGGTTGGGACCACCTAAACCGTACTCAGCGCCAGCTGCCCGTAGTCACGAAGTGGCAAAAACAGAAGGTGCAGCTCAAAGTGGGGTCCACAGTGGGGTCTGACAACTCCCCCGAGCCCCTCCCCAAGAAGATTGGCTGCACACATTTATTCTAAAGAACCAGAAGAGAAGCCACACGCAGGAGATGGCTGCCTCCCTTCTTGGCCAGCTGTGGCCCACGCTGCTGAGGGCCTTGCCTGCCTGAGTGCACCTGGAGATGCCAGCGTGCCCTCTGCCCCAAGCTGGTCCTCGTGGCTGGAGAGTCCCAATGATGTCAGCGCAGCCCCAGCGGGGAGTGGCCCAGCACACTGCCTCCATGCCAGCCAGCTCCAGGTCGGCACTGCCCTGGGCATGGTGAGGAGGATGCATTCCCATTCATCAGGAAGCCTCTTACAAAGGTGTGTTTGCAGCCAACATAGAAAGGAATCCTGTCTCAAGGGATGGGGGTCTTTCGGGTCAGCAAGCATGAAGTCCCAGGGATAGCTCACCGCTATTCTGTGCAGTGCCCCTCTGTGTCACCCTCAGGCCACCCTGCAGGAGCCCAGGTGGGACAAGACTGCACAGTCTTCTGGCCCCAGGTAAGAGCCTTCCTCTTCCCATGATGTGCAGTCAGTGTCTAGAAGTTTCTGGACTCCTGGGCTCTGCGGCTCCCATTGTGGCTTGGCTTGGAATAGCCTGGTTGCCAGCTCGCTGCAGTGAGTACAGCAGGAAAGCAGGCTCAGGTGTGGGGAAGAAGCAGGGATGGCAGAGCAGCTGCCACCTGTGGGCAGCATGGCCACCCCAGCCCATCCCTCTCTGCCTCACGCTTAGGCTCCAAGCCCCCTGTAGTTCCACCATCCTGGCTGCAGCCGTAGCCTGGAACAAATGACCACAGGCCCCGTCTCCAGCCAAACTCAGCCCCTTAGAAAGCAGCAGGTGAGTGCTGCCCAGTCAGCTTTGGGGCCTTGGGGCTGGGTGTTGGTGAGCAGGGTGCCAGAGGCAGGAGTTGAGGACAGGGTCAGGGGGCCTTGCTGCGTGGAGCCTCCCAGCCTGTAACCCAGGCTCCTTCCCGGTTCCTCCTGCAGCGACCAAGGGGCTTTTGCTCTCTTCCTTCAGGCTCAGGATTCCTCCTGTGGGGTCACAGGCCCGGCTGCTGCAGGGCAGTATCTGCAGTGCGCCCCCAGGGCCGTCCTGAGGAACACTTGGCTGTGGCTTCCAGAAACAGCCTCCTCCATCTTCCTGAGGCTCACCGCAGGTCTCAGAAGCCGATCTGCAGTCAGAACGAGGGACCCCGCCACTGCAGGTGAGCCAGGGGCTTTGCCAGTCCAGAGCCCCTGCCAGGAGCTGTGATCTGCAGCACCTGGTCTGAGGGAACCTTGCTCTGGGCGCTACTGGACAGGAAGGCCTGGCAGTCGCAAGCAGGAGCCGTCCGACCCTCCCTACGGCTGGCACCTGACCCGCCCGCCACCTCCTTTCACAGACTGCACCAGGGCGTGCTGCGGTAGGCAGGAGCAGCATGCTGAACATGTGCTTTCCATTCCTGCCTCGGCTCCTCCGTAGCCCAGGACCGCCAGATCCACCAGCAGACATGTCTTGGGGAAACCGAGCCTGAATCACTCGAGATCCCCTAAACCTACAGGTTTTGCGTCACAGTTTTGTAAGGAACTGGCCTAGTCCCCGCTGCTGCGGGCATCTGGTGCCGGGGCTGGACTAGAGGCTGGGACACTGTACTTTCTTCATCCACTTCCCTGCCTTTCATATACAAGCAAGAAAGAAGGAAGGCAAGCCTCTCCAGAGAAAGTGCGCACAGGGCCGGGCGCAGGGCCTGGTGCTCATGGCACACTTAGTGCTGCGGCTCCCACCGTGGGCTCGGGCAGCTGGGCAGGCCTTCCGCAAGCTGCAACTCTGCCAGCAATGCCCACCTCTCCTTAGGGCACACAGTGCCCAGGTGGGGCAGCAGCGGAAGACCCTGGGGTGTCCATTAGGCTTGCTGTTTTTGGTTCAGAAGTGAAGGGGCCAGCCCTCCCCAGGTGGGTGCTGGCCACTCCTCCACCAGGGAAACCTGAGCCTGGGAGTGGGGAACGGGCACCAGCAAGAGGACTGGGACACATGTTCATGTTTAGCCCAGTTATAAATTGTTTTTTTATGATGTTGAAAGTCATGTTGAAATTAGGTCATTTTGAGAGAATTTATTAAAAGGTACTGAAAAGGCAGCCATAGAGGAAGTACGTCTGGGCCTTTGAGATTTGGGCTGGATTCACTTAGCTCTGGGCCTGGGCCTCTGCAACAGGCACTGCCACTCCCGCCCCAGGCCCCTGCACCGTGCTGGGCTGAGGAGCCTAGGTCTTGGGGGGAACACCAGGCCTTGCACACCCACAGTCCAGGAGGGCCGCGCTCTGCAGTGGGCCACCCCTGGGTCACCGTGTGGGGGTGCTGGCGCATCAGGGGCTGTGACCCTGAGCCCAGAGCCCTAATGAGGCCTGCGCAAGCACACTCCCTGCTGCCCGGCTTCAGTGTGCCTATCTCCGTGGCTCCTCTCCACCCTCCAGCTCCTGACTGGCTTTCCGCATCCTTCTCACCCGGGCACGTGCAGCCCCCTCTGTGGGGACCACAGACGTCTCCGCTGTCTCGGTTCCCTTCCTCCACACCGAGCACCTTCGCCTGCCTCCTACTCCTAGATTCTGGATTTATTTCATGGGTTAGTTCATGGTATTTACAAAAATTATCCCACAACTGGAGCCCTGAGCTCTAATGACAGATTGCCAGGAGCCTGTCCAGGGAGCACCACGCTGTTCTCCTGCTCTCTGAACCCCAGCAGACCTTGGGCAGAGGCGAAGGAGTAGGGCGGCCAGCCCAGGGCCCCAGCCCTGACCTCCCAGTCGGTTCATGGCCAGTGCACCTGTGCAAGGCAGCATGGGCCTCACGCCCAGCCCCCGGCTCGCAGCCTGGCGGCTCTCCCCAGCCACTTTCCTGCCCTTTCTTCATCTCCAATTATAAAGCTGCTCCAGGTTCCCTCGTCAGCCGTCGCCATGTCTCCAAATGGCTTTTCAGTGTCAGGCCCATCAGGAAATTAACTCATCATGCGGTGACAGCTGCTAATTTTTCCCCTTACATGTCAGATGGATTGCCCGCTGAAGCTAAGAATGAATCACCAATCCCTGATTAGAAGGTGCTTCCGAAACCTATAACTGCCACGCAAGGGAACTTTCTCCTCTGTGTAAAATGATATCACCCTGGAGGAGGTGGGGGACGGGGGTGCCCAGGGAGGGGCAGTCGTGGGCCGGGGCCGGTAGCTCTCCCGACTGGGTCTCGCCCCCCCATCCACCATGGGCTTGCAGGCCAGTTCCGCGCCGCATCTCCCTTTTCTTCCCTGAGCCCATGGTTTTGGTTTTTGTGTTCAAGAAGACACAGGATGCCAGAGCTGGAGAGGCGCAGCCCCACCGGCCAGAGTGCCCACGCACTCTGCCGCCTCAGGAGAGGGGTTCTTGCCTGAGAGACTTCGCAGCGTCCCCAGCAGTGGTCCCCAGCCCCGCAGGCTGGTCCAGGCCTCAGCCTGAGCCCGTGCCTGGCCCTGTGTCCTAGCTGCACCAGCTCTCAGCAAGGATCCTCCCGAATCAGTCTGGCCCAGCTCCGTCCTTCGCATCACCTGCCCTTGGGGCTGTGTGGCCACCCTGGCCTGTCTGCCACCTGACTCTGCCCTGCCCCAAGTGTGCTCGGTTGCTTCCCCTGCAGCAGTGCCCAGCACTGCAGGCTCTGTCGCTGCAAACCCACACCGCCTTTGCCCCTGCTCTGAGCACTCTTGCTGCCCGCCGTTTGCTCTGGCTCCTGCTGTGCCGCTGGGGCACAGGGGCATCTGTTCCTCAAAGGGGTCTGGGCACACCCAGCCTGCCTCCCTCTGCAGGTGACTGACGTTAAACATGCCACCCACCCTCCCCAGGCCCCAGCCCACACCATGTGCCCCAGGCTGAGTCTCTGATGAGCACCTATCCTCTGGGCCTCCGGGTTCCTGCGCCTCTCCCAGGAAGGACCTCACCTGGCCAGATCTCACCTTCCCGAGACACACATTGGGGGCACACTGCCTGCTGTCCTGTCTCAAGCCGGCCTGGTGAGGCAAGGTGCAGACAGTGCATGCCGGCTTGTGTGACATGCTAGCAGGTGTGTGAGGAGGGACGAGAAGGGGGCAGGCAGGATCGCTCTTGGTCGGTTGCTGCAGGCCAGGGTGGTGGCCACTGAGCGGGTCTGCAGTCAGCTCGTGCTGCTCTCGCTGGCAGGCACGCCAATGTTGTGGGTGACGCTGCAGGCTTGATAAAGGATTAAATGCCACCTGAGACATATTTACCCCAACGTAAACTGCAGCGTGTCAGTGTCAATGCCCTGGCCTGTGACGGAAAGGTTAGTTGTCCAGGGCCGCGCTCTGCGGGAATCACTGGTCAGGAAGATTCCCGCTGCAAACAGCACTCCCCCAGCCTGAACACGTACGAGAGGCTTGGCAAGGGCCTTCCTTTTGGAAAGGGCACCTTGTCCAGTCCGAGCTAGAGTCAGCCCTGTCACTGCTGCCTGGAGACTGTGTTTCCAAGAACCAGCGAGCCAGGCACCTGACTGCCAGGCAACTGACTGCCAGGCCTGAGGTGCTGTGGCTTGCTTCTTGGAGGGTCGTGAACGATGGGAGGTGGTCCCAGGATGCGAAAAGGAGGCAGAGCAGCCCTTGCCCCAAGTGCCCTTTGCTGGGCATCCCGGGAAGAGGGCCTAATGGCTTCTGCACTGAAACAAAGAACCCTCCTCTGCCCTCGACTCTTCTCCTCTCCTCTCCCCTCCCCTGTCCTCACTGTCTCCTCTCTCCTGTCCTCATTGTTTCCCCTCCCCCGTGCTGTCTCCCCTCCCCTGTCCCTCCTCTTCTCTCCCCCCTCAGGGGACACAGGCACCCACCAGGCTAGGCAACACTGCTGCCCCCAGGTGTACCAGGGCCATCCTGCCGCACACAGGATTCTACCTGAGGGCTGCTGGAAACGCTGTCCACCAGCCGGACGGGAGTGCAGGAAGAGGGACTGGCTGGTGTGGCTGTCCTGCCGTCGCGGCTGCCATCAGGCTGGTGGCGCACATGAATGACACACCATCCGCTGCTCTCAGTGCTACAATTTTATTTCAAAGAAAATAAAATGAAAACAATTTTTGCGTCTGAGAGAGGGGATTATTGTACAATTTTGGAGGAGAAATAAGAGCAGTCATATCTAGAAACAAATTGGAACCTGAACTTGCACTCCAGAGTTGCGGTGAGTCCACAGCCAGCGCCGGCCGGGGGAGGGGATGGCTTTTTCACACTGCCATAAATCACAAATAGATTCTGCAAAGTGATAGCCGTAAGAACAAACATTTGTTATGAAAAGCAAGGTAGTGAGATGAGCCATACTGTCCAGAGTGCCCACTGCACCGAGCCCAGGGCATGGAGCGAAGTCAGAGGCACTGGCCGCCTTAACCAAGGTCTATTCTAAATAAACTTCCAGGCTTTCTTAGCCATAGGCTTAATATTTCTTATACGCAGAGTGCGACCAGAGCAATGAATACAGCGAAAAAGTTTGAAGGGAGATTTATAGATGAAATGAACCAACAGGCTTCCTTTGGTCTGGGAAGTGTTATCGTAAACTTTCAAAAGAAAGGAAATATGGATGGGCTTGGATTGCTACCTGACGATGATGACCGCTGCTTCAACTTTCAACCAAATCTAGAATCAAATGCTAAAGCCAGATGTGTGCCGGGCCGCCGGTGCCCCAGGTGCCCTCGGCTGCAGTCCCGTGGCGGCCCGTGGCGGCCCGTGGTGGCGGGGCAGGGCCGGCACCCCCATTCAGGCTTCCTGGAGCTCGTTATTTTCCCTTTGGCTCTGAATCACGGTCGCTGCAGGGGACGCGTCCTGGGTGTAGATGACCACGCTGGTCAGCTGTTCCGCCCCGCCCGGGGCCACCGTCTCAGCCGCCAGCGCAGCCCCAGGCCGCAGGAGATCCGCAGAGCCGGCCGTCTCTACCACGGTGTGCGAGAAGACGTCCGCGCCCTGCGCCCCGGTCGGCAGCTCCGTGACGATGTAGTGTGTCGCACCCTCGGGGAAGCTGCCGCTGGACTCGCGGACCATGGCCTGGACCAGCTCCTCTGTGACGATAATCTGCGAGATGTCCCCGTGGGACTCCACCAGGTCCACGTGCTCGCCCTGCACTCTCAGGCTGGGGGCCTCAGCTTCCTGCATGAGGATCTGGGAGCCCTCCCCCGCCACCATGTGCACAGCGCCCTCCTCATTGACCAGGACCTGGGTGACGCCATCCTTGATGAGCTGGCCGGCGGCGGCTGAGTCACACACAGCGAACTGCAGGACCCCGTGCACCACCTTCTTGAAGGCCATCTGGGCTCGCTCTGGAGACGCCACGATGGCAGACGGACGAACCACGTGGGTCAGCACCTGCATGGCCGCTGGGCTCTCCTGGACGTCCGGGGCCTCGGGCTCCACGGCGCCCGTGTGTGCCGCCTCCTCACAGGGCAGCTGGATGAGCACATCCCCGCGGCCGGCTTGCCCCCTCTCCTCCTCGCTGCCAGCCCTGCCCTCCGCCTCGCCCAGCTCGGTGACGGCACAGAGCAGGGCGTCCAAGGCTGAGGCGGCGTCGGGCGGCCCGGCCTCGGACAGGCTGAAGACCTCCGGCTTGGCGACCTGCTGCACGACGGCGCCCCCCGGGCTGAGGGCCTCGTCCACACCGCGGCCCTCCACCGAGCCCCCCACGACCACCACCTGCGCCGCTCCGTCGGCCAGCGGCTCCGAGAGCACGGGCCCGGGCACCACGCCGCCAACGTGGGCCCCGTTCTGACTCGTGGCGATGACCTGTCCGTCCTCGGTGATGTGCACCACCCTGGCCACCTGGCCGGCCATGGCCAGCGTCTGCAGGGTGGCGGCAGCCGTCTCCTCCACGGAGGCGTCAAGGGCGAAGTCGCCGTCGTAGCCCTGGATGATGATCAACTGCTGCACCTGCTCGGGGGGCGGGGCCTGCCTCCTGCCGCGCAGGGCCTTCTCTTTGACAGCAGACTCTTCCGCCAGGGCTGCGGCCGTGAACGGGCTGTCCGTCTCCACAAAGGTGGCTCCTTGTCCCTTCAGGCGGCACTCGTAGGACTTGGAAACAATGCCTGTGGGAGACAGGGATCAGTCAGGGCCTGGACAAAGGGCTTCGAGGATGGACAGTAAGACAGTTCTGCTGTGGAACGGAAATGGCAACCTGAGCACTGCTCAGCAGCCGGGCGTGCCCGTCAGGACGCCGGTGGCACTTCGTGGGCGCGCTCCTGGGCGGCAGCACGGCCGTTTCTGACATAGTCACCATCTGGGAGTTCGGAGACATCAACAGCAGCACTATCTTCCAACCCAGATCTTTTAATTAAAAATATTTTTCATATTTCAAAGGCAGAAATAGAGTGAAAGAGTATGGCAGTGAAACATCTGTATGCTGGCTCATTCCCCGAGTGCCTGCACCAGCTCGGGCTGGGCCAGGGAGCCATCCAGGGCTCCCTCACAGGCAGCGAGGCCCAAGCCCCTGACCATGACCATGACCTGTCAGGGTGGGCAGGCCCAGGGTGGCCAGCAGGGGCCCCAGGCAGACCCCTTCCGCGCGATGCACACATCTTAGGCAGTGTGTCACCTGCGATACAAAATGCACACTCTAGAAAACTTTTTTTTAAACTTGACAGCAAGACTGAAGGAGGGGGTGAGATACGGGGTTAGTTTCCATCCTCTGATATACTCTGCAAATGCCAGCAACAGCTGGGCTGGCCTGGGTCCAAGTGGGAGCCAGGAGCTCATTCAACTGGGTAGCAGGGCCCCACGCTCTGGAGCCAGCACCTGCCACCTTGCAGGGTCCGTACTGTTAGGAAGCTGCAGCTGGATGGGAAGGTAGGACTTGAACTCACGCACCATGACTTGGATGAAGACATTCCTAACCTCTAGGCTAAATGCTCCCAGGAATACCTCTTAAATATTTAATCATACACAATTTACTTCATCAACAGGAAGAATGGAAGCCTTGCATATATTCCCCTGAAAACAATGTCAGCAATAAACATAGCCTGTGCACCCAGGGGCGGCGGAGGGCCAGTGGGAATTCCCCAGCTTGGGGCCTGAGATGCCAGAAAAGGGGTGTCGGCTCCTGCCTGGGTATCCACGCAACCTTCACAACCTGCCATTTCTAAGCGGGACAGGAAGGCCGAGGGGTCCCAAAAGGCCTGGGCGACACGGCCAGGAGCTCCAAGCCCATCTCATGGACCTGAGGCTGCAGGGTGTGAGCAGGGATGGAACAGCCCCGCAGGTGGCAAGGATGGCTGACCAGGCACACCCTCACAACATTCTCTGTGCCACCTGCGACTCAGGACATCCTGTCCGGTCACTCACAGGGGAAGCCTGGCTGACAGTGGCCCTGTGGCTTGGACCTGTGAGAGGCTGGCTGCTGGGAGAGTTCCTGTTTTCTTCATTAAATCCCAATTTCCTGTCAGTTGGCTTTCCCCCTCCTCCCCTGGGCCAGAGAATGCTCTGCACCTGGTCTATACTGAACCTGTCCAGATCTCAACAGCAACCGCAGTTCTGTGGAATTCCATCACCTGCCTCCAACAGTACGGCCGTACTGCTCATGCTTACCAAAGGGGAAAGAGGAGATGATGGAGCGTATTCACTGTAAACGGTTCTGCTTGCCATGACACTGCTCTGCAACAAGGTGCTTCTTCCCACTGTGCTTATCCGGGCCCAGGCCCTAGACGAGGCCTGTCTGCAGCAGGTGGAACAGCTCAGGCAGGAAGTGCAGGAGACACATCAGGCTCACAGCCATCACCTTGTGTTTGAAACGATCAGCTAACCTTGGGTCTGCTGACCCTTCCTTCCCAGGGAGCCCTCTGTACTGGAACTCTTACATACGTTATGGAAACAGAACCACAGGTCAAGATGTGACCCACACAGCCACTTAGATGAACTCCATACTCAGAGGGCTGCCCACCCACCAACCTCCAAGCTCCTCCCACTCACCCAACCAACCCTTCCTGGAGGAGGGTCCAGGGCATCCCTGTGTGTGGCTAAGGGTCCCCTGGCTGATGGGCCTGGCAAGAGGACACAGAGCAGCTGGCACCACTGAGACTTCCTGACGTCTGCCCACAACCCTGGGGGAATGCAGCACCCACGTCCCTGGGTACCCAAAGTGGACTGTTCTGAAGGGATCACCCAGGCTGCTTGGGTGGCTTGCCTTGGAACCTGCTGTCTACCCTTCAGTCTCACTGTTCAGGAACTCAGAAGCGAGTGTGAGATTCCAGGGACTCCACAGTCCGCCAGCCAGCACTGAAGGGCTGCTTCTGCACTGCACCGACCATCTTCTCTTGAACTGGAGCCCTCCAAACTCTCAGAGGACAGAGAGGGGCGTGGCCTCCAGCAGAAGCCTGCCAGGCCCATCTCCTCTGCCATGGACCTCCGCTCACCTGTGGCCAACCCTGGTCCATGGCCCCCCGCCCCAGTCCTGCCATTCCCTGAACTAGTAAGGCTGCGGTCCTTGGTGAAGGAAGCTGCCCGCCACAGGAAGGCGGCTCTGCGACATCACCTCCCGCTCCAGTGAGGTGCCCTTCCCTACCCTGGTCCAGGGCTGTCAGCAGATTGGGCTGTGGGGGTGAACACGGTTGCCAGGATGGGGTGTGCCACGGTGTGTCCAATAGCACCAGCACCTTGACCCCAGGCAGCAGCAGTCTGACTGGCCCTTCACAGGTCATCAAGGCAACAGAAGGGTTGTCTTGATAACTTCGAGTGCTGTCAGTACTGCTTTGAAAAATGGCACCTATAAAACATAACAGCCTCGCTCAGATTGAAAAAGATTCACCCACTGAAGATTCCTCCATTTCAACCATAATGAATTAATGTTGAACAATGTAGAAGTTCAAGTGTCACTTAAAGTGATGTGAATGTCTGAGTCCTAGCTGGGCTCCAACCAGCATTTACTGGCAAATCCCCTTCAGTGCGTAGCCCTCGTTAGGAAAGGACTGCGGCTCTCCACTGCACATGGCCAGGTAGGCCAGCGTGCGGAGCGCATGGGCACTGTGCGGGTTTTGTCCTGAGCTGCCCAGTCCCCACCATGAAGCCAGCCTATGTGTACCTTTGATAGATGCCCATGGTAACATTGCAAATGCACTTCACATTTTTAAAAGACAAGGCTGGGGTCTGGTGTGGAGGTCTAGCGGCTAAAGTCCTCGCCTTGCATGTACTGGGATCCCATATGGGTGCTAGTTCTAATCCTGACGGGCTCGCTTCCCATGCAGCTCCCTGCTTGTGGCTTGGGAAAGCAGTTGAGGACGGCTCAAAGCGTTGGGACTCTGCACCTGCCTGGGAGATCTGGAAGAGGCTCCAGGCTCCTGGCTTTGGATTGGCTCGCTTAGGCCATTGTGGCCGCTTGGGGAGTGAATCATCGGACAGATGATCTTCCTCTCTGTCTCTCCTCCTCTCTGTATATCTGACTTTGCAATAAAAATAAAATAAATCTTAAAAGAAGAAGAAGAAGAAGACAAGGCTGGCTTTCCATGGCCCAACAGCGTGCCTGGACCAGTGGTCTCTTCTGGGTGACAGAACAGTGTGAAGATGAAGAGCCAGCAAGCACCGTCACAGACCCGCAGCGTGTGCTTAGTGCCCCCCAGCACACGGCGTCACCCCCCGGCGCACAGCAACGCGTTCCCAAGGCTTGGAGCTGGGGTTTCGGGGGTGCGGTGGGGAAGTGTCTGAAGGGTTTTTAGGGTGGGGAATTGTGGCTCATGGCACCTGAACGTCCCCAGGATGCTGCAGCCCCTGTCAGTGTCCTCCTTGAGGTGAGCTTCTCGAGTTGACAAGGGACCTGCAGCCGCAGTGCCAGGCGGAAGCCCTGCTGGCCCGGGGGCCGCTGCACCTGGCGGCCTCCCGTGGCGTGGGTGCTGGTCTCTGCTGCCCTCATTTCTCTCCACAGAACAGATACCCAGGGCTTATGTTAAGCTTACATTTAATTAAAATGTACAGAATTCATGCAGTAAACTCAGATGAAACGAGTAAGACAAGGGCCCCCTCTCTTGAAGGCATACGTTGTGAATGAAAAATGTCATCACAGACTAAAAAATTCTGCAGTAAACAGGGCCTACAGAGAGAAGTTTCCCCTGTAATGACATCCATAAAATACACAAATGGCACTTTTAGTACCATCCTGAATATGGCATTTTCTGTGCTCTACACACAATCTAAATGGTTTGATCATAGAGCATAATACTCCATTGGGTTTATAGAACAATCAATGTTCCAGAAAATGATGTATTTATCCAATCGTAGGCTCAGCAGTTACTGGTGTATGACATTGTAGGACACAGGCTTGGGTGCCTCAGCAGCACACATGCTGGCTGGCTGTAAAACTTCTCCACACCACTCCAACGACTTCATCTCATCTGTGGCAAGTAATTTGTGGAAGCTCAGCTTGGCTAAAAAAAAAAACCTTGTAATAAAAATTCATAGAATTTTCAGGAGAATGAAAGCTGATGACAATAGAAAGGTCACATTGTGTCTCCAGTAAAGAGGTCAAAGGTCGTTAGCAGTTCTAAAAGCGAAAGTAGATTTCATGCCTCGCGTAGCAGATAAAGAAGGCATTAAAACGACGCGTCGTGGGGCGAGATGCCTCACGTCTCCAGCCCCTGCACTAATGTCCTATGTAACCACCGTGCTGCTACAAGCAGCGCGCAGTTCACAGTTCTCAGCTTCTGCAACAGTTCCGAATGTTTACCAACTGCTAGGCTGCGTCTCAGACACCGTGGAGCCTGGATTTTATATTCATGCCTGAAAATGCTGGGTGCTCTGCTGTCACAACTGAAGCACCTTCAGCAGGAAGTGACAAAATAATAATAATAATATTTTCTGCATAAAAATATGTGGCACCATGACATTGTAATTCTTAAGCCACATGTAATTTTTCTCAACTCCAATTTTAAGATGTAATTTTCACAAGAATGTTAAGAAATCATACTTAATGTCTATTAAAATGAAACAATATTAACAGATTATGCTAATAAATTAGAGCCATATTTTAATGTCACTAAAGCTTATAAGTTTCTCAAGTGAATCAAGGAAAAATGACAAATTAAAATGCAATGAAATATAACCTTTTAGAAATTTTGAGGCAGGAAATATATTATTCTTACGTTATCAGTCGCCAATAGTTTAGCCAGTCAAATCAATATCAATAGTTGCTCTATAATTTATTCAATTTATAGACAAGAACAATTTGCTGGCATTGTGAAGAATGCCCTGTTAGAGCTGCCTGCACACCTGTTTGAAGCAGTGTGCAACGCCCATGTTGACACAGCCACCTGCTGGGGACCCTCTCACCTACGCCCCATGCCTTGAAGAACTCCCTCTGTGTGAGCAGAAAGGCCTGGGTGCTGGGCTGGTGCCAGAAGGGCAACTTGGGCCAGAGCAGCCCCTCTGCTTACATCCTGACAACTAACCAACTACTTCGCTAGTTTCCTTTTTGAGAACACAGTTTGGTTAATACTGCATATTTCTCCATTATTTTCTTTCTTTCTTTTTTCCCACTGTTTCCAAGAGTTAGAAATCATTCTGATCAATGTTACTAAAATTCACAAAAACAGAAGCATCTGGTCCAAAGTTGCACATTATTTGGGCCTCTGATAATACTGTTAAACATGACCACTTACACTACTGAAGTCATTCAGAGTACAGGCCTGCTCTTGGTCATTTGAAACCTTCGGAATACCCATGCTGGTAAGAACTGGCCTTCATATGAGCTAGCTCTACCACAACACAATAACAAAAAGGCATTTTGGCCCATATTTGCTCACACTCTAGGCAAACACTCAAGATTGACAGCCAAAGTCATTCCCATACTCTCTATGTCACCAAGGCCACTTTCCACAAGAAGAGACGGAGCTGACTGCTTCCTGGAGACCCACTCGCGCTGTTCCTGAAATCCTTGTCATCTCAGTTCAGATATTCAATTTTTTGAGATGTGCCATGCGGGTTTGGGAAAGGGAATTCTTGCGACAAACCAGGATGCAAGATTAGACACTGAAAGTTTCACTCTGTTTTTAAATTCTGTCAGCAGTATCTTGGGGTACAACTCAAGTTCACCACCAAAGACTCCTGGAGAAAGTCCTAACACATTTCCTCTCCAGCTGGAAACATGTAACTGTCAGGTGCCCCACCTTTCCAGGAAGAGTCTCCATGGCCCTGGCTGTTTCCATTAGCACGAAAGATGCCAAAGAACAAAAGCCCACATTTCACCTTGACAGTCACCCACCCTATGCAGTGCCGTGCTGTGCCAGACCCAGGGAGTTACACACACCGATCTCACTCAGAACATAAGCGCGGTCCTTTAAGGTTATCTTGACAGGTTTTGGGGATGAGGGAGGGAGGAGCGAACCGTTCCTTGGCTGTGTGGGACCTGTGTGCTGTACCGACTCCGGGTGGAAACCGTGGCAGCCAGTGTCACAGGGTGGTGAGTGGCACCTGTGGTGTGTTCTGACCCGGAGGGGACCCTCTGCTCCCACCTGGGACAAACGGAGGGGAGGACAGTGGCGGATCCTATGCAGGCCTGCCAGGGGTGCAGCTGAAACTGCAGAGCCAACTGGGTGCCAGGCTTCCCCTCAGCCACCGGGCAGGGCGGTGCTTCTCCCTGGTGCCCTCTGGGAAGCCAGGTCTCACCCACATCGGCTCTACTGACTGACATGGCTGGACAGGACTTAGGGCCCAAAAGGGCTCCCGAGCCGTGGGAAGGAGCAGTGGGTGAATCTTCTGGAAGACCTTCCAGTGCCACTGAGCAACAGCGCCCCCTGCTTCTGGTGCAGCTGCCTGCCTGCCAGCACAGGCTGCCTTGCACATGCAGTCCAGAGATGAGCATGCCCCGAGACCTCTTCCCAGATACCCCCCGACAGTCTAGAGACTCCCATCGCAGACGACACAGCACCAGAAGATAAGACCTATTTTTCATAAGTTGTACATATTGCATGCACCTTAAAAGTAAAATTATGCAAATGAGAAGCCCAGGCAACGTCACTAGAGGCCACCCCTCGACCAAGCAGGCTGATTCGAAAAGGCGACAGGGCCAACTGAACTCATGTCATTTTGGCCTTTCTGGCAAGGCCTACGAGAAGACCGCACCACTTCTGTAGTCACATTCACCTGTTCTTCCCATCTTTCCCGAGCAGATGAGAGGGAACACACATTTGTCTTCATTGCAAACACTTGGTATGAAGGTAAAAAGCAAAACCGCTTTCCACTAACAGCACAGAGGCACCATTAAAATCAAATTTACAGTAAACAGATCCTACAGCTGGGGTAAAACACTAACTGTTAGTATTGTAATTGTCTGCAAAGCTTTCGGAGGCCTAACATCTGCTCACAGCCAAGTGACAGCAGCTGCTTGTGTACGCATAAAACAATGCGACTTCTCATCTGAAAATGAGTCACGTGGTCCGGGCACATGGCTGCCTGGGAAGGGGACCCGAGTGTGCAGGCAGCAGCACTCCCACTGGCCTCGCTCTCCTGGAGGAGACCCCAGGTTGGCAGTGGAAATGCGAGGCAGTACCAGTGGTCAGTGGTGGCCACTGTGCCTGGGGTCTCTGGGACCCTGGGACAGGAGGGGAAGTAGGAGCGGGCAAGCAACGGCTCGGCCTGCACAGGTGGCCTGCAGACAGCAGCTCAACCTGTTCCTGCTCTCAGGCTCAGTCCTGGCTTGGCCTTCCGCCTTCCCCAAGCAACGTGGGGGGGGGGGGGGTCCAGGTGCTGCCTGTTGCCATGGTCATGGGGAAAACACGAACATACTTTCTTTGCAACTACTAAAACTGTGTTTGGAATACTTGACTAAATATGTAAGTTAAACTCCGGTTTAAACTTGCAGAATGGTTGTGGCTTGGGCCTTCACTACATTTGGGATGACAAAGTTTAGAAATTATTTTTTGGGCCCAGCGGCGTAGCCTAGCGGCTAAAGTCCTTGCCTTGAAAGCCCCGGGATCCCATATGGGCGCCGGTTCTAATCCTGGCAGCTCCACTTCCCATCCAGCTCCCTGCTTGCGGCCTGGGAAAGCAGTTGAGGACGGCCCAATGCATTGGGACCCTGCGCCCGTGTGGGAGACCCGGAAGAGGTTCCTGGTTCCTGGCTTCGGATCAGCACAGCACCGGCCATTGTGGTTACTTGGGGAGTGAATCATCAGACGAAGACCTTCCTCTCTGTCTCTCCTCCTCTCTGTATATCTGACTTTGTAATAAAAATAAATAAATCTTAAAAAATTATTTTTTAAAGTATCCAATAGAACATAAGTTATAAGTCTTGATCCCTTATTGTTAAATGAGTGGAATGAATAAAAATTAGTTCACAGACTGAGACCCTGAGTAAAATGATGGCAACTGAACTGAGGTGCCCAAGCATATACCTGGCTGGTCTTAATGTTTATATATTAGACTTGATTTACATAAAAGACAGAGTGAAAGAGACAGACTTTCCAACTGTTAGTTCTCCTCCTAAAAGTCTACAAAATTTAGCGCCAGCTCGAGCCAGCAACCAGGAGCGAGGAACTCGCCCTGGGCCATGCACATGGTGCCATGGAACTCAAGTCTTAGAGCCATCGCCTGCTGCCCTCCAAATGTGTTAGCAGAAAGCTGGACTGAAGAGAGGCAGGACTCCATCCCAGGCACTCTGACATGGGTGCAGGCATGTGCTGAACCTGCACACCCCAATGCCTGCCCCGGGCAGGTGTTCTTGAAGGGCGAGGAAGTTCAGTGGCGACTCCTGTAAATAGCACAGTGAGAAATCTGTAAAAACTGAGCCCAGCTTCCTGTCACATCTGGGCTGTGTTGCAAAGCACAGCTGGCTGAGAGGGACTTGATGTGGGAACCCCTGTGGGCCATTTCACCTCAGTACTGTGTGGGCTCTCTGGCAAATGTGGAATAGAGGACAAGTTGGTCAGGCAGGAAACAGGGCCAGGGCCACGTACAGCACCACATGGAGATCCCAATCAGCCCAGGACGTGGAGGGCATGAGAATAACTCCATGAAAAGCTACTGGGGGGCAGGTTTCTGGTGCAGCACTTAAGCCACACTTGGGATGCCTGGCTCCATGCTGGAGTGCCAAGTCCTGGCCCGGCACCTGATTTCAGCTTCCTGCTAACGAGCACCCTGGCAGGCAGGGGGTGACAGTGCAGGGAGCTGCCCCCTGTGTGGGAGATCCAGATCGGGTTTTGGGCTCTTGGCCTGGCCTGGCACAGTCTGGGCTGTTGTGGACATCTAGGGAGTGAACTTGTGGATGGAAGCTGGGTCTTGGTCTGTCTCTGCTTCCGTCTCAAAGAAAATGAATAAATAAAAATGTTTCACTGCACCATGACAGAGTCAGGAAAAGGAAGGGACCTGCCGAGGGAGCCAAGCCACAGACACCACGGGGGCCCCTGAGGACGATCTGCACGGGGAACGGTGGCATGAAGCTTTAAAACCAATGCAAGTGATCAAAGCCTAGGAACTCTCCTAAGATACATGCTTCTTCTCAGTGAGTGATGGCCAGCGGGCAGCCAGCTGCCTGACCTGCAGGAGGCTTAGCAGGAAGCTGACAACCTTCTGCCAGAATGTCGCAGCCTGTCACAGAGGAGGCTGGTGGCAGGCGCCCCGGGCCCCTAGCAGGGAAGAGCAGTGACCTATCTCCCCATTAGTCCCTCTTCCATGTAGGTCTCCAAGTGTGTGTGATACACCTGAACAGCCATGGCTCCCACACCCCAAGGGCACCAGACTACCTATCTACACAATGTCATGCACAGGTTGGTGACTGCTCCCCAGACCCAAGCGTTTCACGTGCTCCCTCACATACATATCTTTGTGTCCCCTTTTCTGTTTTTCTAAAGTTTTATGTATTTATTTGAAAGGAGGAAGAACGATGAAGGGAGAATGATGAGGGCGAAGTGAGCTCTTCCATCTGCTGCTTGGACGGAGCCGGGAGCTCCATCCAGGTCCCCCCTGGGCCGGGAGGGACTGAATGCCTGGAGATCATCTGCAGGGAGCTGGGGCAGAAACAGAGCAGCTGGAACCCAACTCAAGAACTCTAATATGGGCTGCAGGTCTCCCAGGCGATACCTGATCCTGCCATGCCACCATGCCTGCTCCAAACTCTTAGGGTTTCTTGAATCTCCCTCTGTGTCTCTTGTGCATACACACATGCCTGTGTACACAGGAACATACACATGTACACACATGCCTGTGCACACAGGAACACACACCCCGTGCACACAGGAACACACACCCCGTGCACACAGGAACACACACCCCCCCTGTGCACACAGAAACACACACACACACACCCCTGTGCACACAGGAACACACACGCACACCCCTGTGCACATAGGAACACACACCCCGTGCACACAGGAACACACACCCCGTGCACACAGGAACACACACCACATCCCCATGCACACAGGAACACACACACACATCCTGTGCACAGAGGAACACACACACATCCCCATGCACACAGGAACACACACCCCTGTGCACACAGGAACACACACCACATCCCCATGCACACAGGAACACACACACACACACCCCTGTGCACACAGGAACACACACCCCTGTGCACACAGGAACACACACGCACACCCCTGTGCACACAGGAACACACACACATCCCCATGCACACAGGAACACACACACACACACCCCGTGCACACAGGAACACACACACATCCCCATGCACACAGGAACACACACACACCCCTGTGCACACAGGAACACACACATATCCCCATGCACACAGGAACACACACACACCCCTGTGCACACAGGAACACACACATATCCCCATGCACACAGGAACACACACACACCCCTGTGCACACAGGAACACACACGGACACCCTGTGCACACAGGAACACACACACACCCCGTGCACACAAGAACACACACACCCCTGTGCACACAGGAACACACACGCACACTCCTGTGCACACAGGAACACGCACACCCCTGTGCACAGAGGAACAGCTTAGTGTTCTATCCAGTTTAGCTTTCTTCTCAATTTTCCCCACACTCCTTGTCTAGAGGTCTTCTCTCCCTTTCTCTCGCTCTCTCTTAAATATTTATTTTTACTGGAAGGGCAGATTTACAGAGATAAGGAGAGTTAGGGAGAAAGATCTTCCATCCACTGGTTCACTCCATAAATGGCCATAACAGCCAGCACTGGGCTGATCCAAAGCCAGAAGCCACTTTTGTGTCTCGCACACGGGTGCAGGGTCCCAAGGCCTTGTCATGCTCTGCTGCCTTCCCAGACCACAAGCAGGGAGCTGGGTAGGAAGTAGAGCAGCTGAGACACGAATCAGTGCCCATATGAGATGCTGGAACTGGCAGGTGGGGATTAGCCAGCTGAGCCATCATGTCAGTCCCCCAAAGGTCTTCTCCAAGTGCCAGCTCCAGCCTGGCAGAGCTGTGCGTACCAGGTGAAGCTGCAGGGCTCTGTCTTCTTGGAACTCCCTGGGAGACTTTCTTCTGGGATCAACACACATTAGGTTTTGTTATTAACTTGGCTGTAATGCATGAAGTTTGTTTCACCTGAGTATACAATCCAACCCAAACTGCAGAGATGAAAAAAAAATGCAGCATAATGTGAACATGTGTGCAGTCATGTCACCAAGAGTGCAGAAAGAGCTGCTCGAGGCGGGACAGAGAGCAAAGGTCGTGAGCTCAGCCGCCCTAGGACGTGCACAGTGAGGCGGCTGCGTGACCGCACACAGAAGAAAGGTGTCAGTGACGCAATGACACACTGGGCAGGTCAACTGGGGGGCCGTGGATTTACAAAACACCATGACAGAGCAGAGAAATCACAATGATTTGGGACTTGAAAAGGAATGGCTTAAGCCTTCAAATATTTAAAGGGCTGTCTCGCAGAAGGAAGGCACATTCTTCATGGCTCTGGAGAGGAAGGGCGGACGGTGGAGGGCGGACGGTGGAAGGCGGACGGTGGAGGGCGGACGGTGGAGGGCGGACGGTGGAGGGCGGACGGTGGAAGGGCGGACGGTGGAAAGCGGACGGTGGAGGGCGGACGGTGGAGGGCGGACGGTGGAAGGGCGGACGGTGGAAAGCGGACGGTGGAGGGCGGACGGTGGAAGGCGGACGGTGGAGGGCGGACGGTGGAGGGCGGACGGAGGAGGGCGGACGGTGGAGGGCGGACGGTGGAGGGCGGACGGTGGAAGGGCGGACGGTGGAAGGGCGGACGGTGGACAGAAGTTCCAGGCACTCACACTGAGACAGGGAAGGAAGCACAATGCTGACTGAAGAGCCTCTCACCAGAACAGGCTGGACGGCCGCTTCTGGGGGTGCTGCACAGAGAATTCCAACCAGAGGCCAAGTCCCTTGCCAGCACTCAACCACACTCGCTCCGGATTTGCGAAAGCAGAGAGCAGAGCTGTCAAAACAAGCCTTCTGGATGGGGCTCCTGGCCCGGACTCTGGCCCAGCCCAGCCCCATGTACTGCAGTCTTTTTGGGGACTGAACCAGTGGACAGACACTATCTTTGCCTTTCCTTCTGTCTCTGATGCACTGACTTTTAAATAAGTGAGTCTTAAAAATGAAAAATCCATAGAAAATACTAGAATGGCAGATAATTATAATAAATAAAACACAAATAAACCTGGTAACATACATTCAAACAAGCATGGCTTGACAGAAAGATGAAGTCCCTTGGCGTGGGGCAGGGATCAGGACGCTGTCGCGTCAGCTCCTGCACGCAGCCAGCGAGCAGTGTGGCTCTGCTGCAGATGCCAGCAGGCGGGCAGAGCCGGGGGCAGAAGGAACAGGCAGGAGTTGTCACATCGTGCAGTGCTCAGAGGTGTGGACGCGTATTTCACAGTGACACGAAGCCATGGAGGAGACTTCAGCAAGGAAATGGCAGGCTTCAATTTGTGTTCCTGGAAGGGATAAGGGCTCGAATCTGGAGTCTGACTTCTCATGATGGGTGTTGAGGTTGGAGCTCTCCCAGAAGCCCATGTTACAGAGGCAGGGATGGGGATGAGACAGATGAGGTCCCCGTAGGGGTGAGAGCTGTGGAGCGGTGCAGGGCAAGCAGCTGAGAAGCCGCAAAGCGGGAATCAAAGGGGCCCAGAGCGGAAACGAGGTTCAACTGTTTTCCAAAAACTGCAGGCCACGCCCACTGCAGGCTCTCCTCACATCTTTCCTGTTCACTCCCGGGCTGCCCCTAATTCATGCATCACGCACCACTGTGTTAATTCATTGTATAGTCCTATAACCACCTCCTAAACAATGAACTCTGAATGACAAGGCACTGTGCATTCACATCACACAATGCATGCTAGGCTGTTTTCAGAAATGCTGGCAGAAGAGACAACTTCATGACAACCACACTACTGAAGATGGAGCATGAGCAGGAGGGTGGGTGAGACAGAGCTCCTGCTGGCTTCCAGCCTATGATCAAGCCAAACTCCTGCTGATCTTTGTGAGGCAGAGGGGAAACCAAAGGAGGGAGGCAGGTGAGAGGGAGAAAGGCGAGGAGTGCTGGTGAGGCAGAGGTCCAAGACTCAAGGTGCTGAACTTTGAGACCGATGAAGAGCTCCTGGGCTTCTCCCAGGGTTGGTCTGGCCTTTGCACCTAAGCAGGAAGCTCATCTCCCTTAGTGGACATTTCCTGAGCCTGCACCAGCCCCAGCTCTGTGTCCTCTTGTTCAGGACCACAGAAGCTGTGTCCTGAGGATGACTGTTGGGGTCAATGGAATGTTCTCCAATTCAGCAGGTACTGCCGAACTTCTGAGGTTGGCTAAGGCACTTGGGGAAAACTTGTGTCGTTAAAGGCAGCTGGGACAACAAAACCAGTTTTTATTTCTAGAAGATCAATACATGCATTCCCTGTAACAGAAGTATCGACACTCTCAAGGCCTATTCTGCTCCCTGCAACAGTGGCTACTCTTGGCCTACCCACCCACAGGGACCATCCAAGAGCACCTATGTTTTCATCCTGGGTCATAAACAGTTTTATTTAGTCACTGGGAGTAAAGGAGACATTGAAAGTGAAACGTAAGTCAAAGGAGAAACTGCTATGATAGCAACTCTGAGAATCAAGGTGACTTCAGGATCCCTGAGCCACCTGCGTCCCATGAAGATGCCTGTGCAGCACACACAGGGATGTCCAACAGCGGAAAGCGACACCAACAGGAGAAACGCCACGGTGGTACCTATTCAATGTGCTCTCCAATTGATACTCTCCCAAATTACTCTTGCAGTTTTCAGAAATAATGACTATGCATAAGAAAATGTTATTTACAAACAACTCTTTGAAAGTCGCTGGCTCTCACATCTTGTCATCGCAAAACAACGCAAATATTTTAAACATAAACACTTATGGAAATTACTTACTTAGGGTTTTTGATTAAGGCATAAAATGTCAGGGATTCTGATTCTGACTCTCACGAAAGCCGGGAGGAGTGTTCCACCAGGCCCTGCTGGCAGCAGGCGGAGGGCCGCAGCAAGGCCGGGCTGCTGGCAGATACACAACGCAGGCACGGAGACTCAGTGAGGTTCAATGTGAGACTCGGGCCTTTAGCAACTGAAGGGTCACAGTCAGCCAGGAAGTCCCTGCAAACGAGAGGCTGACCCCTCATCAAGGGCCAGCAAGAAACACCTTCCAAATTCATCAGGTCGGCTACATCCTTTGCAAGACTGGAAACTTAGCACTCAACGAGAACACCACTGACAGCCAGACCTGTGGTGACGCAACCAAGCACCACTGCCAATGATCAAGACGGGGCTAGTAGGATTTCACTACAGATTCAAGTCTGCCATTTTGCCTTCTTCTACTGTGAGCACAGCCTAGATGAGTTTTGACTTCTAGCACACACTGTACCTTGTATAAAGGGCAGAAGACAAGGCTGTCTGATTAGTGGCTTCACTAACAGAGGAGAGCATGTGACACTTGGAATGATATCTACTGAATTATGGAAATGCATATGTTTACCTTCAACTCTATTCACTATTAAATGTCATCAAGTATTTTTCTAAGCAAAAATGCTCTACTCTTTCTTGGAGTAGCAGGACAATCAGGATGACAGCCCTGAATTAATTTCTCACTTGCTGGCTGAGAGAAACTCAGTGCAGAACTGCCAAAGGGCAAGCAGAGAAAGTGACATCACAGATCCCAGCTTGGATCCCTGGCCACGCAGTCCTGCTCCTGTACGTCCGCATCATCCCGGCAAGCAACAGTGGGTATTCCACTTCCTTTACAGGAACCATGCTTCGAAAGGCATTAGTAAAATACTTAGAATTCTTTTTTAAAACAATTATTATCATTTTATGATACAGTTCCAAAGGTCCTGGGATTTTCCTTCCCCCCAACCCAAATCCCCGCCTGACCCCCATGGAGTTCCCCTATATTATTACTATTGTATAGGTCTTCATAACCAGTCATATGTCCATCATTGTGGGCACAGACAATGGCAGAGAGTCCAACATCCTATTGTCAAGATATAGTGAACAGTTTTATTGGGAGTCCATCTTTGATCTGGAAGTAGAGATGCATACTGCATTGTGTCCTCACATCTGGATATGAAACTCTCCATTACACAGTTATTAAATTCTATTGTGAAAAGCCACAATAGAAAGTCAACAACAGGAAGAAAAACAGAAATTTACAACACTATGAAGTTAATTAACACGCTACTACATATGACAGTCTCCATTACAGTTATTGTACATCCCCTTAAATTAAAAGCTACAAAACAAAATCAACAACAGGAAAAAAAAAGAAATTAAAACGCCACAAAGTTAAATAACCTGTTACTGAATGACTAACGTGTTGCTGAAGAAATGAAAAAGGAAATCAGGAACCTTCTTGAAGGAAATGATGCCACAGTATGACCTATGAGTCAGTGAAGAATTCAACGAGAAAATGTCTTGAAGAGATGAAAATAAATAAATAAATAAATAAATAAATAAATAAAACTCCATGAGATATAGTTTCTGCTTCTCTTTCTTGGTGAGATATGTCTTCTGTAGGCAACACACAGATGGGTTTTGTTTTTCAATCCAGTCTACTAATCTATGACATTTGATCGATTAGTTTAATCCAGTTACATTCAGGGTTAATATGTATGGGTGGTAATTTGGTCCTGTCATTTTAGCAATGGGTTGTTATTTGATCTATCCTTCTGTTGTAATTTTACGGGGATGTTCTTCACATTTACCTTTGGTTTTGGTGGGTGCTATTTTTCTTCTCTGTCAAGAAAACATCTTTAAGTATCCTTTGTAGGGTAGGTTTGGAAGATGCATATTCTTTTAACTTTTCTTTACTGTGAAAAATTTTATTTCATTTTCAAAGATAAAGGAAAGCTTTATCCTTTATCCATTATCCTGGGTCGACAATTTTTTAATTTTAGAATCTGGAATATGTCACTCCATTCTCTTCTGGCCTATAGAGTTTTCTGTGAGAGTCCTCCTGTGAATTTAATTGGTGTTCCTTTATATGTCTGTTGATTTTTTTTCATGTGCACATTTAAGAATCTTTTCCTTATGTTCAATTGAATAGAGCTTGACTACCATGTGTCATGGTGAAGATCACTTTTGGTTAACCCTGTTGGAAGTTCTATGTCCCTCCTGGATGTTGTTTTTTAATTCTTTCTCTAGATTAGGGAAATTTTCCCTTATTATTTCACTGAACACACCTTTAATTCCAGCTTCTCTTTCTGCACCTTCTGGGACTCCCATAACTCTTATATTTGGCCTTTTAGTAGTGTCTTTCAATTCCTGAATACTTGTTTTAGCTTGATCCAGCTCTGTTTCCAGCTTTTTGTTTTCTCCTGGTGACAGGAAACATCTTCCAATTCTGAGAGTTTCTTCTGTCTCCTTCATTCTATTTTGGAGACTCTCCAGTGTACTACTTTTATTTTGCTCCACTGTAGTCTTAATTTGATATATCAGCTTTCGCTTGATTCATTCCCTGTGTGACATGTTCCTTAAGTTTCCTGAACTCCTGCATTATATGCTTCTCATTGGTGATAAGAAGCTTTATAACAAGTGTTTTGAATTCTGTATCCCCCATTTTCTCGATGTATTCCTCAGTTAACTCTGAGGTTCGGCAAAGGGTTTTGCTCCCTTGCAGGGGACACTTCAGTAACAATCACTGTGTCTCTGACTCTTCTTTTGCTCTCGGTCACTGTACTTCTGGTTAGCAGATTCTTCTTCTTGGGGCAGGTTTCTAAGCTGTGTCACCCACACGTGTATAATTTGGTTTTACTTACTGTGGTTGGTACATGGCTCTTTGGTTGCAGTCACTTTTGCCACTCCCTCCAGCGAGTTCCAGGTCTGGGCTCTTATGTTAGATTTCCACCACGGTCTCTGTAGCCCCAGCTCCTGGCTCACCACTCTCCACCTCCTGTGATGCCATGCTGAGGCTGCACCTTTGTCTGTACAACCTTTCTCCCACTTCCTGTTCGAGCAGTTCCCAGGATTAGGGAGACACCAGGTGTCCTATATAACTAGACTGTTGGTGCTTGTGATCTTGCCGGAACCTGTTGGCTGTTAGGTCTGAGGGCCATAAAGACCTATTTTGACCTATATGATGCCAAAGGCAGTATTAGTTTTCCAGCTCAGCGCATGCGCAGCTCACTGTTATCCCTGCGGTCCTAAAGTTTTTTCAACACTGTAAACATTGGTGCCTGATTTGCCACTACTAAGTTTTTGATCTGCTGGCCGTCAGGTCTGAGGGCTGCTCAGACCTATCTTGGGTGGAACCTGTAGGATGCCACGTTGTTGCGGTTCACTGAGCCAGAAATGAGTTCACTCCCAGCTCAGTGCATGCGCAGTACTGTCCCATAGTCTTTGCCTCCCTATATAAAATGGTGCACGATTTGGCTCTAGGAGGTGGAGGGGACTGTGCAATCCATCCTATTCCCGCACTGCCTGTCTGGGACCTGGCGCTCTGTCTCTGCTTCTGGTCAAATCAAACAGACCAGCAGGTTGGGCAATTTTTTGTCTGGGTTCACCTCCTGAGTGCCTGGTGAATGCCATTTCCCACCTTGGTGGTTGTGGAATTCCCGCTCCAGTGGAGTTCAGATCACCACTTGCCGAATGACTCTGGGTTATCGGTCACTGCAAGCCCACACTGTTGTTTCCGCTGCTTTCCTGTGTCTGTCAGTCTCCAGGTGCCCCTCTGCTGCTGTTCTGTCCTCTCCTATTTCCTAAATGTGCTTTCTCTGCTTCACACTGGCTAATGTTTCTCCATCTGTTTAAATGTGTCCTTACCCTATTTATCCATCTTGATTTTTCCTGAAAATACTTAGAATTCTTAACAGAAATTCCTGAAATTTAGTGGATAAACTGCATACAGAAAATGAAGGGAAAATACCTTCCATAAAAGCCTGTTATAGAATTTGTCCTGAAATGCTGCTAAGTGATTAAAGCAGCCCAGGGACTGGGCACTGCCAGCAGAGCAAGGCCTTGACCCATAGGCTGCAGAGGCAGGTGGAGTGAGGGGGCAGGTGCTGCAGCTAACCCCCTCTGGGAGTCAACCCCGAGGGACAGCTGTGCCTGCTCATGCAGAGCTTCCTCTAGACCTCCCTTTGCCAGTTGGCTCCTGCTCGACCAGGGACAGTGTATGCATTCCTGTCCTGCTAGGGATTAAACTGCCAGAGGCCAGCTGTGCCAGTCGTCCCACCGTGAGCACCAACAACTGATCCCTGCGGCTGTACTTAGCCAGCCAGCTTGCCAGGAAGATCAGAACCACACTGCAACATCACAATCTTAAATATTCAACATACATACTTGGAATTAACTTGGGTTTTGCACACAGCCTTATTAAAAATAAGGTTCTATTCTCCCCACCCCCAATTCCTTTCTCTTTTTAAAGATTTGTTTAATTTTTTTTTATTTGAAAGGCAAAGTCACAGAGAGAGATATTGCACTCACTGGTTCACTCCCCAAATGGCACCAACAGCGGGGATTAGACAGGCCAAAGCCAGGAGTTTCACTGGGGTCTTCCACATGGGCACAGGGTCCCAGGCTCATAGATCATCCTCCACTACGTTTCCAGGCATACTTGCAGGGGGTTGAATCAGAAATGGAGTAGCTGGGAGCTACCACCCATAAGGATGCTGCCACTGCACATAACTTACCCTGCTACAATGCACTGCAGGCCCCTGGATATTATTTTTAAGGAAAAGAGCTATTGAGACTTTCTGCCATAACTCCAAAACTAAGACCTCAAAAGTAAAGCAGCTGGCAGAAATGGGCAGAGGGACCACCACTTGTTGGCTTCCCAGCTGGTCTCCAGGAAAAGCCTACAGCTCTTACTGCATAGTTTCAGGCCACAAGCTCACTTCTAGTTGTAGACTTCTATGGTTTCACGGTAGGCAACTGGACTCCGATCACTGTGTAATCTATAGACAGCATTTATTGATTGGTCCAATGGAGCTATCCTTCTTAAGTTATTGTTGGTGTATTAAAAATACGCATTCTCTTCTATCTCCAATGTATCTACTCCTACAATTTACCAGCCCATTGCATTACTTAGATCTGGAAATTAATGGGTTGATTGTAGCATTATAGCTCAAATGAATTCAGAGTTAACTTTATTTAGTGAAGCATGATTTCAACTAAGAATTACTTCTGATCAATTGAATGGGAATCCAGAAACATTAAAAGCAGCCATGTTTAAGCTGGCCGGTTGATGAACAGCGTGCATCGAGACAGGAAATGCCCATCCATGGAGCTAACAGGAACTGACATCAGAATAATGAGATCACAGGTTTGCAGACTCTGGGCTTGCACAGACAGATCTCCTTCTGCCTAGCAGCATGTTTACGCACCATCCCTAGTTCATGGCTGCTCTGCAGGGTCAACAAAGCCCTCTGGCCCTTGAGGACAAACATCACAGAGAGATTGTCAACATGAAGGTTTCCTATTTTTTTTTAAAGAAACATATAATAGATGGCTCAGTAGAAATGGTTGAAGACCAGAGGATGCCCCTGGAACCTAGCGTTCCTAAGGCAGCCTCATCAACAGTGCTGTGGAGAACAGAGTACATGGACAGTTTACAGGGTGCCTTTGTTTGTGGGGCTGGCACAGATGGGCCTGGCATGCTTCACGTTTCATTCTCACGAAACTTTGGCCACATCACCAGGGCAACATCTCCACTGTCTGTAGGCGAAGGGCCTCGTGCTGGAGGTGGGGACTTGCCAAGCGTTCTGCAGAAGCTCCAACGCCAGCAGGAGCAGCGTGTTTCAGTACTCAGACAAGCTGAGTGCTTACAATCTTACATAACTGAATAGACGGGAAGGGTTAGTTATTAACATTTATTATAATCAGGATGAGTAACTTCTTACGTTCTTATGTTATACTAGACATAAGCTCCAATTTAGATTTTCTGTCAGGAAGATACCTCCACATTTACACACCCATGTATGTAAAAAAATCTCCACATTTATACAACCACGTGTATCTGCATGTGCAGATACACACAGATTTTTTCTAATCTAGCTAAAAAATTTTCATTCTTCATTCACACATGTATTGCTGACACAGTATTCTTCTATTTTGTAATAATTTCCTAGAAGACAATTCTTTGGGTAGAAGAATGTGTACCATTGTGTTGGGGATCTAGTATTAAGGGTCTGGAAGAACTTGATGCACAAACAAATCCATGTTTTGGCCTAAATATGAGGTGCATGGTGATCTTCAGCAGAGAATAAGAAATTTTAAACAGCAACATCCTTGCTTTAACAAAAATGTGATAGTTTTAAAAATAAATTATAAATTTTATGGTATAATCATAACTAATTCTAATAAGAAAATTCATATGCTGATTTTACGATACTCACATACTTATCAATGAAAATATCACTATCACTTACAATTGGCAAGTTTTATTCACAGGGCATACAGATAATAAAGTATAGATAGGTGACATTCAGACTGATTTTATGATGAGAAACATTACCTATGGGTGCTACTAATACTAGAAGAAATTAGGAAAGAACAAAGCAAATGAAAATCCAAGCGAACCAAGCCACCAGGAACAGCGCCTTAGGCTCAGGAACCCAAGCCGACCAACGCAGTACGCCAGTAACTGCGCTAACTGGACCCAAGAGCAGCACAGAACCTTCCGCAAGCCCAGTTCTAAATGTGTTGCCCCGTAAGAAGCTCCAAGCCTCAGGCAGACCCAGGATAACAGCGCTGCTGCAGGTGCTGATGCTCGGGCAACTCAATGACCTCCTCAGTTTCCATTTCTGCGCCCATATGTGTAGACACTGCCACCTAAGAGGGCGTTGCATCAGTAACAGACTGCAGACTACCTTATGGTAATCCGTGTCACAGAGTGGCGCTTAATGCACAGGAAACACCCTTGTTCTTCATTCCCTCCAGAACTTCCAAATTAATCAGAACTTCTGAGAACTAACGGCCACAAAGAAGGGTGAGACTTTTTGTCTTACACGCTATTTACACTTCTTAAAAAGGGGCTGAGCTAGCTTGCTCCAGGACCTGTTCTGTAAATTATGAAAGTTTAATCTGAAGCTCTAAAGATGCCAGGAAGGCTTTCATTGCCAGGATGTTTTCAGTGGGTTTTGTATTTTGGTCCCAGGATTTAAAATCTCAGGTGAGCCATATTTGCATAATTCCAGTTTTTATAGAAACATACAGCAATCAGCGAAGATGAAACACAAAGTAACTACTCAGCAGTGTTAAGTACCCAAAGTAAACCTAGGGGTTAGTGATTTAAAAAAATCTGTCATTTATAATTAAACCAGCTGGCTACCCTGTATAGACTTTTATACACTGATATCTGTCTGTTACACAGTCAACTGGAGGTGCTGCCAGTGTCAGGACACAGGGCTAAGCATGTTTATCAACAGCTAAGCTAAAGTCACCAGGTCAGGCTTTGAATCTGCTGATACAGCTGCCACGGAAGCAAGTCCAATGTTTGGCTGCTTGGGAAAACACAGCCTAATTTATAAAGCAGAGTATTGCACTCAACGCAAGAATCAAGTTTTTCCGTTTGTTTCAGGCGTACAACCTGGAAGACGTCCACATTAACGCAATGCAGAAGAAAAGACGTTGGCCCAGCACCATACCGTATGGACAGTGAAGGAAAGGAGGCGGGGCAGAAGCGAAGAGAAAGAGAGGAAGGGAGAAAGCAATGGAGGAGCTAAGCAGACTATCTTAGTAAAGAGCAGTTTCAGCGATGAAAGTAACAGCACGCAGTCTCCAAACGTTTGGCCAGCTGTCACGGATAGGAGATTATCCAAGACCGCACACCTCCTGAGCGGAAGAGGTTTGCTTCGGGGCTGGCACTGTGGCACAGTGGGTAACGCTGCCACCCATGGGCATTGGCTTGTGACCCAGCCATTCTACCTCTGAGCCGGCTCCTGGCTAATGGCTTGGGAAGGGCAGTGTAGGGGTGCAGCTGTTTGGGTCCCTGTCACTCATGTGGGAAACCTGGAAGAAGTTCCTGACTGCTGTTTCCAGACGAGAAGCAACAAATGGCTGTTGGATAGAGTGCTCGGGCCGGCTCTAGAGCGTGTGCTGGTCACAGTGGAAGGCTGCAACCTGCACAGTGCAGAAGACAAACCCACAGGACAATCAGGGATGAGCAGCAGGACCGAGGGGATGAGGGGACTGTGGTGATGGCTGCACGACGACACATCCGCCCAAACTGCCCAACTGTATTCCTGGGAACAGTGAGCAAGTAATGAAACCTCAGCACTTTAAGCAGGTAGATGCACAGCGTCCAGGTTCCAGCCAGTTACTGAAGGACTTTCTGCCCCGAACGCTGGAGATACACTCCCAAATTCAGGGCCAGCTGCATCATTGTCTATCTAGATGCAAACATAAACGACATGACTGTCTTTCCCTTAGTCTGGGCAAATAGAGCAGTTCAATGGCTCACGCTTGGCATCTGAAAACTAAGCTGACCCATGCGGTGTTGTGTTTATTTTCCAGCGATAATGCTTACCCTCATGTAATCTGAAAATCACTGGGCTGAATCGCCACTTATTGACAACACAGATATTATCAAGGTGAATTCAAAAGGCAAGAAATGTCAGAAATGCCAGATGGGTATAAATTAGACCCTAAAAATTAAGAAGATTTAAATGATGTAAATGCAGCACTGGCCCTGCCAGTTGGGCTTAGTGCTGCGTTGGTGAGACACTGGGAGGACCGAGTGCTGGCCGCACTGGCAACTGTGGATACACTCCTTACTCTTGCTAGTTAAAGAAAGGCCATCCCTTGCAGGAATGTAGCTCGACATGAGGATGGGAGTCTGACTGTCCACTAGATGGCTGTAATTGTGGCCAATTTCCATTGCTTTTCATATATCCTTCAGTTACACTTCAGCAGGATATTTGCATTTTGCTCAGTTTTGTCTGCATGTGTGTGTTCTGACACCAAATATGAGAGACTTCCTCAACAGGCCAGAATGAATGGCCTGACAGCTGCACTGGCATTAACGGGTAATTCCACGCTGTTGCTTGTTTATAGTTTGCAAAGCAGAGAGAGAACCGGGCAGCGTTCCCCGTGTCTGTCTCCAATACTCCGCCATCACTTCTGAGCACAGCAAGGGTTTCAACTGTTAGTAATGTTGCTCTTCCCTTACTAATTTTTTTTCTAAAACTATTTTTTATTATTTCTCTGTGTAGGACTTTCGCCCTTTGACTGCCCCTCCCTAACTACCTTCTCCTGCCACCATTATTACATATTATTACAGCAGTACAACCCTCCAGGAATAGCGCCAAGTTCAACCCTGTGCCACCATGTGCCCCATGGCATTTGTGGGCACAAGCTCCAAGCCTCAGGCAGACCCAGGATAACAGCGCTGCTGCAGGTGCTGATGCTCGGGCAACTCAATGACCTCCTCAGTTTCCATTTCTGCGCCCATATGTGCAGACACTGCCACCTAAGAGGGCGTTGCATCAGTAACAGACTGCAGACTACCTTATGGTAATCCGTGTCACAGAGTGGCGCTTAATACACAGGAAACACCCTTGTTGTTCATCCCCTCCAGAACTTCCAAATTAATCAGAACTTCTAAGAACACAATCCTACATCAAGAGTCAGACACAGTATTTACCACGGCCCTGGGTGGCATTACTCGTAACAACCGCACTGTCCCTCACAGGCCACTGTCCACACTGTCCCTCGCAGGCCACTGTCCGCACTGTCCCTCACAGGCCACTGTCCACACTGTCCCTCGCAGGCCACTGTCCGCACTGTCCGCACTGTGCCTCGCAGGCCACCGTCCACACTGTCCGCACTGTCCCTCACAGGCCACTGTCCACACTGTCCCTCGCAGGCCACTGTCTACACTGTCCACACTGTCCCTCGCAGGCCACTGTCCACACTGTCCGCACTGTCCCTCGCAGGCCACTGTCTACACTGTCCGCACTGTCCCTCACAGGCCACTGTCTACACTGTCCACACTGTCCCTCACAGGCCACTGTCTGCACTGTCCCTCGCAGGCCACTGTCTGCACTGTCCCTCGCAGGCCACTGTCCACACTGTCCGCACTGTCCCTCGCAGGCCACTGTCCACACTGTCCGCACTGTCCCTCGCAGGCCACTGTCTACACTGTCCGCACTGTCCCTCACAGGCCACTGTCTACACTGTCCACACTGTCTCTCACAGGCCACTGTCCACACTGTCCCTCACAGGCCACTGTCTGCACTGTCCCTCGCAGGCCACTGTCCACACTGTCTGCACTGTCCCTCACAGGCCAGGCCTCGGATTTTACAGAGCTGCTTTTTCAGAGTAGAATAGATTTAGAAAGTCATATATAAAGAATAGTGAATTTGGGCCCAGTGTGGTGGCCTAGCGGCTAAAGTCCTCGCCTTAAATGTGCTGGGATCCCATATGGGTGCCAGTTCTAATCCTGGCGGCCCAGCTTCCCATCCAGCTCCCTGCTTGTGGCCTGGGAAAGCGGTCAAGGATGGCTCAAAGCCTTGGGACCCTGTGGGAGACCCAGAAGAGGCCCAGGGCTCCTGGCTTCGGAATGGCTCTGCTCTGGCCATTGTGGCTTTTTGGGGAGTGAACCATCAAAAGGAAGATTTTTCTTCTCTGTCTCTCCTCCTCTCCATATATCTGCCTTTCCAATAAATAAATAAATCTTTTAGAATAATGCAATGAATTTATAGTGAACTTATTGTCAGTGGAGGGCAACGTAAATAGTGTGTGTTTTAGGAAGTGGAGTATATGGCAGGGCAACTCTATCTTCTGGTCGGCAGTCTACTTGATTATTAAATATACACACTTAGCTACAAGTTACCAGTGAGTACATATGGCTTAATGGTCTGATTTTTTCAGAGGTTGAAACCAAATGTAGTCACCTCTCAGCCTGAGCAATGAACGGAATATTAAGGAAAGATGCAACCTAACCTGAGAACAAACCAACAGAATAGCAAAGACACAAAGACATAAATCCATTAGTAAGACATAAAGGAGCTGAACTGTCTACTCTGTTTTGAGAGCAATATCCAGAATGTTTTTAATAAACTGGGCATGAAAGAGTCAAGCCACAGCTACTGTGTGTAAGTGAACTTGTTTCTGGAGTATTCCCCAGCAGTGCGCAAGATGTAACATCAAATCTGCTATTCTCATGGCAGCCCCGACTTCAGACTTGGAGGCAACTCAAGTTGACAGCATCAGCACCCTTTCAAGGACTCCTCTCCTAGGAAGGGCAGGTCTAATGCTTTATTCCAGAAGGAAAAATACACAGTATAAAATTTGCGGAGCAGGTGATGGTGAACACATAGTGTGAAAACTGTGCTGACAGTGAGAGAGAGTTATAGGACAAACATTCTAACCCCGAGAAGCGGCTAGCACAACGGCAGTCAACACAGCAGAACCACTCCTGGTGCCTCGCCAGGTCCAGGCAAATTCAGTTGTGTGCAACTCATTACTCAGGCCTCAAAAACAACAAATTCAGCTTATGAGAAAATTGAAATTTAGCCCAGCCCCTCCCCCCACCAAATCATTCGGGGGGAAATGTATGACATCTTTTCCTTATGACTGCTCCTTTCATATTTATTCACTATAACTTCGGCCAGTGCTGAGGTGCAGGGGTAAAGCTGCTGCCTGTGGCACCGGCATCCCACATGGGCACCAATTTGTGCCCCAGTTGCTCTACTTCCAACGTCACTCCATGCTAATGTGCGTGAGAACACAAGTGACGTGTCGCATGCTTGGCCTCTGCCTCCACATGGGAGATGGGGAGAAGGCCCTGGCTCTGGACTGGCCCATTTCTGGTCATGGCTACTATTTGGGGAGTGAACCAGCAGATGGAATACCTTTCTTTTCTTCTCTTTTCCTCCCCTCTCTCTCTAACTCTGCCTTTCAAGCAAATAATCTTTTTAAAGAAAGAGATAATCTGTGGCCTGTATCAACTCAAGTAACCATTAAATGCCAGACTTAAATTGCCAAGAAGGGTGGCTGTGGCGTAGAGGGCAAATATTGCCTGTGACGCTAACATCCCGTACAGGTGCTGGTTTGTGTCCCAGATGCTCCACAACCAATTCAGTTCCCAGCTAAGAACTCGGGAAAAGCAGAGGAAAGTGTTCCAAGTGGCTTGTGCCACCTGCATATGAGCCCCAGACGAAGCTCCTGGCTGCTGGGTTCAGCCCGGCTTAGAGATGACCACTGGGGCCATTTGGGGAGTAGACCAGCACACAGGAGACCTCTCTGTCTTTCCTTCTTTTTCTGTAACTCTATCAAGTTTTTTTTAAACGAAAGACTCTATATAATGAATAGATATGAAAGACACAGAAGAAGGGAGAATACACACGAACCTTGGCCTCACATTTAGAAGCTGCTTAAGAGATAATATGCAGAACCCAAAACTTTGAAGTATTCATAAGATTTAAAAAAAAATTTGAAACAAACGATTTGACAGCTGCAAATGCAGGATAACACCTAGCTGCATTAAAGAAACAGTGTGGATAATTACTTCTCCAAACGTTAGGGTTCCGTGGACCAAGGTCCTGTCTGGCTCTCCCTGCAGCACACTAACCGTGCAGTAATCCAGGTCCCGTTGTCTCTTTATCATCCACACATCAGCAAGAGTGATGAGAGACGTCCCATGATTCTAGCAGTCTTCCCTTGAAGGATCCACATGTTAATTACCGCACTAATTATGGTTTTTGAATAACTAAATGAAGTAAGCAGTCTATGGGAGGCACAGGCATAAACCTAAGACTGAGAAAATACTAGTTACTGAAATCATCAGGGTAAACTGACACATTGAACAGGTTTAAAAGAAGTGGAAGCAGTGGATTTTAAAAGACAAGCATCTTAAATAATTAGGGCTCCATAAAGCAAAAAGAAATGTTATTTCTTAATGGCAAGTGCATTTAAACTGTTATCTAAAGATCTGAAGGTAAGCCTGCTTAATTCACTGCTGCTTCTTTTGTTATTAGGAAAACATAATTGTTCCAAATAATTAGCACTAGAGTGCATCACAAGCTGACAACCAAATTACAGAAATCTTCAAATTCAGACTCGTCTAGCTGGCTATTAGGAACATTTCCTGATCATAACCCATTAGCTGAAATGCCACCAGCTCCTGACTGCCACCAAACAACCTTAGAATCAGATATCTGCCCAGGTTAACAGCCCCTATTTAGCCAGAGTTTTCTTGACAGCAAAAATTACTTCAGATTTTACAGCTGTCACACAAAAGAACAGTATTCCATGTGTGTACTTGGAAGATCCATGTGTGTACTTCGGTAATCGAAGCAAGGATTTTAAATACATTTGCAACTCCTAGATTTCCAAATGAACCCTTGTAAGAGCTGTTTCCATGGCTAACAGTCATGTCAGCACGTTCCTTAGAAAGCAGACCCATTTGGAGCCCTGTAATGTCCATGGCAATTCTTGGTTTTTCATGGTACTTTTCCCTCTTAAACAGAAACATTGAACCATTGGGAGATATTGTTTTACACTCTCCATCATTGACAAAAGTTCCCCTTTATAAACAATGCTGAGAATACAGCATGGGCATCCTGAGTCAGTTTAAATGAGCTAATCTGCCTTCTGTCAGGCCAAGCAGGAAAGATGAACACCATGGTTTTACAGGCAGGGAGCGGGGGCAGGAAATCACTAGGTTGGCAGGCCTTGCAGAGTGAGCCCGACACCAGGGGCTGGTGGTTTGCTTTGCTGGTCACCTGCCCAGCTGCCAGGGCAGCTTACTGATAAGGTGCTGTGTGGCCAGCAAATACGGGTTGGAATACTCTCATTCTGTAATTGGCAACGCCATTTGAAGTTACTCTGGAAATTCCTCTGTGCTAACAGTGTAGCTGATAAACCCACAAAGCTTTACATTTTATCCCATGAGGAATAACTTGGATTACTCTGGTAATTAATGATGTTGAAGAGTAATATAGATTTTCTGTTAAAATTTGAGTTTGAGTTAATTAGGCTCCACGTTATGATTTGCTGATTAATTATGGATATTTAGTTATAAAGAGAGATGTTAATTATTAATCTCGAAAAATCATCTAGTGTAATTAACTAAGACTGACATCAGTGACAATTCCCTTGGAGTCCGACTTGTGAGAGCATCAGTCGCCAGTGAGGAGCAGTGAGCATGTGTGGCCTGGGCAGGGACATGCCAGCCGCCAGCTTAGGGTGCATTCAGGCTGCACCTGCACAAGGCGCCTGGTGGGGCTCCATCACACAGGCAGGACTGCGCCGGAGGTTCCCGACTCAGGCTTTCCCGGGAAAGGCCGGCAACGCATTCAGCACAGTGTGCTTCTGAAGGAGCTCCAGGATGCGCAGCACCTGGGTGTGCTGTCAAATGCCATCTTAGCCTGTGAGTGGCAAGGCTCGCCCAAGATCGACAGGCTTGATTAGCTCCGCTAAGCCCGGAGACGACCCTCAGTGCTGCCACACACCTCTTTATTTCCAGCAGCGGCAGCTCCTGGAACCACGAAGCTGATACGGCAGCACAAGCACTAATTAGTGGTCTAATTCACGTAACTTGAAGTCACCTTTGTGCTCGCCAATTTTTTCCCCCTTCATTCTTTCCCCCAATCTGTCAGCGACACAATCTTTGCTACCAAAAAGGGGAGGGGTGTGTGATTAAGAAAAAGGGTTAAACCAAGAAGCACCATAGGCACATCACTGTCCTGGAATTTCCGCGGAACAGACTCTGAGCAGTGCTCTGTTTACATTCTCTCTAGATCATCCTGACAATATTTATTCTCTATTTACCTAAATGAGGCAATATGATGATATTTATTGCTCAGAATGGCTAAATATAGACTTTTCTTGAGCACTCAGTACCATAGTGGGAGGTTTTGCTCTAATCTACATCTTTAAACTGACAAGCTGGAGAATTCCTAATGAACGCCTCTTTTCATCTGGATGTCTGTGTGTATTTGACAGTATAAATATTTAGCAATATCGGAGTCAGCTTGTGATTTTACCCAGATGGACTGATTGATGCCTTGGCTCGACGCTGCCAGAGACAATCCGTGCAGTTATATAAGCAATCTCCCTCTTACTTCCTAAGAAGCAATTAGATGGCTCAAGCAGCAACCCCCAAACAGTGGAAATACTTCTGCTATCAGCTGACAACTTTGAGGGATAAATAAAATATGGTACTTAAATTATTACCACTTTGCTTGCATGAATCACGGGATTAAAGCTTTCACTTCTAAAGTACATATAAATTGCAGGGTTTCTTATGTCTGTAATTTGCAAGAATCCAAGTTAAAATACCAGCTAATCAGTCAACTCACATTCACCTTGGAAAAAGTACCACCCTTTCTTGTCATTTTTGTAAATTGCATGCCTAAGCACCAACGTTATTTTGAGAAGAAAAGTTGCTTGTTGTCAATAACATACATTACAGTCTAGTTAAAACAACATTTGTTAAGATGTAATCGCAAATGTAACCCTCCTTGAAAGTTTAGACAGAATGCTCAGAGAAATCCAAGGGACAGATAATAAATCATCTGGGGTGTGAGCAAGGTGGCTCTGATTCAGGTGTGTCGTTTTAGCAAGCGGCATACATTCTCCCACAAAGCTGCTGGTTGACACGGCCCTCCCCTCCCCAGGCATTATGTTCTGCTATCAACACTGTTTTCTCTACGTAAATGGCAGTGAGAGTGGAATCCAGCCCCTCCCCATCTCCGCTGCAATCCATCTGCACTGGCTCGCTGGAGCAGAGTGGGCTTCTGGACTCTCTCCTCATCCGGGCCCTGGTGTCCACAGCGCTGCCACATGGCGCAGGTAGCCTCAGTGTGAGCCTCCTTTTGGCCAGAGAGTCACGTACCTCTGTGTGCCTGCTACCTGCCTAGCCCTCTCCAGCTCCCATCACCTTCTAGTTTAGTTGTTTTCTATGAACTTGTGCCAGTCCTTGGATAAGCCATGCAGGAAGCCAGGAGAAAGGGCAAGCATGGCACTCTTCTTGACAGTAACACCCAGAGACCCCCAGGACTGTGACCCCTCGCCCTGCCACCAGCCATCCCCACTGCGGAATGCTCCCAAGTCAGGAGCTTGCACTTCAATGCATGGCAGAGCAGGGGTTTGTGATGATCACTGGTAATTACATTCACCCCAGAATTCACCAGGACAAGCTGTCCAGCAAGGATGTATGGCAGCTCTAAGTGTAGGACTTGTATCAGTCATGTTCCTTCTCATGCACAGTAGTGTCTTACCATTAAACAAATTATTTCATGCCTGGAGTGTGATAGATGAAAATACAAGTGACTAGAATTCTGTTTACAGGCTATATCAACAATAAACTGAATACTGATCAAACACAGAGGGCCAGGCATCTATCAGGACAAATTCCATATGCCATACTGCATTCCAATCGACACTGCTAAACCATTATGTACTTTGGTTCTTGATAGGGGAAGGCAAGATGTTACTTCCTGAATATAGCAGACTTCTTTTCCATAATCAGTGGAAGCGGCTCGGCGCTCAAAGGTGAGTCCAATACTCTTGAAATGAGTTACAAAAGCAGCGGTGTTGGAGACGAAGTTCTGAATAAAATACTGCTTTTCTGGCGAAGGCTGTCATTGGAAAGGGGGATGCAAAGCATGAGCATGAATCAGCTCAAATGGCGTGATTCACTGTGTCATTCCAGGGCATCAGGCTATACATTACATAAAGGCTGCAACAACTAATTTCTGTGGCGCTGCGCTATGTGACAAATGAGATGCTCAAACAGCTACAAGTGAAAAGCTTCCATCTTTCTTCCAAGACCGAACCTGACTTACTTTAATGACGTGTAATAGCCTGCAACTACACTTAACCTGTGCCTTAAATGGCAGCACAAACTGTTTACCTAGAGTCATGAAGAAGAAAATAGCAAATCAAGCAGAGAATCTAAGTGTGTACATTAAGCTCCTACATATCAACTTAATTTCCCCTGGAGATGATGTATAACTGTGTCTCTAAATTGTTTTCCCTTCCTCACAAAAGCACTGTGCTCCAAGGATCTAAACACCAACGTGTGCACAATAAAGTGATGGCCAAATGTATGCAGTTAATAAGCATGGCAACATTTTTAACTAAATGAATGTTTTGGTTTTGTTAATGAGCTTGTAACCATTAAACATAACCAATGCATTCCACCAATGAGGTCAATTTAAGACTCCCATAAAAATCCAGCACAAAGTAAATGAAATTATCTCCAGCAGCTTTGAACATGTACCAAAGACTGAGGGGGACACCGAGCACGCTGCTCAAGTGGACGCTGGCCAAGGACACCCACAACGCACCTCAACATCACAGAACCCCAGTGAGTATGTGACAAAAGTCGCTTGCATGACGCACAAGGTCATTTCAAATCATTGCCACGCAAGTGCAGATAAACTCTGACGCTGGCATTACAGAAAATGGGGCTTGACTAGTCTTCACAGCTCTTGAATCTTAGATGAACATGAAGAAAACACGAAAACAATATAGTTTCACTGCAAATATTAATCATAAGATTTAATGTGACTATTTGGGGGTGAGGTAGAAAAGAGGGCAGTTTCTTGCCGCTCCGTTTCTTTCAGAGATGACAGAGCCCATGGGAAGCCACCGACAGAAAAACCAAAGGCAGAAAATTCTCCTTCTGATGCAAGTTTGGGAGAGTGTGACTGGGTCTCCGGCTGTGACGCTGCGTACTCGGCTCTTGCCAAGCGCCAGCTGCTACGATTAGCGTCATTTGTCCGAGCTGTTCCTCCGCACCTTGGTGCAGCAAGCACCATGGAGGTGGCACAGTAATTAATGACCGCAGGAGCCTTCCCGGCTTCGGCCTCTTTTTACCTGCCACCTCTCCACCGTCAGCTCCATCTTTCCGAACCTCCCTGAATCCCCAAAAGGGATGGGGTGTCCATTTGTTTTCCACTAGGTTACCATTCTGTCTATTGTTGTTTGCACTAAAAAGTACAAATTCAATTCATTCTTGTGACATAAAAGCACTGATACAGTAAATTTTGTGCCCAGGAGGAAACAAAAACAAAGTTGCTGAATATAGAGTAAGCGCTGAAGCACTAGCGTGTGTGTGAAGAGGCTTTCTGAATGCCTTCAGTTACCTCACGCTGCCTCTGCCCGGGCACCCTGGCGAGGACAGCCAGGGTGCTGATGGTGGAGGCGGCTTGGGGCACTTGGGGCACGGCCTCTGACTGCACAACTGGGTCGAAGCCACAGGCTGGAACACGACACACCCTTCCGAGTGTCAGAAGCAGGAGATGAAAGGCCACAGAACTCAAAATGTCATCCTAGGAGCTTGACTTTTCAATCACCTAAAAGCAGTAATAGCTCTACATCACACAGTCGTGTGGGCAATCCAGCACTGGCTGGGGGCAGCATACTGTCAACAAGGCAGACAAGGTAAACGAGAAGAAAGGTCTGGAGAGAGTGGCTGGTGTTCTCCAGGTCCGATTCTAATTCTAGATGAAATCCCTTAATGCTGGGAGCGGAGCAGGTGTCACGCTGCACTGCATCCTCTGCTGCCATCACGGCCGCGTGGCGCTGCCCAGGGGGCTGGGGAAGCCCTGGGGACCCACAGGACGACTCCCTGCTGTGGCAACAACTTCCTGATCCAGACACTCGTTTCCTGTAAGATTCCCCTGGTCCTCACTTCCATATCCTGGCTTCATTTACAGCAGAAAATTCCGTGCCCTAAAACATATAAACACTCCATGTTGGGGGAAATTGAAGTTATACAGATGTCATTACCAAGTGTGCTTAGCAGTGACTTCCCCTTGCCAAGGGGAACATGCTTCCCTAGATAGGGACTGCTAAAAGTTTCAAACACTGTAAACCCTAAAGATTATTGCCAAGTAGCTTTTTCACTCTAAGTCCAAGCCTTAAAAAACACTTAGCACAAAATGAATCTGAAACCCTGTAATTGCCACAATCCCGGGAATATTACCCTGTGTACAGCCTTGGTTATTACGAAAATGCACTATACTCCTGCCAGAAGTTAAGAAGTTATCAATCGAAAATCACTGGCTAATCTAGCTGTGCTAAGATGGATTTTTAATGAAAGTTTAATGAATGATAAATGCTCATTTCTTGATAAATGTTTAATTATGCCAATAATTACCAACTGCTGAAAACTACTGTTGTGTTAATAATGGCATTTTAGTACACAAGCAGTTTCATGAGTCATGGTGCTGTTAAAGATCAGAACTCCATCTGTCTAATGCAAAGTGGCAAAACAAAAGTCTAATTAATATTTTAATCAATTTTCTCCATACTCTAAAGATTATCAATTTCTTTTTTTAATTGATCCATTTTCACTTTCATGTGAAAGGAGGAAAAATTTGCTACAACAGGATTAGTTCTTGGGAAAATAAGAGTTAAACCCAAAGCAGCACTGAAATCTATTGGCGAGGTTGCCTCACCGTATCATCATTTCAAGGTATTCTTACACCACCTAAAATCACCTTGAATTAAAAAAAAAAGGACTTATTAATGATGGTAGATTGCCACGGGGAAGACAAGTCACTGTGGCTTAGTGGGACTTGGGAGGGGCGAGCCCTGTCCTGGCCTTCGTGCTCAGGGACAGGCCTGGGCAGGATGCAGCTGTCCCCGGGAGCAGCAGCTTGGGCTCCCCTGGCAGCTCTCTGCTCACCACGTAGCTTACTTCCTCAAGGAGCTGGCCAGTCCGGCTCACGGAGAAGGCACAGGTCAAGGCCATGCTCAGCAGACTCCAGCCCTGAGCCCAGGGTCCCTGCAGAACACAGCTGCTCTTCCACACGCAGCACGCAGCATGTCACCTGCCAGTGGCCAGCCCTTCATAAATAAGAGCTTGATGACCCGGGCTTCCTTTTCAGTATCGTCCCTCAGAAATTGAATATGTGCACACGAGGCGGCTCCCAAAGGTGGGTGAATGGAATTAAAGGATGATGCACATTTTTCTAACTTTTTGAAATCCCTTGCATATTAAAAGATGCCAGGTTAGCCAATGATTCCTGTTTCCAATAATTCATAGTTCAAAAGCAACATGAATTTCACAGATAATCTCCAATTATATTTCAAGCAGACTCCTTGAAAGCCTTAATTTCATCTACAATGTGATCTGTATAGATAAAATCTCAATTCTTTACATAATAGAGCATAATAATACCCAATAGTTTCCATCTGGTAGAAGTGACTCCTAACTTCTGATCACTGCTGCTGCCAGCTCCTTAGTCCAGTGAAGTTCTTGGGTGAAGGGCAAGTTCACCATTCCTGCAGACAGATCAAGGTGGCCTGATCGTGGTCATCAAGTCTGTGATGACCCTGTCCAGAAGTTCTGGGATTTTCAAAATGAACTTTTCTCATAGCATTGCTTGCTTTATGTGATTTTCATTGGACACGATCAATTTCTAAAAATGTTTCTCTTCATCGCTGACATCCACGCACATTCACACGACGAATTCTATGCATGTTCTTTAGTGCTGGCCTCAAGACTTGGCCAACCCACATAATGTTCCTAGCACTTTTCTAAAGCAGCAGAGCTTGCTGGGAGACTGTCGCTGCATTTCTACTTTTGTATGTGACTGAGTGTGAAGCCAGTTGTGGTTTCTGTGCTTGCTGCTCATTACACCTGCAAGTATCTTTAGTGCGCTCACATGTGGTGACAGCAGTGTGCAAAAACGCAGCAAAGCAAAGACACAGGCAGCCGGAGAAGGCTGGGGCAATGAAGCTGTTCTCTCCCTCCCAAGGGAACACATCGTCTTGCACATGCAGTCATACACTTTCTTTGTCCTGAATCAGGGTGGCCTGCATGTTTCTCTATTCCATAGACAGGAGACCTGACAAGGAACACCTAGCCTTGCTGACATTTCCTTGTGGGGAGAGAAGAAGGAACTACCGAAAAGATTGATAAGTGTACTGTCAATTTCCACTCTCCCCTCCTCCAATGCAAACTGGAAGTGCCACAGTCCTTGGGTGAAGTTAGAAAGATGTTAACAGGATGCAGGGCACAGGACAGTATGCGACCCAACGCCGCTCAGCTTTGGAGCCTATATCTGGATGGAAGCATCTTGTGGACGTCCTCACTGTCCGTCACATGTGTGTCTGTGAACCTAAGGAAAGCCGAAGCCCAGGGGCACAGGTCTGCCCATGGACGTCATGAGGACAAGCCTGTGACAGTCCAGTCTGACCTCGAAGCAGCCAACCGGGCTAATTTTATAAGTGACTGTAACAAGTACATTGGAAAATGCAGCAGCAAAACAAGCTGATTACTTTTGCAGGCAGAGTATCCTTACACGGATGATCAGTTCTTCCAACAAAATAAACTGTCCCATCTATCAACACAGTCCTGCCCAGGAGATGGTTGTTCACAGCACAGAACCCATGGTGTCCATGGACGGAGTGCCCTCCTTTCTGCCTACTCTGGGAGCAAGACAAGAATGTAAAGACAGCAAGCTGTGTTCTATGGATTTTCATCTTGTTTCTGTGGGTTTGTTGCCCCTCAAAGGCAGAGAAAATATCTGATCCTTCTCTCTCCACACCTGGTATAGCTCACACACAGGGCCAAGGTTTCTCACAGCTGCTCTGAGGCCTGATGAGTTCAAAATCACCAGGGTGCTAAACAAATCCATACTCTGTACATGTTAGGTGCTGCACTGTGCCTCTTCCCCAGTCCATCTGCTAATCGTGACCCTCAGCACTCCAAGTGCAAAACATGACTGCACTTGGAGGCAGAACCTTTGAAGGGGTGATAGAAGCAAAAATGAAGCCATTAGGGGACCCTTGTACAGTGTGACACAGATACACTCGGAGGGGCAACCATGTGAGGACACAGATAGAAGCTGACCTCTAGCAGTCATGGAGAGAGGCTTCAGAAGAAACCCACCTGGCCACACGCTGACCTCCTACTCCCAGCCTGGGACTGAGAAGCTCATGCCTACTGGGTAACCACTAGCCTATGGTTCTTCGCTATGGCTGCCTAAAAAAGAGATACAAGGCCTGCTAAGAATTCCCAGGAAAGGCTGTAAACACAAAACAAGTGTTGAACAAACACATGCTCAGTCTGACAAGCGTGGGATGTTGGTGGCCTACACGGCCAGGCCACACCCACTGCACGGCTAACATGACCTTGCCTTCACACTGCCTTCTCCAGTTTCCACTAGACCCTATTCCCAGCAACACGATGCCTGAATTTGGGTCCTGTGGGGTGAGGGTACAGGAGGATAAAGGGAAGTCTCCTTCTCCTCTTTCCTCCCCCAAGGCCAGTGCCTTCCTTGGCTTGGCTTCTTCCCTGTGTCCACAACCCTAACCTCTCCTTCTGGAAGCCTGTCTAACTACCCTCAGGCTGGCCTTTAACCCTGGAAGTTCTCTGGGTCCCACCCTGGGCCTTCTTTGGTCTCCTCAGTTTGCCCTGTCCCAAGATGACTACCCCCTGAATCTGTAGTCTGCCTGACATTACAGAAGATCAAGTGGCGTCGGGACTCATTTGACACTCCAGATAGAAAAGCAGCCATTACCGTTACCCACTTGTCCTTTCCTGCCTTTCTGGTGGTGAGTCCTGTAGCTTTCATTCCCAGAATCTAGTCTGTAAGCTCCCATTTTGTTCTTTCTCTGTGGCTGTAATGCTCCATCACCTTGATTATTGCAACTATCCAGAACTGGCCTCCTAATTCTGCCCTGGTCCTCCCAATGCAGCCTACATAAGAGAGTCAAGTTACAATCTGAACATCACAGCTTGCTCTTGGAGCTCCTCTCTGCATGGCCTAGCTGGCCTACATCATGAGCCACATCCTCTTCCTTCCTAAAGCTCAGCCGCACTAGTCTCATGCCCCACTGCCTTGGGTGTGCTCTGGCCTGCTGGAGGCCTTTGTGCTCAAAACCCTCTGCCCGGGCTGCTGCGGAGCACCATCTCCTTGGACAGGGCGCTCCTCTTCTTCCTCAGAGAGGCCTTCCAGAAGGAGCAAGAATTCTCCCACTTCTGCATCACACATCTGCTACTCTCCAATGTAGGTGTCACTGCTGCCTTTACCATCATGCCTTTGTTAGGACTTGCAGTTATTTTAACTTATGTCTCTGTAGGATGCAAGTCCTGCTAAGTGCTGCACTGAGCACTGGGTCTGATACCCAGCAGACTCTCCACAAATGCCCACGGAGTCCAACTTAGTGCAGTCCAGCTTAATCAGGAGGCAAGGAGACGCTTCCATCACCAGCACAATGTAAGCTGAGGAGGGTTACTGAAGGTGTGCAGGTGGACAGTCCCACAGAATTAATAAACCTTGCAGCTCCTTGGAAACTACAGTAGCTGAATCAGCATTACTCTCTCCAGAAATACATTTTGAAATGGTTTGGAAGAGTGGCTGTTTATTGCAAATACCTTAAACCAATCAATAGGTTATTGGATCAACCACAGTGGTTTGGAGGAGTTACAGATTTATCAACTGAACAGTTTATTCTGTGTTTCACAATTAATATCTACTGACACAGTATTACTGACAACTTCTACTTAACTGATGCATGATTTTCATTTTATTTTCTTCAGGAGGTGGGATATATATATATATAATGAAAATTTTTTTTAATTGAGCCATTATCAATGACTCAGACTTTGTTATAAAGTAATATTTCTATGTGATTATGCCAACTGAAACTAACTTAACAATATTGTTTTGTCTTCTATCTAAGAACACTACTAACACCTCATTCTAATATTAGGGATATGCACAGTGTGAAGCTGGCAAGATTAAAGGGGTTTTGGTAAACATTTGGAGACATCTGTGGTGCCTGTGCTGTCTCTTTACTTCACAGAATGTCGCATTTTCTGTTTGGGCAAGACAGAACTGCTCATCCTCCCCTCACAGCCCATCTGGTTGTTGCCAAAGCTGCTTGCAAGACAACACGTTAAGGAGAGAAACATGTTACTTGCAGTGGATGTTAATAGACTCAACACTGTTATTTACAACAAACTGAAAACCTTATGTATCACTTGAGGCATACAGGATAATCACTGCACTCTAACACAGCTGAAAGAGCAAGCATTTCAAGAACAACCAACTTCCACGAAGACCTTTTTGAGGCTGAAGCAGTTGAGGGAGGGAGGGTCGACAGCACATGCGTGATCTTCAAAGGAGGAAAAGTTGCTGAACAAGCATCAAGGCATGGATGTACTCACAGTACTTGCAGCAACTGACACAGGCAGCATTCCACATTAGGGGGAGCCATTTTTAGAAGCGTCCCTTCCCATACCAAAGAAACCTTCACAATCGTTTTTTATAAAACCCAAACTAAAGGTTTTCATGCATCGTCTCTCTGGGAGGCCTGGTAGGGAAGGGGCGGAAAGCAACAACGCAGTGGGAAGCAGCACAAAGCATAATGTCGTACACGTCGCACAGACTTGCTCCTTGAAAATCAACATGGAGCACGCCATGTGAGCTGCCACATTTATAACCCTGTGCTGATATTCAAATTTTCTGTCCTAAGCTAAAGAAAGATTGAGTACTCTGCTGTTGTGTGGCCAAGATTGAAGAGGTGTCGCACTGACATTGTTCAAAGTTTATGAAAATATATGAATGCTCAAATGTCATTGGCTTGGCGCCTCCAACAGACTGGTTTTATGAGAAATCAGTCTTTTAATCAAAATGATTGAATACCTTAAGGTCGAATCCAAAGATATCAGTTAATATCTAGAAACGTGCTATTTCTGCAAATTTTGCCAAGCTGTACATATTGTGGTGCATTTTAAAGTGTTAATTTGTGCATTCCATATTGAAAATTGATCTTGAGTTTTAGCTTTTTGTCAAGCAAAAACATATGGTTACAAGCTCTATGCATTTTACGTGACGGCTGTTGAAGCTGTCACATGTGCAAACTTGATAACCGATGTGACACATACGCAAATAATTTGCTTATTTAGTAACAATTCAAAGACTCATTATTCATGCAAACACACATTTTCAAAAATGATCAGATGGAAATAGTCTGTGATTTGTACAACTTAGTCTGGTTGGTGTGCAAACTCAGATAAAATAAAGCTGGCAACTAAGTGATATTAAACAAATCCAAGAATATGGGTATTTTCAGATAATTATTGAACCAGATGGTGTTTTTTGTTAATTCTGCCATCAGTCTGAGAACCTGATGTCTTACATCTGCACTTGGTAAAATAAATTTTACCACTGACATTATTTCAGTTTTCTTAAAATACTTCAATCAGTTTTAAACTAAGATTTGCAAACATCTGCCACGGTGTATGCCTACGAGATGAAATTATTCCAGATAATTCCTTTAGAAAAATCATTACATAGAGCTCTAAATTTATCACTCTTTAAACCAAATTTTTAGAATTACTGGTTGAAGTGTTTAATAAAAATTAAAATTGGAAAAGCATATTTGAAAATTGTGGGGAGCGGGCTGCTAAAGCTGCTCCTGGGACTGGGAAAGGCCATTGTAACACGGCTGCTGGCCCAGGGCCAGGAGGCGGGGTTGGTCTCGCCAGCAGGTAAACAGGAAGTCACAGAGATAGGCTAATGCCTCACTGTGATTACTGGCCTATCACGTAGCGCCAAGTGGACCCACAGGGAGAAGTGATTGGTGGAGAACGATATAAAAGTAGCCGGTAAAAGCTAGGCGGGGATGACAGACAGACAGACAGACGGATGGTAGGCGGAAAAAGATGGGACAAGGGAGAAGAAGAAGGACGGGTGGGAAGAAGGGTGGCGGAGAGAGAGCTGGAAAAGAAGGATACAGACAGAAGCAGTAAAAGCAGGATGGAGAGATGGGGACAAGAACGGAGAAATGCAGCAGAAAGTACGGGAAGAAATATGGGAAGAAGGATGGCGGAAAGAGGGCTGGAGAAGCGGGGAGGAAAGCTTAGACCAATGGGGACAGGAGCAGCGGAGAGAAGGATTTAAACGCAGCCACTTTGGCAGTGAAGGGTCCAGATGCCGTTCCGGCTTTTCCCAGACCCTCCAGAGTGTGCCTCGGCGTTTTAGTGTCGCTGCTGGGCGGCGGCAGAAAATAACATGATTAATCTGTTATAAAGAGCGTGGTCTCGGTTGAAGACACTGTCTTGGAATGTCACACTACATTATTTCACTATCTTGACTTAACAGAAAAACTCAACACGTTTTTCTCTTGTATAACTTAGGTAAATTTCCTATGCGGCAGGTGTGCTTAAAGGAAGATGACATGTGTAAAGGATGGACTAAACAAAAGACATAGACAATGAAGAAATTTTAACTGCTACCAAGTCAATCAGCATTTAACAGACCTCTTTTTCAACACTAATGCTCAATTATTTTGCCCTAAATAATACATGAGCTCAAGTTCAAATACATACCCAAAGCCAGCACGCCAATTTTAGGTGCTTTTTCCCAACCTAAATAGGAGTTTTTAAAAACATAAACATTGCAACCCTCCAAATGGCTGAGCTATGTGAACATGCTAAAGCACACGTTGCATCCTGGTTTCTAAATGAATCAAGCCCTGAACGCGCTACCGCAGCAGACGGCGGACCTGCAGGAACGCTGGAGATTCCCTCCCACACCTCAGCCTTGCCTTCCCACTTGCCCAGTCCTAGGCCTCTGAGTCCAGCTTGGCTCAACAACCTAGCATTTTTTTAAGGCACTCAATCTACATGCACACTAAAACCAACCAACCAAAGCTGGTATATTGCAATAACTAATTTTGAAGTACTCCAAGTGTCCCAGACAGAACATATATAAAACAGGCTATATGGGGAAATCAAGCAAAGGCTTGCAATTTTAAAGTAGGCTCCACTGAATGATAGCACAAATGGTGCATCCTAACAGGTACTGCGAGAGCTGTTCACTGACAAGACAGCACAGGCGTGGGTCTCTCACACAGCAGAGATCTCCACACACTGGAGCAGTCCTGCTGGCTCTGGCAGAAAGGAGGTCGAGTGAGGAGAGCTAGGAGATGCGGTTGGCTGCCAGGAGCTAAGTGACAGGAGACTTCTGATTGGGTGGGCTGCAAGAAAGCAGCAGATTTAAGGGCTGATTTGTCCCCTAACTTATTTAGACAGGGGCAACTGAAGTTTTCTTCCATTAATTATTAATTAATTACACTTACAAATGATGGCTTATTAATCGTGTTACATTTGTGTTATTAATTATAATTAGGAATATGCATTTAAATCCATTTATTATAATTAATGATAATTATAATTAATGAAAGCATACTGTAGTAAATTTAAGTCTTATTGTATGACATATGCTATGTGGCAATTTGCACATGCATTTTGCTCATATACTTAGGTGGCACAGTGTACTACCAAGGCGATGCATCCTTCATAAGTAAATTCACATTTAGAGAAGTAGGACTATTACGTCAGGCTATAGACATGGGAACAAGACATCAGAATCTAAACGCAGGTGCAGCAGCCGAGGTACATTCCGCACGATGCAACTGAATGGACCGAGACATGGCTGACACTCATTGGCCATGTTGTGATTCCAACCCTTGACGTTCAGGCGAGGTCCAGTGTACGTAGCCATGGAACTATGTCTCTCTATCCTTCTTCATCCTTCTTTCCTATCTTCCCTCTCCCTCTCTCTCCTTCATTCATCTCTTGCTCTCTCTCTTTCTGCTCAAAGAACAAGAAAAATTTTAAGGACCTAATTTAGATCAAGTTGTTTTCTAGAAAGTCAAAATGAATTGAAATTGTGATTTGCAGCTGATGCACACTCAACAGGCTATTTATGTATTCTCATTTTGTATTTATACCGAAGAGGAACATAACTGGTGTTCTTTCAAAACCAGGCCTGGATTCATCCAGATGCCAAGGCTGACCCTTTTCCATGCCCATCCACAGGTTCTGTGCGTCGCTCAGCTGGTGCTTTTTTTTTTTTTTAACTTTTTTTACGGTGTTCGTTTTATCGATTTCAACAAGCACATAATCTAAGAGGCCACAATTTCAGTGTGTTATTTGACAGGGTTTTGTTTGTTTGTTTCCATTGTTCTAGTTACCCCTTTATTTTGGGAACTTCTGACGTACAGAATTTAGCTAGCAAATCTATTAATTATTAATTACTTCCCTTAGTTGTTAAAATTCTGAGAACACTGTTCACACCCATTGTTCAGTATTTTGAAAACCAGGTTTTCATGGATAATTGTAAGATAGGCTGGGATATCCTTCCTAGTCTAAACTTCCGGGTGTAACTCACACTGAACTGGAACAGAGGACTGATGTTATAAAATACAGCCTTACAAACGGGGGCCACGGCTGCAGCCCCTGCTCTGCTGGCGGAGCCTTGAGTGTGGACCCGGAACCCTGAAGCTTTCCTTTGGTCCCTGCCCCAGGCCTAAGGTGGGCGCTGCTCACCCCTTCTGAGATGGGAGACCAAGCCCTGTCTGCTCTCTGTGGGACAACAGAAACAGTATTCACAACGAAACGGCTCTGCTTTCAAATGGGACTGAGAAGGTGTTAAAGCAACAACAAATTAAACCTCAGTCTATTAAATACAACCTGTTCATGTGATGAGCTAATATTTCTGTATACATATACACATACACTTGGTAATCAATGGAGAAGTGAAACAGTATTTGAGATTGTGTGAGACTTGCAGGAACACTGATCTGACAGAGGTATCGGTACAGATTTTCCTTACACACAGCTCACAAGGACAATCCCACAGTGCTCACAGCGTGAGAGCGTGGCCAGGGAGCTGTCAGGTAGTCACTCACAATGCCATGCCTCCACACGCTCGGCACTCACTGACCAGAGGACAGACAGGGCAGTGAGCAGCCTCTCGTCTGACCGTGCCCCTGTTCCAGATCAGGGCAAGTTACACAGGCTAGTAAAAGTGCTTCACACGATTTCAGACACATTTTGAAGATGAGCCGAGATCCTCTGCCAACAGCCTGGTGCCAACAGCCTGGCTGCAGCCCCAGCGGAATGTCGCTCACCCGCTCTGTTTAAGCACCTGAGGAGCGGTGCCACCCGCGACACCGAGGGCATACTGCCATTTCAAAGAGGCTGGCAGGAAGTTCTGAGAGAAAGCTGACAGCAAAGATGGAACGGATGAAGGAGCAGACAACAGGATGACCTGAAGGGGAAGGGCAGTGCAAAGGAGGCACCAGGGCACGAGCAGGCCTGGAGAGGAGTCCTGTGGGTCACACTGCTGCTGTGCTGACATCTACTGCAGGGAGGAACTGGCACGCTTCAGCCCAGTGCCAGCCAGCTGCACTGACAGCAACGCACAACTCAAGCAGTCGGTCATTTCAGCCGCATCCCATGAGCAACTGCAGCATGTTGTTGCCACTGACCACTGGTGGACAGGGGCCAGAACACTGTGCCGGGAGGGAGTGCTCCAGAAGGACTCGTTACTCTGGCTGTGCCAAAAACAGACAGGAGCAGACAAAGGCGCAGGCGAGGGGCAGGAGGCAAGGCAGCTGCTGGGCCTGCACTGCACACCCTCAAGATTAGTCATGAGAACTTGCAAAAGCCTAGATAATGGAGCATATCACTTCTTTAAAAATGAAGAATTCGGGGGCCCAGCATGGTAGCCTAGTTGCTAAAGTCCTAGTCTTGCACACACTGGGATCCTATATGGGCACTGGTTCTTATTCCAGTAGTTCCACTTCCCATCCAGCTCCCTGCTTGTGGCCTGCTTGTGGCCTGGGAAAGCAGTCGAGGACAATCCCAAGACGTTGGGACCCTGCACCCACATGGGAGACCTGGAAGAAGCTCTGGGTTCCTGGCTTCAGATTGGCTTAGCTTTGGCCACTGTAGTTCACTTGGGGAGTCAATCAACAAATGGAAAATCTTCCTCTTTGTCTCTCATCCTCTGTATATCTGACTTTCCAATAAAAACAAAATAAATTTTTAAGAAAAAATGAAGAATTTTGTACTAGTTTGATTCTACCAATCACCAAATAATTGGATGGTTGTTGGATAGTACAAATTCGACATCCTTAATGTTAATACCCAACAGCTAAAGTACTCCAAAATGATGAAAACTTTGAGTACCAACACGCTTTCACCAGAGAAGACCAACACATGTGGTCTCACAATACAAGCTGCAGTCAGAACACAAGTGACTAAAGCCAGCGCCTAAGGTCTCCTCCGGGCGCTTCCGGAAGGCGTGCCCGAGACAGGACATTCTCTGCGATCAATGCAGAGAATAAACACGCATGCTCTCCACTACCTCCACGTCATTCTTTAGACTCCTGCCCTGTTTAGACTTGGCCTCTAACTCCAAACTAGCTCCTCCTATCCAAATACTCCAAAATCTTAAAAAATTTCAAAGTATTTGGACCCAAGCATTTGAATAAGGGATGTTCAACCTGTACTGAAGTCTAGGCTACCTGCACAAAAGGTAAAAAACATGAGCCCCGTCAACGCTCCCATGGAAATGACCGGCTAACTAATCTTCCCACAAGGCAAAGGCAAGGAGGACATGGGAAAACACTGAGAAAATTCCCTTAAGGTGACTTGCAGCACATAAATGATGAACCCTTAAAAACTGAGCCAACTACCTGCAAAGCATCCTTCCACCAAGCTCAGAAAACACGTGTGAGACAACTGACTGAATCCACTTAATTACATGAGCACCTCAGCAAGTTTATCCATTTATTATTATAATATTATGATGGCTTACACACAGTTCTTGCCCATTGGCAGACAGTTAAAACTATTTTTACAAACTGACCAAAAAATGTTTTTTTAAACACATCTAGTCAAAATGATCAGCTTATATTCTGTTTCATTTCTTGCCAGTAGATGCCATTGTTATAAAACTATAACAACTCTTTTCATTTATACTTCTCTCCAATTACCCGATCAGTGCACCAAGCGAGGAAGTCCAAAATCCCCAGAGCTTGTCACGTTACAGAAATACGCCTCCTTAAAGTAAATGTGATGGGAAAGTAACTGCAGAGATAAACCTAGTGTTTCGATGAGAACTACAGTAGTGCTGCTACGTCATGGTAGAAGCCTTTCCGTCACCCGCTGTCAGTCACTAGTGGCGGGCAAGTCGCTCAGCCGTCAACCCGGCGAGGATGTCCCGAGCTGTGCGAGCGATCAATGCAGAGAATAAACACGCATGCTCTCCACTGCCTCCACGTCATTCTTTAGACTCCTGCGAGTCGCTTCTTTCCCTGTACTCAGCACATCTCCACTATTCAGAACGGAGTACAGTTCTTACAGCTCATTCCACGCCATCTCCTTTTCAATGGCACACGAGCGCTCCACTTCAGGCAGAGTGAGGGAATTCCACACGTGACACAGACTTAATTACACTACTAGTAACAATGATGTCCATTCTGTTACTGATTTTTCATTCAAAATGTTAACTGTCACCTATGTCTAATTTAGCATCCCTTCACAGCACACTAAAATATTCTAGAAGTTCTATCCTGCTATCCTGAACAACAAGAACAGAAAAGGCACACATTACAACCTTCTTCCACACCTGCCTGCTTGGAGAACATCTTGATGTGGGAAAACACATAATGTTCTGCTAAAATGAAAGCAATCCACTTGAGATCCAACTGCATCCAGCCTGGAACGTGTGCCTCACGTACAAGGGCACGCATCTCTTGACTGACTGCTCTCCCCTACTCATGTGGAGGAGCTCTCAGTCCTGGAGCCTGTTTGCCATACACTGACGACTTCCTTGCCTGTGCCACCCTGCCTGTGCTCAGGCATCACAAAGGAAGGAAACACACTGACATGGACACACTACTTGCAAGTTTTACTTTCAATTCGGATTAAAAAAGAGGGTTTGGGGAGGGGTGGGGAGAACCCAAGTATCTATGTAACTGTGTCACATAATACAATGTAATTACTGAAGTTAAATAATAAATAATTAAAAAAAAAAAAACAAAAAAAAACAAAAACTAGGCACTTGAAATAATAATGAAAAAACTAATGGAGACTAATTCACGTCTTACCCTCAAGATGTTCAACTTCACTTACTACATGCTTTATTTTAGCTGGTGATTTAAAAACAGCCCACAAAATAAGAATCTGGCCAAGGAAATACGGATCTGGCAAGAGTCGAAAAACCAGTTACCAGGAACAGAAAGCCCTCATTTGGTTAAGAATGTGCGGTTCTGTGCACTTGTATTAAAAGCAAAGTTAGAGTCACCTGGAGGAAGATGAAAGGACACAAAGAAAAGGGCTTCGTTTTCAAGAAGGGAAAAAGTCCTGGACGGGGGCAATTCAGCATCAACCGGAAGCTGAGAAAAGGGAAGGAAACACGAAAAGCCTTTATTTGGAACACCAAACTCCACCAAAAGGTAGATTGACATAACAGTTCTAATTCCTTAAGACCCTTAAATCCTCAAACAAAAACTGGACTTGCTTCTTCTAGAAATTGAAGTTTCTAATCTTCATGAAACTGGAGCCAGGCTATCCCAAATAAACACCACTGTTCATCTTGGTAGCAGCTGCACGGAATTCAAAGTTTTTTCCTTAGAAAAACACAAAAGCTCCTACAGATGTGCCCTGCACTCCAAGCCTCTGGCAGCAGAAATACTGAACACCAGGCACATCTCCTCACAACCCAGGTGACACAGCAGCAGTGTGCTGCACGCCGCGGGACTGGAGCCGTGCCTGGCTCAGCTTCACCAGCTGAGTGCTGTGGAGCACCAAAGGCAGAAGTCAGGCACATGCGACAGACACAAACACAGAGCAGTCAGTGCGCACATTTCCGTGTTGAAGATCCCACGTAGATCTACTTTAGAGAACCTCTCCAGAGCTTTCTAGGCACATCGTGGTGTCCCTGCAAAGCACACGCACACCGACTGCCGCCTCCTGCCTATTGCTTGGCTGGGACAAGTGAGGCTTCCCTACGCAGGGTCCCGAGCTGGTGACGGACACTCGCACTTCAGCCGCAGGTTTCTGCTCCACCTTCATGGGGAAGAGTCAAGAACACTGTTTCTTCTTCTTTAAAGATTCACTTATTTTGTTGGAAAGGCAGAATTATAGAGGAAAGGAGAGACGGAGAGAAAGATCTTATGTGAGCTGGTTCATCCCCCAAGTGGCTGCAACAGCTGATCCCAACAAAGCTGAGCTGATCCCAACAAAGCCAGGAGCCAGGAGCCTCTTCCAGGTCTCCCAGGTGGGTGCAGGCTCCCAGGGCTTTGGGCCATCCTCGACTGCTTCCTCAGGCCACAGGCAGGCAGCTGGAAGGGAGGTGGAGCAGCCGGGATACGAACCGGTACACACAGGTGGTCCTGGAGCATGCAAGGTGAGGATTTAGCCACTGAGCTATCTGCTGACTTTCTTTCCCATAGCAATGGAGCACATGTCTGCATCTTTAAGACAAAAATGTGAAGGGATAAGGAGGAAACAAAAAGGTGAGCTCCAAAAAGAGTGGGTTCTCTACTGCCACCGGAATGTGTCACTAAAAGCGCAAAGGAGAAAACAGGCGCTCCGGCTCAGCACTCCGGGCCGAGGACAACGCCTGTTCCAAGAAAGAGAAACGAGGTTCTCCCCAACCTTTATTATTGTTACACAGAACACACTTTCCTAAAATTGCACATCACTGCATCTATTTTTCTGTTTAAATCAGACATTAAATATGCATCTTTACTCCCACGTAGATGATCCGCTGCACAGAATGACTGCATGTTCAAGTGGGGGTTAAATAAATACAGCAAACATTACAGGAACCAAGTTTTCAGCACTACGGGCATCAGGAGCTGACCCCGCTCCCCACAAAGGCCGCCAGAGGCTGTGTGCTCCCCTCCTGCGAGCCACGATAGAGCAAACAGCACTTTCTATCATTAGTGATATGGAGCTGACTTGGTCAGGGTGGGGCATGGTGAGACTTCTCCAGGGAACCTAGAGAACACGTAATTTAACGTGAATACAGGGGCCCGGCGGCGTGGCCTAGCGGCTAAAGTCCTCGCCTTGAACGCCCCGGGATCCCATATGGACGCCGGTTCTAATCCCGGCAGCTCCACTTCCCATCCAGCTCCCTGCTTGTGGCCTGGGAAAGCAGTCGAGGACGACCCAATGCATTGGGACCCTGCACCCGCGTGTGAGACCTGGAAGAGGTTCCTGGTTCCTGGCTTCGGATCGGCGTGCACCGGCCGTTGCGGCTCACTTGGGGAGTGAATCATCGGATGGAAGATCTTCCTCTCTGTCTATCTGACTTTGTAATAAACTGAATAAAAAAAAAATAAAGTGAATACAGGATCTATTTTAAGGAATAAAACAAAACCCTCATGGAGATGGCATTTATATCTTCCCTTTCCATTAAGGAATTAGGTTAACATTTTTATTATAGCAAGTTGAATTGTAAAACAGCAAACTTACATTAAAATTAAGACTCCCTTTCTGCATCTTTTCTCTACTGCAGAGGCTTCTGGAATAGCCAGATGTTACCCAGGCGCTGAGTTCTGGAATAGCCAGATGTTACCATGTTACCCAGACGCTGAGTTCTGGAATAGCCAGATGTTACCCAGACGCTGAGTTCTGGAATAGCCAAATGTTACCCAGGCGCTGAGTTCTGGAATAGCCAGATGTTACCCAGGCGCTGAGTTCTGGAATAGCCAGATGTTACCCAGGCGCTGAGTTCTGGAATAGCCAGATGTTACCCAGGCGCTGAGTTCTGGAATAGCCAGATGTTACCCAGACGCTGAGTTCTGGAATAGCCAGATGTTACCCAGACGCTGAGTTCTGGAATAGCCAGATGTTACCCAGGCGCTGAGTTCTGGAACAGCCAGATGTTACCCAGACGCTGAGTTCTGGAACAGCCAGATGTTACCCAGACGCTGAGTTCTGGAACAGCCAGATGTTACCCAGACGCTGAGTTCTGGAATAGCCAGATGTTACCATGTTACCCAGACGCTGAGTTCTGGAACAGCCAGATGTTACCATGTTACCCAGACGCTGAGTTCTGGAATAGCCAGATGTTACCCAGGCGCTGAGTTCTGGAATAGCCAGATGTTACCCAGGCGCTGAGTTCATGCGGCAAGAACCGCTTCTAATTCTCTTGGCGTTACTAATGTAACCTGGGTTCTCAGAGATTTGGAGGAAATCACTGTATTTGAAGTCACTGCCATGAACCTTCTGCAAAGTACAATAAATGGGCAACTTAAAATGCTGGCAGTGAAGATGATGGCTGGCCACGAGGCAGCACACACCCGATCCTGCCATGGTCCCGGTCACCCTCGTGGCTCCAAGGGGGCTCAGAGTACACTGATGTTCCCTTCAGCTAACACACAATGCCCAAGGGCATGGGTTCTCCCAAGACACACTAAACAGTAACACAAGCAAGAACATGACAACACCAACCATTGCTCGTATAACCTCAATGGGTCCTGTAACTTTAATTTAAATGTACCAGTGGCCAGATTGGAACTTGCCTGTACAAGTTGCAAGATTTTAATATGCCAGAATAAATATTTTTCACCAGAAAAAAGCTACTTTGTCATCGGACATCTTTGTACTGAAAGTATTTCCAACAAATTCATCAAATTTGCTCCAATGATTCACGATTTCCTTCCGAAAATCCTTTTCAAAGTGTCCCCTGCTCCTGGCAGCACACACTCCGCAGGGAAGAGCGTGCTCACACAACCACCACACAGGCTCTACCCGCGGCTCTGCCTGGGGCCCCGCACCAGCGTTTGGCTCTGCTCTTCTACGAAGCAAGATTCTCCTACATGCAGGAGCCACTGCAAGGAGTAAGTGCTTCTTAAACACAGTCCGCGCGCGGCACACAGTTATGCCGTTTCCCATTGTTCACAGGTCCCCCTTGTCTCCTCCCTAACCTAGCCTCACAAAGTATTTCACTATGCTATCAACACTCGGCCAGGAAGCAAGCTATTTTAGCAGAGACCCCTACTTTAGCAGAGACCTGCTAAAAGCTGACTGAATTTCCCTAAGGCACAACAGTGAACACAGCCCGTTTACAAATGCCCATGCTTCCACAGTGAGATGACTGAGCTGGAGATCCAAGCGCCCATCCGGCCATGGGCTGGCCTGCTTGTTCGCCTGTTTCTGCCATGTATCACTCTGGATTAAAATACATGGGGCAAGCTATAAAACGTAAAATGATCAGCACTGAATTAATATGACAGAATATAGTGATTTCATGTGAGAAAATAGATAAAAATAAGCAACAGCTTCCTTACATATCAACAAAGCCTAAATTTAAAAATTACATAAGTAACTGCCACAAAATTTAAAGTACATAGGAAAAACAAGTAATCGACAGACTTAAAAATTAAAAACTATTATAAAAGTTGAGGGCCCAGCGTGATAGCCTAGTGGCTAAAATCCTCACCTTGGACGTGCCAGGATCCCACATGGGCGCCAGTTCTAATCTCAGCAGCCCTGTTTCCCATCCAGCTCCCTGCTCATGGCCTGGGAAAGCAGTCAGGACGGCCCAAAGCCTTGGGACCTTGTACCCACATGGGAAACCCGAAAGAAGCTCCTGGCTCCTAACTTTGGATCGGCTCAGCTCCAGCCGTTGTGGCTACTTGGGAAGTGTGAATCAGCGGACAGAAGATATTTCTCTCTGTCTCTCTTCTTCTGTATATCTGACTTTCCAATAACAAATAATCTTTTTTAAAAAAAGTTGAGTTATAGAAATGTAAATGAAATTTTAACACTATAAAGATGCCAATTTCTGTAAAATATATTTGGGGGGGAGAGGAAAGAGAATGTGTTTCACTTACTACTCCCAGCTGGACCAGAGAGGTGGGTGTGTGGCCCAGCCATTATTAAGACATGGGCTCAGACAGCACAGTGCTACCCTGGACACGTGAGCCTGACTCCCAGTTCCCTGACTCCAGCTTGCCGCTAATGTACACCCTGGGAAGGCAGCACGGATGGTTCAAGCAGCTGTGTTACTGGCATCCAGGAAACCTGCGCATTCTGGGCTCCTAGTTTCAGTCTGCAGCTCTTGAGGGCGTTTGGGGAGTGCCTGTGCTGACACTCTTTCTATGTTTGAGTCTGTTTATCTGTCAAACAGATTTAATAAACAAAACAGAAATGTAGTAAGCACAAAGGGTTCTTTACAGGAAGAGAGAGACAAGTGAATGAAACAGAATGAAGAATGTGGAGAGGAAACGCATTACAAATTTGAACATAAGCTAAAGGTGGCCCTGACTGACACCTCTACAGTCAGTCAGACAACCAAGACTCACTGGTGACTAAACTGGGTGACTAACAGGTGGGCAGCACATACTGTGTGGACACGCTGCACTCAGGGATGACTTACTTGCTGGACAGCGCAGACTGCATGGACAGATGGCATGAGACTGCACAACTGTTGCTCACGTTTGTTAGGGCATGTCTCCTTACTGGACTGCGACACCTAGAGCCATTCCTGTCTTTTCTCGTAGTGCAGTGCCCGCAGCAGGGCAGGTCTTCAATGGCATCTGGTGATGCCAGGAGCCAGCAAAGGGGTTGTCGTCAGCCAAGCCTTTCTGGGCTCTCGGCTGCCCTTGGGCCAGGTCTGAACTCCCGGGCCTGACATACAACGGCTTTCACTTCGTTCCCAATTCTACCACACCTTCAGCTTCATCCCAAATGTGGCCTTTCAGCCATCGTACCAAATTTATGCCATTTTAGCCTATGCGTTTCAGTAACTTATTCTTCCTGTCTAGAACTCCATTTTTCACTTTGTCTAGCTCATTCCCCAGCAGCATATGCTGACTCCCGGGCTGCCTCCTTACACTGCACTGGCATTTGAAGAAAACCACTCTTTCAGGGCCCCCATGCCGTGGTGTTATCACCTATTCACATGTTTTCTCCCCCTAAATAAGAAATTTTGGACTGTTTTTCTTCCTCCGTGTCTGAGTCCTGACGAAAGTCATAAATACAAAACTCTCTGTTAACACTTGTAAACAAACTGCTCAGGCCCTCATGCTAAGAAGTTAGTGATCATAGCAATGCACCTTAGTTTATAAGCACGGACATGTCATTTCAAAACCGAAAATATTGTCAGATGTTCATTTTCATGTTTTATATTAAGAAAATAATGGGGACACTGTTAATTGCATAGGCTTCCTAAGTGAAGGTGCAAAAACAGCAGTGAAAAAGGAGACCACACAGGCATCCTGGGTTCACGGTGCTGCCAGGGGCTGCTCTAACTGAGACCATGGCACTTGGGTTGTGCGATGGAACAGATACCGACAACGTATCCCCTCTGTCACACGCATTCGAAAGAGTACAAAGGAACAGAAGAGAAAGAAAAGCAATGCAGAAACGAGCAGACAGACATCTAAAGTGGCAGCAAAGAAGCAATGGGACCCAGCGCTGTGGCTCATTTGACTAATACTCCCTCCGCTGGGCAGTGGTTCATGTCCCAGCTGCTCCACTTCCCATTCAGCTCCCTACTTGTTGCCTGGGAAAGCAGTGGAAGACAGCCCAAAGCCTTGGAACCCTGCACCTGTGTAGGAGACCTGGAAGAGCTCCTGGCTCTTGGCTTCGAATTGACTTAGCTCTGGCTGTTGCGGCCACTTAGGGAGTGAACCAGTGGATGGAAGCTCTTCCTGTCTCTTCCTCTCAATGTAAATCTGCCTTTAAAGTAAAAATAAGCAAATTCTGTAATCTTTAAAAGAAACAAAAAACGAAACAAAAAAATCAGAAATTACATATGGGATATGGTCACAGGAGTGTGGGAACTCAAAACTTTCTAAAGTTTCTGACTCAAGGATAGCAATTCAGACCATACATGATGGAAGAGAACGCAAGCTAGGTATAATTTAGGTTTAGAGGAAACAGAAGAAGATGTGCTTTAAGGTTTTAGTGTAAAGAGACAAGAATTTTACATTTTGATTTCTGTAGCAGAAACATGGGTTTCCAATTACATTTAAATAGATAAATAGCTAGGATAATCTGAGGGGAAAAAACAAAAGAATGCAATCCAAAGTTTACACTCGCAATCAAAATGAGTTTTCCATAGAGCTGATCAGTTTCTGGAGGGAACTAGGAATTCCCCTTACAGAAAAAACTAAAATGACAACTTCCATAACCAGACACTTGCTAAGTCTGAGACAAGGTCTGGGCTCAGGGAGGTTGCTTGTTGGCTTCATGGAACCTCACGAGATGAAAAATGGCAAGTTCTTTTGTTTAGAGACCAGAAATGGAACAGAAACAAAATATAATAAAAAATGAAAATCCAGGTAGAGGAATTATGTATTTCATCCTGAATAATTATTTCTGTACTGCCCGTAAATCCTCTCTGGTAAGCTGTGCATCTAAAACTCATCCAGCTGCCAAGGGGTAAATGCAGCGCCATCCATCAAGCAACCACTTGACAAATACATTCCATAATAGAAGTTTATTTTTATGGGAGGCTGAATCAAGGACTTTCCCATGCATACAAAAACTTGTCAAAATTATTTATGAGTCTTGCTGAGACACACAATATGTCATATCAAACTCCTATTTTCCTTCCAAGCACAGACTGTCAATATCTCTGCTACTATCAATAATGCGGACCACCGCTGATAGAGGCCCCAGGAGCTTGCGGTCATCTGCCCGTTGCAGCCCTGCCGGAAGCCGTCCCTGACTGCAGAACAGCTGAGAAGAGGCATGGTGCCCTCCCGTGACGGCAGTCAAGGTAAGCATAGGGGGCTGCGTCCCAAGACTTGGCAGCAAAAAACAAAAGTGGAAGCATATGCTTGAGAAATGACGGTTGATTATGGCTAAAGTAAAGCAAAAATAATAGAGGTTGCTGCATCGTTCATTTTTCACACAAAATATTGGCTAAGTGTGATAAAACAGACACCTGAAAATCAGGAAACTAACCCATCCTTGGTGAAATTTCAATTCCAAAACATTAGCTTGATGGAATGAATCAGATGGGATGAGACGCCTCTCAGAAGGTGAGAAATGTGCTTAGTGCAGGCTAAGTGAGCTTGGTTCTGCCGCCCTCAACCCTGCTGTCGCTCCAGTTCACCAGGAAGCAGCATGGGATTCAAGCGGGTGAGCCTTTCATGGCTCTGGCTAGATGACAACTGCTGAATGAACTTGGAGGTAATTTGCAGCAACAGGAAAATGCATTATTATTTTCCAGGTCTTTAGGCAATGAAACTGACTGTCTTCCATCCTAAGTTAGCCTAAGAACTCACCAGAAAAGAAGTGAAGCATAACTGTTTTTCAGTCTCATTTTGCCCCTACCATGTGGCATGCAGACACCATGGCTGAACATGCGATCTTGGTGAGATCGGTTACAGGATGACCACACTGGGCTGGGGCTGGATGGGTAGAGTACTAAAGGGCAGTTGTCAGGCACTGACTCGAGCTTCTCAGCTCAAAGACAAATAACACACTTGTAGGATTTAGTTCACAACTCCCTGTTACGGCTCTTCCTTTTTTTTTTTTTTTTAAAGATTTCATTATTATTGGAAAGTTGGATATACAGAGAGGAGGAGAGGCAGAGGAAGATCTTCCATCCGATGTTTCACTCCCCAAGTGAGCCGCAACGGAGCAGTGCATGCCAATCCGATGCCGGGAACCAGGAACCTCTTCCAGGTCTCCCACACGGTGCAGGGTCCCAAAGCTTTGGGCCGTCCTCAACTGCTTTCCCAGGCCACAAGCAGGGAGCTGGATGGGAAGTGGAGCTGCCGGGATTAGAACCGGCGCCCATATGGGATCCCGGGGCGTTCAAGGCGAGGACTTTAGCCGCTAGGCCACACCGCCGGGCCCTGTTCCGGCTCTTCCTACACAGCAGGAGCCTCGCAGACAGTGTCCAGAGCCTGCCAGGGTCCCCAAGCACTGTCCCTGTGAGAGTGTGGCTCACTCGGATGCTTCTCCCTGAGCTCGCTCTTCTTTAAGATCAGGTGACTTGACAACTCTAATTACTGTTTCCATATTCAGTACTAACAAGAACTTGGTTTTCAAAATAATGCCTCAACCATGAAACATATATCTGTATCTACACTGACAATACACACACTCAGTGGCTCAGCAATTTTATTTCCTTGTTACGCTGGAAACATGTTACCTTCTACACAATTTAAACTCATTGGTATTGATGTATAAAGGCAGATTCTGATTTGTTTTCCTGAAATGTTTCAATTCAACTGAGAAAGGTGAAGCCACACAGAAGTCTACTCTGTTTCTGTTGAAATATGACATAGACTGTCAGGAAGGAGGCAAAGGCACTGCTTTAAAATATCCATTTCTTCCATCTTCCTAGTAGTTTCTGCAACAAGTTCTGAACATTATGCAGAAGTCTATCTCTGGGTCCAAGAGCTCATGCAGGTGCCGCTCAAGGTTCCCACCCAGCCAGCACATGCCAAACGGCTCCCTGAAGGGAAGGGATGGTGGTACTGTTTTTGAGCGCTGCCCGTGGTCCAGGCTGCCCAGCACTTCATGTCAGCAGGGCTGGGGGCACAGCTCCAGCTCCAAGAACCAAGCAGCCAGCAGCAAGGCCTCCTTTTTCCACACGTAAGACGCCAGGGCACGTCACTGTGAGGCTTTCAGATAGTTTATAACTGGAATGTACTTGCTGGTGGAAGCGACTGTTCTCCCCAGGAACGCCAAGTTGTCTGTGCTTGATATATGCTGTGCATGCAGTACTCGGGAAGGAACAAATGGACACTGGGGGGTTGTGTCCCCCGAACAAGGACTGAGCAGTGACACTGCTGCTGACGACCTTGTGACACGCAGCTGTAACTGAGTGCCCGATAATACTCCCAAGAAGCAGCTAAGCCAGGGAGACAACGACACCCCAGCGCCACTCAGACTCTCTAGTTACTGTGCAGGACACGCCACTGGTGGGGAGGCAGACATTCTGATTGGTCTCTTGGTGAACGAACAACAGGGTTGAGTGGTGCATGCTACATCCGGGGACACACATCCATGGGGATTTAGTGAGAACCAGAACCTGACTTCCTCTTGGCAACAGAACTGCCCAGCACACTGCAGAGGGCGGCGCATGGGCGAGAGAAGAAAAAAGGAACAATCCGTGACACAGTGGTTTCTCTCTGGACTCTGCTTTCAGATACCACTGGTCTTAACATGTCTTTCTTACATGATCCCAATGCCAAACAGTGATACCAGAGAACTCAGCTCGGAAAGAATAAGCTCACGGATTTAGATAGACCGTGTAGAGCCTTCCTACACAAACAACGAAGGCCGTCTGCTTGTTGTCACTGTGTTAGCGCTCACCTTGCAGACTGTCCTGGGCAGCCCACACAGCTGCCACTCGGGGAGTCGCCTTCCAGGGTTAGCAGCCAGAGGCTGCTCTTCCACCTCGTGAGCTGAAGGGATATTTGTGCAGGCACATGGTCACTGTGCACCGCACCGACTCGTGTTATCAGCTTGCTCGAAACCTGGCCTATGCAGAAGTGGAACGCATGCCTGCTGAAGCAGACTGATTTTGTTTCATTCCTTAGGACTTCCTACAAGGCAACAGTTCCTTTGCAGTTTTAAGAAACCTGAGTCCCAGAGAAGCTGGATGATTTGCAAAGCCAGGGTGGGATTCGAATCCAGGTTTACAGCTGCCTCTGGAGACTGCAAGTTTTCTGCTCACCACTGGTTCCCCCCACCCCCGTTCTTTTTATTTTATCACTCTAGACCAGTTTTTCAACCTTGGCACTGCAGGTTCTTCCCTGTGGGTTGTCCTGGCTTCCACCGGCCAGTTGCCTCTCCACTCCAATCTGCCCAAACTGTGGCAATCGCCAGTGTTCCCAGGCACTGCCAATGACCACTCAGGGCTGAGAACCACTGATTCAGTGACTATCCTCCTGCTGGATTTGTATCTTTGTTCTCTGCTTCATCTGCATGCACAGGGAATACCAGCAGAATGTTGTATCCCCTGTTGCTTCTGTTAACACCCGAGTAAGGTTTCTTCAGGTCAGTGGGAGACAGAGTTTCAGAGCAGGAGCACCAGATAAAATACAGGACACCCTGCTCAACTTGGAAGTCAGACACAATCTGGGTAACAAAATTAGGACTTACTTCTACTAAATCATGCTGTTTTGTTCTTTCTAAATTCAAACTGCATTTTTCAGTCGCTGACCCTGGACAATCTGCACTAGCAGTCCAGCTCATTTCCATGTGTTAGGTGACAGGAAGAGTCGGGGCTATTCCGCAATGGCCCTTGGTCACCTTCACTGTTCCCGTAAAGCCACACACTGCCTAACCTCTGCTGATTTTATTCTCTGCTCCATTTGCCTGTCTTCCTGCTTAACCTGGACAATCTCCCTCCTCTCCACTGGGGGGAAAACCAAACCAAACCAAACCAAACCAAACCAAACCAAAATAAACCAAACCAAACCAAACCTGATACACATGCATGACACCACACTACAATCAATACAACTGCATCCCTAAGGAACCCTCTATGGACGTCAGCTGCAAGGCAGACACACACTATCAGGTACTATCAGAAAAGGGGACATTAGTTCTATCTAAGGATCTATTCTACACTGTAACACTGAAGTCACGCTCAGCTGCCTTCACAAGTCACCCACCGCATGCCAGTTCTCCTGACGTCTAACTCTTGGTGTCACAGCCAGCAGTTCAGAGAAACACCTCCTCACCTTCCTGTCCTCTGCTGGGATCTGGGCTGGGGAGATGAACATGACCAAGGCCTGGCTCCTGTCCTGGAAACTCAAGGGGTGGAGAGACCTCAATGACAGGTAATTCTGGAACTGACAGACAAGAAACCTTGGCAAGAGAAGGCAGGGAGACCGAGAGAATCTTGGCATGGTGTATGCAACAGCATCCTGATTGCTGTAGCTGACTGCAAGCATTTTATGCGTGTATATATTATCTTTTCAGTATAAATATAACTTATATTTACTAATAATACTCCACAGTGTTATCAGTATAAGGCTGAGCACACAGTAGGTAAATGAACAGTTAACAGTGATTACTGTAATATTTATATTAATAAACCACAGAAAAACTTGATGCCAAAAAGAGGGAATAATCCCAGGACAGAAGGGTGGTCTTCAATGCTCTTAAGCTGGACGTCCTGTAAGTACTGTGATTACTGTAACCACATGGAGACATGCCCACCAGGCAGCAAGTAGCAAGTGAGCCCGTGTTAGCGCTGACACATGCAGGACTCTTCTTTGAGAAGACCACCTTAACCTGCACAGGCTGATGGGCTCCACGAGTGCCAACAAAAGCAGACCACGTTTTGCCCAACAGGACCATTTCAGTGTTTTGTATCATCAGCATCAGCGGGGCTGAAAGGATCACTTGGACCCTTTGCGATTTTAATCCCTTCAGAGACTGCATAAAACCTTGCCAGCCGCTCTCTAGTTTCATCATCTCAAAGACCTCATTAGCCAGGGCTACATCATGTCATTTAAGATGAATTGGCTTTGGGTAGATGATATTGTCACTGAGTTCAACACAAGAGGCATACGAGGCCATCGGTGAGCAGACACCTGATCCCTTTCCCAGAGCGAAGCCACTGTGCTGATGTCGGCAGGGACCCTTCCTCAGCACAGTCACAGCCTCAACTGTTGTTGCAGGAGCAGTGGCACGCAGCCCCGCAGCTCCTCACTGTGCGGCTGCTGCAATCCTTCTCAGCATGTAAGATCTGGTGTTCCTTTCTACAGCCACGTGCATGTTGTCACTGGGTGGCCACAGCTGGCATTCAGAGCCAGATGTCAACAAGTGCTCAGAGGGAGGGGAGAATCCAAGTACCTATGAAACTGTGTCACATAACATAATGTAATTAATGAATTAAAAATAATAAATAAATAAAAGACAAAAAAAAGAACCCAAAAAACAAAAACAAACAACAACAACAACAGAAACCCAAGCTCACAGCAGTGAAAAGCAGAGCTGCAAAACAAAGTAGAAACATTACAGTGCAGTTATGGTGGCTACAATCACCTGACCAATAAGGACTATAACTAAAATATCTTCCGTAAAGTAATTACTTTTCATGTAAACTTTTTTTCATGGACATCAACACATATTAATCATTCTCCTTTATACTATTAGCCATTCTTATGAGGTTTGAGATCACTGGTTTTCTTTAATATGATGACTCAAAAAAGAAATTTTAGTATTAGAAGACTGGCCCAATTGGAAGGAATATTTCTATTTTCCTTGGGGGGACGGGTGGCTTTGGTTATTTTGTTTATGTTCTAGGGGCTGGTGTGGTGGCTAATCCTCTGCCTGCCAATACCAGCATCTCAAGGGAGCTCCATTTTGTGCCTTGGCGGCCCCACTTCCCATGCAGCTCCGTGTATATGGCCTAGGAAAGCCGTGCAGGATGGCCAAAGCCTTGGAACCCTGTACACGGCTCCCAGCCTCAGATCGGCTCAGTTGTGGCTGCTGCAGCCATTTGGGGAATGAACCAGGGGATGGAAGACTTCTTTCTCTGTAACTCTTTCAAGGAAAAAAAAAACCTTTTTAAAAGTTATGTGATGCAGCTATAATTATTGCATTTACAAAAAGAAGCTGAAAGGGTTGAGATAGGAGCATTTTACCCCAAGTTGTGAATAAACCAAAAACTTTAAAAATACAACAATGAAGTATCACTTTTGTTACCTGGGAAAAAAAAACAAAAAAAGAAAAACGAAAAAAGAAAAATTTGCATCAATTGAAGCAGTCAAAATCTGCCTTCCCTGGACAACAAGGGTTCAGAGGCAAAAAGCACAATAACAAAACAGCAAATCACATGGTGACACTTTTTTTCTTTGCTTTGTTTTGCTGTCTTCATTTTTTTAGATGGTATATTCTTCCTCTGCAAGACACTTAGGCAAAGGCTCCCTTTGGTTGGGAGAGCAACTGTGTTAGGGACCCGTGGGCAGGTCCTGCTGCGCAGCTGGGAGGGCCCCTGATTGGGGAACCCCTGACTGGGGAACCCCTGATTGGGGAACCCCTGATTGGGGAACCCCTGACTGGACTGAATCTGATCCGATTCACTGAATTGTGGAGTTGATGGGATGCGTGTAGCTGGTTATAAATTGATAATCTAAATTAATTCATTCAAGCAGAAATCGATTTTGTAACTCCTTGAGAGCTTGTCATCATGTAGCCTCCCACTGCTAGCCGCATTCCCTGTTTCCTAACGCTGGTCGGAAACAGCTGGGTTCAGGTGACCTGCGCACTCGTTACATCTGTTACACGTTCCTGCTGGTAAACCATATTAAGCTGAAATGTCCTAACGTTGATTTTTTTTTCCTTTAATTTTATGACAGAAATAACCTAATTTGTAACACAAAATAACAATCTCCCTGGATTACTTTGCCTTGTTAAAATATTTTATGCATTTTTCATTTACACAAAGGTAATGGAAAAACACTTAGACTATCTGTTATTTAAACCACAAGAGATATGTTCCTGAAAGTCTGATAGCTACACAAATGATTGTGTCTTCATAGTCTTTACTTTATATCTGCAATAAAAGGCAGACAATTCAATTCATTGCTTAGTAAATAAAGTACGTTTTTATTTTATTTTCTCTACCTTGCAAGAACTGAAATCAGATTGCTTTGTAAATTCATTCAGAAACAGGACTCACTCCTTTTCTCTTTCTGATCTGAAATATTTAATGTCCACTTGGAACCTCAGCTTTTCTTCATCAACAGAAATCCCATATAAAAAGAACCATTTTAGTCATGATTCTCCCCCATTTCCAGGGGCTGAATGATGGAGGCAGCATGCTGTCCATTTTTGCATCTAAGACTGTTAAATACTAATTTCTAGTAACCTCCTAATTTCATTAACTTTTTAAGGTACATTTTGAAATAAAAGTATCTAGAACCTCAAAACAACAGAAGAAATATTTCCTAACTGTAAGTGGCCAGGTATTTGCACTGCTGTAAGTGAAAAACATTCCTCAAACCAAAAAAGGCAAGCAACTAAAGTCCCCATTTTTTTTCCTTCCTCTCAAATGCTCTATTGTTTACACTGAGGCCAGAATCATCGCTTCACGGCTTCAAAAGCCATAGTTGTTAAAAGCTATGATCATGATTTTTGGCCTGCCTTTCCCAGTAGGAATAACCCCCTTGCAGTGGAGACCTTCAACAGGGTGATAAACAGAAAATAGTATCCGTGTAAGCTCACGCCCTAGTGTCGTGGGCTAAGCCTTCGCGTGTTGCTCCGACAGCTCACATGGGCTCCAGTGTGTGTCCTGGTTGCTCCATCTCCAATTCAGCTCCCGGCTAGTGGACTGAGAAGTAACAGAGGATGGCTGAAGTCCTTGGGCCTCTGTGGGGGACACCTGCAGAAGTTCCTGGCTCCTGGCTTCAGATCAGCTCAGTTCTGGCCCTTGTGGCCATCTAGGGAGTTAATTAGTTGATGGAATATTTCCCTTTCCGTGTATGCTTCCACCTAGCTCTGTAATTCTGTCTTTCAAATAAAAATAAAATAAATCTTTTTAAAAAATAATATGGAACATCTTTTAGTATTAAAAATGGACTTACGCACTCACTTGTTCATTTCAGAATACTACCTGTAGCACTAAACTTATCATGGGACAGAATTTTAAAAGAATTGACTTAGTCATGCCACAGCAGTTAAAAACAGAATTGTAATAATTAAGAATATGCAGGGGCTGGTGTGACGGCATAGCACGTTAAGTCACCAACCGCGATGCGGGCATACTATATTGCGTGCTGCTTGATCCCAGCTACTCTGCTCATGTGCCTGAGGCCCTGCTGCCATGGAGAGACCTGGATGGAGCTCCAGGCTCCTGGCTTCATTCTGGCCCAGATGCAACTGGTCTCACATTCTCTGCCTTTCAAACAATAAATAGAAACAAATTTTCATTGGAAGAATGTCACCTTATAATTTAACGTTTCAAAATATTTTTTTGTTGTTGTTTTCTGACACAGTTTAGTTCGCGCTGGGGTCTCCCTCTCCCCTCCCCTCTCACAGAGGGTGTCTTTCCTAAGTTTTCCCAATGAATATCTGAGGCGTGTATCAGGACACAATCCTTACTCTGGGACAGCGCGTGGCCTGCCCTTAGCCTCTGCAGGGCTTGCTCGGGGGCAGGAGGGCAGTGCCGGCGGGTGGCTGGCCTCTTGAGGGCCTGCAGCCCTGGGCAGAAAGCTGCGGTTTCTGTTCCTTAGGCCGTGCGCCCCTCCCGAAAGCAGCCACCGACAGCCTGACAGTTTTAATCTACAAAGAACAGAAAGAAAATTCAGAAGCAACGAAGCCAAGATGAGATGGAAAACAGAAATAATTTCAAACTGAAAACATTTCGAGGAAAGAACTAAGAACGCTCTTGGCCTTGACCTCTGTCTTCCCCGCGTCTGCTCTTTCTGCGGTCTTCCTCAAGGCGTGTGATGAGCCATCTAGGACTCGCCCCAACACCTTCCGGGAGCTTGCCAGGAACAGGAACTTTCTCTTACACAGCCATTGAACACATTTTTTTTTAAGCTTTTACATTCATTGTTTTTTAATTGTTTTTATTATTTTTTTCCTGACATGTGCCATATAATACAATGTAATTATTGAATAAAAATAAAAAGGAACACATCTTTAAACTGCAGAATTGAAAAGTATTTAAGTAAAAATCTTCCAAGCTATAGACCATATGCAAATTCAGCACAAAGTCCTAACAATAAAAAGTCCTTTTGTAGGAAAAAAAAGAGCAATAATAGGAAAAAGGAGAAAAAGGGCCAGGTCCTTGTGGGCCGGGGTTCATTCTCCCCAAGTGGCATGTCTGGAAGAGCTTCTCCACATTCATTCTTCTTCCGTGTCCCATGACTCTAGAAGAGCAAGCCGGTCCCTTAGCCGACCGCTCCCACCGGGAGTCACCTTCTTCACGCTGGCTTCCCGCGTCCTACCATCCCAAGCGTTTCTCACTCAGCATGGTCCTGTGAGCCCAGGTCAAACACACTGTCCCAAGCTCCCATTCAAGGGAACACTGTTACGTACTTGTTGAATATTAGTTTTCTGTTTTAAAAACAGTTTTAAAAACTCCACCAGGTACACTTGCAGACATGGAGCTGTTGCGTCATGTGATAGTAAGAAATGTTTAACTTTTTAAGAAACTGCTAAACTGTTTTCCAAACGAGCTATACCACGTGACAGCTCGCGCATCGGCACGACGGCTGTAGCTGCTTCACAGCCTTGCTAGCATCTGGCATCCAGTCTTTGAGGCCACTTTCTGGGTGCACAGTGGCATGTCACCATGCCATTTAATCTGCATTTCCCTGGTGACTGGTGACCGTTACCTGCACTGCATGTGCCCTTCTGGCCACCTCAATATCTTGTACATATTTTGGATTTAGTTGTCTTGTGAAAATTGAGTTGTGGATTACACCTTGTGTATTCTGGATTTGAGTCCTTAGTCAGATAATTGTATAGCAAATCTTTTCTCTTAGTTTCTGCCTGGCTGTTTTATTTGTTTATTATATCTGTTTATTTTTCAGCAAATGTAGTCTGCCAAAGCCTGGAAGTCACAGCTGTGGTGACATCTGAATCACATTTCCTTTGATCATCTGCACTATTTGTGTCCAAGTTGTGACCAAAGCCTTAGGAGTTGTCTCCTGTGCTTCCTGTCCTTTCAACTTTCAGATTTTTATTTTATTTCTACCGCCCATTAATTTTCATGAATAGCAAGTTAATTTTCATGAATAGCAAGAGGCAAGGTATTGCTATGGTTTTTTTTTCCTGTGTATATTTTTAAGTACCACAACACCGTTTTTTAAAAGGCTATTCTTTCTCTCATTGTGCCTTTATAAAAAAAAATCAACTAACCATGAATGTGTGGATTTATTCTGTTTTGATTATTGTATCACTGTAAGTTGAAAAATCCTGTACAGCAAATCTTCCACACTGCATTCATTTTCAAAATGCGTGACAACTCCACATCCTTTCATTGGTATGCAGGTTTTAGATCAGCTTGTAAATTGTTAGAAAAACCCTGCAGAATTTAGACTGGGTCAGCCTGGTCACAGTGGCCATCACAGTGTGGAGTTTCCTGTCCACGAGTCATTACGCTATTTCTTTCCTATGTTTTCTGTACTTGGTCTCAGCACTGATCTCTGGTTCCCGTGGCCAGTCTGTGCATAGATAAACCGACCCCTTGAGACAATATGCTCTTCTTAATTGTATTTTAACAATTTCGAATGTTTCATTGTTTATTTATAGAGAAGTAAAATCACTTTCTCTATTACTATTTTGAGAATTATGAAATTCACTTACGTTCCATAAACTTATACTTTCTTTATAAGAAAATGTCCATATGCTTATTTTTCCTTTTTTCTTCACAATCTGTATCTTCAGACATATAGTCTTCCTTACAGTTAAAGACTTTTTCAATCATTACTTTCCTTCTCTAATTTCCCCTGCTCCTGCCCCTCTCACTTCCTGCAGGAAATGGAAGGTTGTGAGTACTGTCCCCAGGCCAGCAAGACCCTATAGTTTCCTCGCCCAGTCCTTCCCTCAAGGAGCCTGTTTAGTTTCTGGTTTTAGAAGTTGCATCTTCAAGTTCACAATCGTGTTTCTTGCAGTCTTTAAGTCTCACTGAATTAATCTAGATGCAACATTTTCCAATTTTAGAAATACCACTGATTTTTTGGGGTATATTTCCCATTTCTCTTCACATTTTGCTAATATTTTTCTTTAAGCCTTTGAACAAATCAGTAATAGGTCACTTAACATTTTTGTATGTCAGTTCCCTCTTCCGTCTATATTCTGGCCATTATAGGTCACATTTTCTTTCTTCTTTCTTCTTTTTCTTTTTTCTTATTACTTCTTTGAAATTGTGACAACTTTTTAAATTATTATTATTTATTTATTAGAAAGTCAGATATAGAGAGAAGGAGAGACAAAGAGGAAGATCTTCTGTCTGATGATTCACTCCCCAAGCAGCCGCAAGGGCTGTAGCTGAGCCAATCCAAAGCCAGGAGCCAGGAGCCTCCCCCAGGTCTCCCACACAGGTGCAGGGTCCCAAGGCTTTGGGTTGTCCTCCACTGCTTTCCCAGAACACAAGCAGGGAGCTGGATGGGAAGTGGAGCTGCCGGGATTAGAACCAGTGCCCCATATGGGATCCTGGGAGTGCAAGGCGAGGACTTTAACCACTACACTACGGCGCAAGGCCGAAGCTGTGACAAGCTGTCTTGGGTGAAAGACAGGGTTATGATGGTGGATGTCTGGGTTTTCCGGTCTTTACCTGGGAGTGCTGACAGTCCTCACTAGCAGTCACATTTACCTACAGTTCAGCTTGGTTCTTACCAGGTCTGTTGCCAGGAGAGATCTACAGTGGCCCTACTGCTAAGGTGGATCCCTCAGAGTTCTCCACTGAACATCTGGGACATTCAGTGAAGCCTCCTCCACTCCAGCTGGTAGAAGCTCCAGACTCCCAGGCCAGCGTGAGATCCGGAGTCTGTGGTCGCAGCATCAGCACTGCTCTGCCTTTCTGGAGGTGGCACCTGTGCTTGTGCGGGGCTCAGCATTCTGCCACAGCCTGCTGAAAGCTCAGGTGGACTTCTGGAGCTCCAGAGCCCTGGCTGCCTTTCCCAGAACTGGCGTTGAAAGGAAGCTGCCTTCGGGTGGGACGCTGTGCAACACAGGGTCACCTGGCTCTTCTTGGAATGCCAGTCCACATGCGCTCGTCTGGATCTGAAGACAGGTGCCTCATGTCTATACTTCCATCCCCACTTGCTGTTTTCTCCAGGTGGGAGGGTCATTCCTCCACCTGCTCCTCCTCTGTGGGAAAAGGAAGCTTTCTTGTTCCACTCAGCTTTTATGTATTTATGGAAACATTTTGTCTACACTACGTTTCATTTATTTCTGAACACCCTGTGTAGAGCACTGTATTGAATCAATGTTCAAAAACGAGCTCCATATGGCATAAGTGGCTTACATGGTTCACCTGACAGGTGTGGTCCCTGAGTACAGCCGAAGCCAGGAGGGCTTGGTGCCGATGGCACTGCCATTTCTCTGTGCTGATGTCTGAAGGTCGCTGTCAAACCTTTGTGCACAGCGCCTCTTGGTAACGTTCCTTAAACTACAAACCTCAGCATTAAAAACTAAAACAAATTAGTTGATGTAGATTCAAAATAAAAATTGAAAAACTATTAATATTTTGGATATGAGGAAACAGAAACAAACTCAGCTTATTCCTGGAAGGGCCCGCAAGGCGCAGCTCCCGTGCAGGCAGGGTCTGACGCTCAGCCGCCCTGCTCTCTAAGAGTGCCCGGAAAACTGCAGCTCACCATGAACTAGTCACTTGCCCACATCACAACCGCCTTTACGTTGGCTCTTCTCTCTGCCACAACACTCCTCAGCCCGAAAGGTCCAGGAAAGTTCTCTGGTTCCTCAAAATCTTGATTCTTAGGCTCCCACTTGAACAAGGTCCAAGGTGATCTCCCCATTTGAAAGGACAACTGCCTTTTCTGCATGGAGGGCCATTTCTGCTGCTCTCCATGCCCACGGGTCTTCATTCTTTCTCTTCTTACCACAACATGCTTGCTTCAGGGACAATCAACAGAAGATCCCAACCCTGCCTGGCTCCCTGACAAAGTGGGTGTGACCGCTACAGCCCTCTCCTAGGCTACTGCCACAAAAGGCACCGCAGCGCCCCCTGGCTGTGGGAGGTCTGGTGGGACAGCTGTGTGTGTGCGCATTTGTAAAGGAATCCCTACCCCCTGAAGGCCTAACCTAGCCTCCCAGGACTTGAAGTCTCCCAGGAGGCTCATGCACAAAGGTGAGTGCTGGACCTATCCTTTCTTCTCACAACTGTTGGCGAGTCTAAGCAAAGGCCGGGAACTTTGTGGGTGCTAGAGGTCCCAGTTCTGCAGCAGGGACACTCCTAAGAGCCCAAGGAGAGGAAGTTCAGTAAGTGCTGCAGTGATGGCCATATGGAAGATTTAGTAGGCCCAGAAATGGTACAAAGATCAGTGAACATAAAAAGCTCAACTGATTTTCTAATGTCTATGGAAAGCCCATTAAAGTAAAGATAAATTTTTAGCAAATGTTAAAGCATAGCTATTTTAAACTTAGTAATTAATATTGGATTTTAAGGAGAAATCCATGTTATAATGCTAGTGTTCCATTTAAACAGAAAATCACCACTCATAACTCATACTCCCATCCTGGAAAACAAAGATTACTAAGCTTGGAATAAAAATGTCTAACTTCTATTAGATTTGCAATTTTGCAAACGTTCTTTCTTCCAAAGCATTTAAAAATATATAACTTACATTATACAAGGTAAGCTGGTGAAAACAAACCCATTTAGCCCTTTCTAGCATTGTTGTCTGTTCAACAAAGCCTAAGTGAGTGTATGTGCAGAAAGCTACATGAACTTAAGCAAAGGACCTTTCATGAAACATCTCTCAGATTTGGTCTTCAAGTGGTTCCCTATGTGTTCTTAGCTTCATAGCTTCACACATTATAGTTCTCTTGTAATTTCCTTGACTTGCTTTAGGTCAACCAGAAAAGCCTGAGAACTCAGTGTGCAAGTGGGGCTACAGCAGCAGGCACGGTTTCAGATGCCGCCGCCTCTGGGTTCACGCCAGCTGTCGGCTGTACTTCTCGGATTTCATCCATCTTGGCTGAGTGGCAGCTCAGCAGCCCCTGCCTTTCCTGAAGCACAGACATGTCTGGGCCATCTGTGTCCTGGAGACCAGGGAGGACACACCAGCACTCGCCCTTCCCCAGGAGCTCACTGACGCTCTTCAATAAAATACGCAAAGGAACAGATTGAGGTTCATCCGTAGGGCATTTCACATCCTGCAAAACCGTGTGGTGCACAAATCCCATAGACACACATCTGAGTGTGTCCCAAGACGGCGTGCCGAAGTCAAGAGGTTGTGTAAGACTGTGTTTTGCTTCTGCAGGGGGAATCAAGGTGGCGTTCACGTACATTCAGGGCAATGTTTCCCACAAATCCCTTCTGCAAAAGCCTGTGTAAAGGCAGCCCAGCCCCCAACATTTTGCATAATGTGGAGGTCTGTGTAGTTATAAAAGCTTTGCTTTAAATTTTCAGGAAACCTTGTCAATCCTGTTGTCATACACATAGTTTCAAATGTTTAACAGCATTCAGAAATAGAATATAATCAGAAGAATGTCAAAATGAATCAAATTCAGTAATTTAAGGGGGGAAGATAAGATTAAAACAAAATTTACTTTAATGACCACAATTTTCTGCAGTGTTTTAGATTTCTTTGGCAATTGCCCAATTTAACAAAAGCAGTCACTTTGAACTTGGTTGAGCTAGGGTAACTCACCAAGTGCGCCACTTGGTGATGGAGCTGAGATTCACAGAGGGAACTAGTTCACATCTGCAACAGAGTGATTCACTTTCGTAGGTTTAACACTGTGTGACCCCAGGAACTTGAAGGTTTAACACTGTGTGACCCCAGGAACTTGAAGCCTTCCTGATGCCTACTGCCTCTCCCCAAGCTTGAATCAGTAATGCACCACAGAACTCACCAAAACTTTAACTAAAAACAAAACTTTTGAAACTGGAAAAGCATGATTTCAAAACACCATATGCGTAAGTCACTACAGAATAATTTAGATTCATGCCATTTATAGGAAAATATCATGTTGGATTCATGGACTCAACATATAAGGCAAGTAACAAGTATAAGTAAGTAACAGAAATATTGCAGAAAAGTATTAAAAAAGTATTAAACATTTTTATAAGGAAGATAAACAATTCAAACACCTAGAATCGCAAATTCATAACACTTTCTAAAGACAGAGTTAACATCAATAATCACGGGTCTTTTCTTAATTTTTTAAAAATAATCTGAGGTACATATTGTGCTCCTTACACATGGTACTCAATTGGACAAGTCTATCTGTACACTCCAGGGGTTCCACCTCCAGCCCTCCTGCAGTCAGTAACTCTACACAGCCTGTGAGTCAAGAGGTCTGCCTTTTCTACAGCGTCACCCACCGAATCACGCTGCACGCACCCGACTGGTTCCTTCACAGGGGAAGCTGCTGCTGAGGCACACCCACGCTCTCGTGCAGGCCTTTCCCTGCTGAAGAGCAATCCATGCACCAGAACTAACTTCAATATTCATGTCTGGTGGGCCTCTGGGTTCTCTCGAACTTTCTGTCACTGTGAAGTTTTCACGAGCATTGGTGAACAACAGGCTTTCAAGGAGTGCAACTGCTGGGTGATGGGCAGATGTATGCTTGATTTAATATGACCCTGTAAAACTGGTCTCCAAGGTGGCTTTACCATTTTCTATTCCCACCAGCTTTGCACAGAGGATCCCATTCTTAGTCCCCAATACTTCACTATTCCACTGGCATACAGCATACTCCACTGTGGCTTTAACGCTGCTGTTGAACATTGTCTCATACACTTACTGCTCACTTGTATACTGACTTCTGCCATTTTAAGTTGGATTTTTGTTTCAATACCAGGTAGTGATCTGTTGAGTAGTGCAGAATGAAAAACAAGGCCAGATCACACAGACATAAGTGGCTTTTCTCTTTCTTAGTTTTGAAGAGCAAATGGTTAAACTTTAATGAAATTCAATTTATCAATAAAATTATTTTTATCATTTTTGTCCTGTTTAGAAAAACTATTTCAAAATCAGAAAGATTTTCCACATTTTTCCCTAGACAGTTCAGAGTTTTAACTTACATAGTTAGGCCTGTGAGCCATTTAGGGTAAATTCTGAGAAAGACAAAAAGATCCAGCGTCACATCTTGTGGCAGACCAAGTGACAATGAACCCGTGTGGACAATGTGATAACTGTAGCCTTATCACACTTGTTCATGAAATCAGGCACGTTTCTAGCCTACCTTTCCTTTACAAAATTGGTTTTGTTATTACAATTTCTATGCATTCTCAAACATGTTTTAAGAGAAGCTTTTCGACCAGAAGCCTCTGGGAGTGTGCTTAAATCTATCCGCAAATTTGAGGATGACTGATGTTTGGCAACAAGGACCCCTCCTATCTATAATTCTGCAATCCGGGAATTATGGAATGCTATAGGTTGCCTCTAACTTCTACCAGTTGTGTTTTGTGTTTTTTATTATACAAGTTTTCAATATATTTTTAAAGACTTATGCCTAAGTAATTTTTTTCTAATCTCATTTCTCCCTAGTTTTGCTTTACAGTTTAATTTTGTTAGCACCTCCCCCTTTAATCAGCTCCAGGGACTCATGAAGGCAGTGCCACTCTCCCTCAGAGTTCACATCATAAAGTTTTTCCTTCAAGAACCTCATTTCCGCCACAGGAAGAAGCCCCTCTCTGTCGCCTGCCCAGAGCATGGTGACCAGGGAAGTGCCATGTGAGCTTCCTGCCGACGGGCATTCCTTCGGCACACCTTCTCATGGAGAAGATGGGTGTGGACACCGCACTGAGCTCATGGGTTCTCACACAAACTCTACCTGGGTTTGGAAACAGAGTAAGACCTATAGCACTAATTCCACCACTCTCTTCATATAGCTGTAATAAATTTGACAGACACTAATGATGCCATCATCTATCAGAGGAGCTGTAAAATCCATGTGATCTTAGCACCTGAACTCACCTACGTATACAGATCAGAAGCCTGAAACCATGCACTTGTTCTAATGAACCACACACTTTGGGAGCAGTGTTAAGTCCCAGGGCTAAAAGCATCTTCAGGGCATGCATTTCTAATACATGGGCGGCACTTCATCCACCGGGTTATACATTCTGTCAGTGAAATAGACAAGCAATGTTTGGTCAGAACGCTAAGGAATATGTTTCCCATGTGGGAAAAAAAAACCACTTCAAAAAAAACCTTCTAAAATAGATTTACTAACAACGAAAATCTTCGGGAAACAAATAGGATTTGTATTTGCACTAAAAACAATCTGAATTTAGTGTCAGCTTTCAGTATCTATTATAAAAAAATCTGTATATATATATTCCTTATTTTTGATAGGGGAAGATTGGAGATGTTAAACAGAAAATTAAACTGAAATCATGGCAAGAATGCAAACCAGAGATGCGATCCACAAATTGTGAGCTACTATGTAACGACCAGAATTTAATTCAAACATCTTCAAATAGGATAGAAATAACTTAAAAAGCTACTGGTTTGTAAACTAGAGCTACCCAAGGAAAAGTATTAGCGAAGTAGCTTCTGTAGAGTATTTATACTTAATGTTGGTAACTATTCTTAAATTTAACAGGAATGCTTTATTAACCAACATGTCACAAAACTCCCTTTTGTATTGGGTGGCATGTAACAGCATTCCATTTGTAACTGAGGTTTTCTGCTAGTAAGTATAGCAGTATGAGAATGTGAGACATTCCTACTAAGAGCCCATGTTTGTTCCTATTTCACATTAAAGTGTGGAGTTCCAGCCTAAAAAAACCCAAAACAATGCTGCATTTATATTTATCAGACTGTAAGCAGAAGCTGGTCTTAGAAGCGTGTGGGCCACTGTGTACAGCACTCAAGGACACGTAAGCACAGCAGTGCTTTGTTTACAGGTAGGAAATTCCAGCTACCAGGCTGCTCTCACACACCATCCAGCCATTTTATAAAAAAGAAAACCGAAGTTTGAACAGGTAAACAAGTCAGCTAACAGTCCCCTCGCAGGCACGGTTCAGCTGGCAATGGGGACCAAAATCTGTACATGGTAGACAGAGAAATTTCTGGTAAGAACAGAAGGATCAGGAGGCCCACTTTGCTCCCTTCATGTTTTACGAGCACAGGGTCACACATGTGGCTCCTGTGCTAGAAGATACAGAAAAGCTGAAAGCAGTGTGAGGGACACCCTTCCATCCCGCTCTCCCGGAAATGCCTCTAGACTGCTAAGATCTATCTTTATGTCTTGGAATTTCTGAGGCTTTAACAGAGTTTAAACTTTGTCGCGCTCCCTCTTGTTTGTCTTAGGCCTGAAAGTTCCCCGTATGGGCCACCAGCTGTCGCCGACCAGCAGCGACACTAAATAACGAGGCACACTCTTGAGGGTCTGGGAAAAGCTGGAACCGCAACCGGACCCCTTACTGCCAAAAGCGGCTGTGTTTATACCCTTCTCTCCACTGCCTTTATCCCCGCTGGCCTCAGCTTCTCTCCCTGCTTCTCCTGCCCTCTCTCCGCTACTTTTCTTCCCGTTCCTCTCCTCGTAGGTCTACATTGCTTTTGCAGCCCTCTCTGCTGCTTCTCCCATTCTTCGCCTTGTCCTCCTCCTCGTCCCGTATGCCTCAGCTTTTCCCTTAGCTTTCTGCCCCTCTCTGCTGCCCCGTTCTTCTCGTCTGTCCATCGTTCTTCTCGTCTGTCCATCTTTCTCCTCCCAATCACTTCTCCCCGTGGGTCCACTTGGTGCTACCTGATAGGCCAGTAGCAATGACATCATCGCAGTGAGGGCAACAGCCTATCCCTGTGACTTCCTGTTTACCTGCTGGCAAGACCAACCCCACCTCCTGGCCCTGGGCCAGCCGCCATCCTGCCACGGCCTTTCCTATTCCAGGGAGCAGCTTTGGCACACTGCTCCCCACAAAACTTTGAAAGATTAAATATTTCCCTTCTTAATTCTGCAGCCTTTCCCTAGAGAACACTAAGTAATTGTGATTACTAATCAGGAACCCAAAGATCTGAGGTTTATTCTCACTGCTGCTTATCAACCAATAGCTAGTAGATTCCAAAGCTGTCCTCATTTCAATAATATCATTAAAGAAAAAAGATCTTGAACTATTACATTTAGGAAACATTTGTAACTTAAAAAAAAACTAGCATATATAGGTTCAAAACTATAAGTGTGGGAAAGTTGATTTGTACATGTAGAATAGTTTTCTCCCTATTCAATTTTCTAAGGAAACAAATTCTTCATATTGAAAGGTGAATAATAGTTAATCAACTTTTTATTGAGTTATTATTGTTCTGAACAGGGACATTTTTAAAGAGTGTCTGATCTGGGTAGTTAAGCATTTTTATAAATGATTGAGACACAAAGAGGTTAAAATTAAGCCAGCAGCAATAACTGAGGAAAGAATATTTTCTTTTTTATCTAGGATCAAATCAGAATTGTGTTCAAAGACGGACAATCTAGTCAGTAGTCTGGCTCATTAGTACCTCACAGGATATATTAGAAAAGATAATATAAATTATATACAATTACATTATATGTGAATATAGTTATTTATAACATTAGATATTAGAAAAGAACAATATTATAAAAATATTACACTAGCTTTTCCTTAGCTATACTGAGGATTTGAAATGAACAGACTTCCCTTCAAACGGTCACCAATCCAACATCAAACCCCCGCAGTACATTCAGAATCAGACCCAAGGGTCACCAGTGCATGTGGGAACTGCATGACACTTTGCTCTCTGCAAATGCAGAACCCATCTTCACCATCTCGGATCCCTGGAGAACCCACAGCCCAGTGGACCATATTTGTTTTAATTTCTTTGCATTTTGTAACTGCCAATGGCATTTCTAGCTGACAGGGCACTAAGGAAGCCATAGAAACAGTATGAGGGTTTCTTCATCCATCACTTAATTCTAAAATTTTGAGCACTATGACACTCAGTTTTCAACACCCTTTTAGTAGTTGCTGAATGAGTAACACAAGACTTGAACAATAAGAAACTGAAATAGATGTTAAGGATTATAAAATTGATGTTAAATGTACTCAAATGCTGAAGCTAGGGGAGCTCCAAAGAGCAAGCTGATAGGAACAGTCTGATTATAAGTGTTTACTTACTCCCATCTGCATCTACACTGCTCCATCAATACATACCTGAATGGGTATAGACAAAAATGAATCCATGGGAAATATGGGTAGTAATATTATCAATAATATTAATTGTATTCTTAATATTACCATATTTTTATCTGAGATTGATGACCTAGAAATAGCCACAATAATAGACCTTTTATGTAAACTATGCTGTGACTTAATAATGGATATAGTGCGTATATTGGAACTTTTGAACAGAAGTGACTCCATCTTCCTAGACTACTGGTGAAATGGAGTCACCTCTCATATCACTCCTGTCAAGAAGCTCTAATGCAAGTAAACATGTTAAAAAAACAAGTTCTGGTAAAAATGATAAAAGAAGAAAAATATGTTTTGACAAATATGTAAAAAACATGTTTTGCAGAATTAAAAAAAAGCAAAGAGTGTTACCAATAGATAAGTCATAACCAATTAAAAATAAGTAAACATGTTTGTGAAAGTGAAAGTAACCAATGGAAATACTTTGTAAACAAGTAATAACCAACCAAAAGCATTGTAAACAACTAATGGCTTGACCCCCTGAACTGTATATAAACCCATGCCTTGGTCCCAGTCACCTGAAGCCAACAGGCTTCCATCAGACCGGAGCCAACCTCTTGGGCTTCACAAAAGCTGGCAGGCTCCCACCAGACTGGAGCCAATGCCCAACAGGCTTCCATGACAGATAAGCTAAGAAGCGCTCCCAGTGGCTTCCCTCATCCTGTTTGATGTGTGCTCGCCTAAATAAACGTCTGATTGCAAGCATACTTGTGGCGTTTGTTGAGTGACCGGGCTCGGTGTTCGCGACACAAGCACAAACAACTTTTGTATTAAATTAAGTACTGGACGTGGGAAAAAAAGTTCGCATTTTATAAATGAAAATTAAACATCTAATTCACTGATCTTCTTAAAGGTAGTATGTGAACTATGTATAACTGTGGAACAATTAAGGGTAAAAATACGTCTCACATAGTTAGTTTCCAGGGGGGCTGACTCGGGCAGTCCAGATAGACATCAGAAGAAAGGCCTTTTCCTGGCACCTCCCCTTGCTGTCCTGAGGTCATGAGAATCACAGTGCTTATCTCATCCAGATGCTCAAGGTGTGGCTAATGGCTGGTTAGAAGACAGGGCACAGACAAAGAAAGCACGCAAAACTCTAGGGTGAGTTCTGTAAGCAGTGTTGGTAGAATTTTGGACAAATCATTTACCCTTTCTGAAGCCGGTTTCATTTTCTACACGACAAGAATACATCACTTACCCAGAGGTTGATAAAAGTTATTCACAACTTTCATGTACCACATAACTGCTAAAAGAAAGTGAGGTAAATTTTCAAAACATCAATGAAACAAAATCGTACGAGCGATGCCTGGCAAGTGGCTAGCCACAGCGACGGCCCCGCCCCAGGAACTGTACTGCCCAATGCCCCCCATTCTCCCCCTTTGTCTTCTTCAGCCAGGGTCCATTCTCAGTTGCCAGTCTACCCAGGAAGCAGAGACCACAGAGCCTGGACTCTGAGAAGCACCTTTCATGTCTCTATCAGCTGCTATGTTTGCAACGTGCAGTAATTTACTGCTTGAGCTCAGGGAGGGCAAACATTTATTCCGTACAGAAATCACAAGTTTCTTGACTATCCAATCTGATCAACTGGTTAAATCTTTCAAAATAATAGAATTAACCAAAGCAACAATACTAAACATAATTATGAGGTAGGTCTTAGTTAAGAACTGGGCAAACAAGCAAAAGCAGTCACAGAAAATCAATTTGCTATCCACAAGTTTATCCTGTGCATGTAGCCCTTTCTGTTTCACTTGGGAAACGACCAAGAAAGCCACTAATTCTTTGCAACAAATCTTGCATGCTGTGAGATGGCTCCAACAGTTTGAGCTGGCAACTGACTCCACCTGCCAAATCTGTGAGCATCCTGAGTGAATGGACAACGGCAATGAAGGGGAAAGGCAGTAGTGGACCCTCTGTGACAGGACCACAAAGAGTGTAACCGCGAGGCTGGGCCTGTTCAAACTGCAGAAGTGACTGGAAAACAGTATGCTGGGCTGCATGGTATTTAGAGGCAGTGGAGAATGAAATCCAAAGATTTGTTACTTGAACAAAAGGAAAGTGTTTCCTGCCTCCCGTTACAGCCTTTGATCCATAAGGCCTATCTGATTGGTTTGGTTCTTCGATACCATCTTGTTCTTGGATCAAAAGATGCTGTCACAGAGCATTATTAAGTATTTTTATTAATCATTAAATATTTTTAATATAAAATCTTTTTTTTTTAAAGTCAGACAACTGTATAACTGGGAAGTAAGCCTTTCAGGGTAACAATGCGTAAGGCTGATGAATTTCTCTGGAACAAAAAACTAATTCATCAACTTTTTAAAAAATGATACTTAATACATACAGAAATTTTACACACTCTAGAGCCACTGTCATGACAGCAATGTAAACTTTTGGTGTCTAATAAATCGTGGTGAACTGAATACAGTCTTGTCCAACTCAACATTCCTCAAAAGATGCTAACTACACAAACTGCAAAACCACTAAAATTTCCAGTAAAAAATTACTGCATTCTTGGTCATGCTGGAGGAGAGACAGTATTTTCATGTAAAGGGAAGATTCAACAATGGTGTGCTGGGATACGTACTAGAGAATGCTTTATATACACATATGTGTGCGTATTTTTTTTTTTTAACAAATAGAGATGTTTTAATGATGGGCTTTGTGGTTAGACTGCTCTTAATAGGATGCTCTGTAGAAAAGTTTAACACTTACCAGAAAGCAGGAAGTTTCTAAACCTTTAAAGATTTGAGAGGAAGAACCAGAGAAGGAGGAAAGTACAGAGGCTGGTAAAATGTGTGCTTTGCTGGTGCCTATTTGAAATGCTCCTCTTGGAGCTTCCACAGCCACAGAGACCCCGCTGAATCTGCAGCCCCATGAAGGGCAACTATTCACCTGCTAGACTCATCTCCTGGCCAAGCCGATCACGTGGATTCAAAACCACTTGGCTGAACACTGCACTCCCATTTTAAGCCAATTGAAGGGATGGAAAATGGGAAAACGTGCTATTTTAGAGTTCAGTTACAAAGTCACTAAATTGTAAAAGGCTCATACCAGCATTTGGATAAGTTCCACTTTTATGTGGCATATATTTCAGGATCCATTTATAGCACACGTTTATAGTTTTTATAGCTCAAGGCTCAGTAAAATTGTAACTGCAAAATAATCTATAGTTGAAATGAAACTGCTGTGCTCTGAACTCTGCTCCGGCACCCAAGCCAGGAGCTGATGCACCTGACCGATCACACCCTCCGGGCCACAGCCACTCCTCTGCAGGTCCCGCAAAATCCACGCTTCTTCAGAAAGCCTTTCTGGACTTCTATTTAGTCCTCACTGTCATTCTTTCCTTTGAAGTAAATGAACACCTTAGCCTCTATTACATGATTTAATATTTCTATATACACTGAGCCATTACATTCTTAGCCATTCACAAAGTTGTTTTGCCTTTTCTAACATCAGAAAATATAAGGGGCCCGGTGTGGTGGCCTAGCAGCTAAAGTCCTCGCCTTGAGCACGCCGGGATCCCATATGGGTGCCAGTTATAATCCCGGCAGCTCCACTTCCCATCCAGCTCCCTGCTTGTGGCCTGGGAAGGCAGTGGGGGACGGCCCAGAGCCTTGGGATCCTGCACCCCTGTGGGAGACCTGGAAGAGCTCCTGGCTCCTGGCTTCGGATCATCATAGGATCGGCCATTGCGCTCACTTGGGGAGTGAATCATCAGATGGAAGATCTTCCTCTCTGTCTCTCCTCCTCTCTGTATATCTGACTTTGTAATAAAAATGAAGAAATCTTTTAAAAAAAAGTCTAAGGAAAATATACTATAACCTTCTCAGAACCCAAAAAGCTGCCATACACATACCATAGGCATTTCAGGCAGAGTAATCACATACTGGGCACATCATAAAGTTTGTACTCCACCTTCAAGCAGAAATGACAGCTCTCAGAGATTCCTTCACACAGTGCTTTACGGCTGCCCATTTCCATAGCTCACGCTCTTGTTCCTTTCCACCCTTCACAGCACCCACAGAAAAAGCACAGGTCTATTGTGCACATGTTCTATGCCCTAACCTGAAAGGTACACTGTCTTCAGAGCTAACCACTGTCACGGATGCAGAAACTGTCTGAGAATTAGGAACACCGCTTCCATGCAGATAGCACCAAAGGTAGTGGCTCCCATCGGCCCCAATGGCCCTTCCGTCACACTTAAATCCTGATGCTACCTGAGTGAAGACCAATGAATACTGATACCATCTAGCTATATGATACCCTGAAATTACAAATCCCCTGAAATTACAAATGTAATTAAAAATTACAAAAGTATCATACATAACAATAACAAAAATAACACAGAGAGAATGGGAGAGAGGGAGAGGGGAATGGGGAGGGGGGAAGGGGAAGAGGGAGAGAGGGAGAGGGGGAGGCAGAGGGAGACATCCTTCATTCATTGGTTCAGTTGGGGTGATGTCAAGAGCTGACACTCACCGTGGGTCTCCGATGTGGGAGTGCTGGGGTTAACACCTGTCGCTCCTTGGGGCAGGTTAGCAAGCAGCTGGACTGCAAACAGAGGCAGAACTTGAACCTCCGTACTCCAGTATGAGAATGTGGCCATCCAAACAAGAGCTTAACGTGCTGCAACATAACACCTTCTCCAGCTCACAGTGTATCTTAACAAATATATGCAATGTTACGAATGCTTGCAAATGGATACTTTCAGGATTGGAAACGCTGGTAGTTAAAGAGAAAGGAGAAATGGTGCTAATTAGAAAGCCAGTCACTGACACTGTGTCCACAAACTCCTTTGAGACTAGAAAAGGATGGGAAAAGGCTACCAAGACCAGGACACTTGTGCTTGACTCTGACATGAGCTGCTATGCAGCCACTCTTAAAGAGTTTATTCATATGACATTTTTGGAATAGGTAAAAACACATTTGTTTCTTTTCAAACAGGCAAAAAAAATTTTCCCAACAAGGGACACAGGTTTGTATTAGAACACAACCCTTCGGACTCAGCAGTGTGGCCTAGTGGCTAAGGTCCTCGCCTTGATCCCATACGGCTGCTGGTTCTAATCCTGGCAGCTCCACTTCCTCTCTATCTCTCCTCTCAGTATATCTGACTGTGTAATAAAAATAAAATAAATCTTTTAAAAAAAACACAACCCTTCATAAATATCTGTCATCTTAATAAAATATATCCACAGTTCTTTCATCTTGGTGAATTTACATGATAGCTGCCTTTATACAGGGGTACTTCGCAAAATGTGTGGAAGCAGTGAAATTAAAGAATGAGTCTATTTAGGTGCTGTGAGCTGCTCTGCCAGGCCAGTGTGTGCCTAATCCCCACTTCCTGCTGAGGAGCCCCTGGGGAAGCAGCTGCCACTCTCCTGGTCTCTCCAGGCACCTGAGAGAGCTCCACCGTGTTTCAAGCTCTTAGCTTTCTTTCACCTTTGTGAGCATTTCGGGGGTGAACTAAGGAACAGGAAAACTCTATTTTCTTTGTTTCTCAAATGACAAATAACAAATAATTTAAAAGGGATGTGGGGCAGACATTAAGACATAGGTTCAAATGCCCAAAGTCCACAGCAGAGGACCTGCGTTGAGAACCAGCTCCACTCTGTAATTAGCTTCCTGCTAACCTGCCAACTCACCCTGCGGAAGGTATCAGGGCAAAGTCCTCCCTACACCCACCTAGAAGCAAAGGGCGCTTTGTGTTCTCTGCCCCAGGCTTCAGCCAGGCCCTGACCACTAAGTGAATCTGTAGACTAACCTGATGGAGGCGCTCTCTCTCTCTCTCTCTTTCTCTCTCCCCTCCCCCACCTCTTTCTCCCACTCACCCCTCTCCCTCTTTTCCTCAGCTTCTCTCCCTTCACCCTCTTTTTTTTTTTTTAATTTTTATTGGAAAGGTGGATATATGGAGAGGAGGAGACAGAGAGGAAGATCTTCCATCCGATGAGTCACTCCCCAAGTGAGCGCAACGGCCAGTGCTGCACCAATCCGAAGCCAGGAACCTGGAACCTCTTCCAGGTCTCCCACATGCAGGTGCAGGGTCCCAAGGCTTTGGGCCGTCCTCTACTGCTTTCCCAGGCCACAAGTAGGGAGCTGGATGGGAAGTGGGGCTGCCAGGATTAGAACCGGCGCCCATATGGGATTCCAGTGCATGCAAGGCGAGGACTCTAGCCACAATGGGGAAACAACCAAAAAGCTGGAAGCAGAGCTGGGTCAAGCTAAAAAAAAGTATCCAGAATTAAGAGACACTATTAAAAGGCCAAGTATAAGAGTTATGGGAGTTCAAGAAGGCGCAGAAAGAGAAGCTGGGCTGACACACAGGCAGCACACTGTACCATCTTAGAAATCTATGCAACTTGCCAGCTGTTGCACACATTTAGCTTTTAGTCAAAAATTTACACTTCCAACCAATCTCTCCTTTCCTATTACTCTTGTATTTTCTTATAAATTCGGGATGAAATGTAAAATGACCTTTCTCTTTGAAGAAAAGACGTCTTAGTTACTCCACTAGAAGCTGTTGTGGTGCATGCAAAGAGAAGCGCAGCAAGAGTGCAGAAGAGTGAGACGTAGGGCTGACACTGCGGCACAGTGGCTTTCCGCACTGCTCAAACGGGCACTGGGCTGTGTCCTGGTTGTGCCATTTCCAATATAGTTCTATGCTACTGGCCCAGGAAGGCAGTGGAAGATGGCTCAAGTTTCTGGGTCCCGGCCATCCATGGAAGAAAACTAGGGAATGCAGGCTCCTGGCTTTAGCCTAAGCCAGCTCTGGCTGTGGAAGACATTTGGGGAGTGAACCAGCAAGTGGAAGCTCACTTTCTCTCTGTAACTCTTGACTTTCAAAATAAGTAAAATACATCTTTCTATGCACAGAAGAGTGGAACACACCTGTGTGAACACTGCCAGGACAGTCCCAGCCTGTCCAGGACCAAGTCCCAGATCTCTGCCCACACTGTGTGTAGTGGCAGCATCGCACTACCTGACGCCTAGCTGCCATGAAAGTGGCACCGCCATCTGCAGATGGAGCTAGGCATAAGGGAGGAGTTTGCTGACACTGACCTGGATGGGTGTGGTTAATGCATTAGTTTTAAATAGCCTGATGATCCATATCATAAACCCAGATGACACGTACATGTGCCAGATGCAGGTGAGGACACACGTCCTAACAGGACCCCAGTGCTCTGTGGGAAAGCACAGCCCTTGGGGCCCGGCGGCGTGGCCTAGCGGCTAAAGCCCTCACCTTGAACGCACCGGGATCCCATATGGACGCCGGTTCTAATCCCGGCTGCTCCACTTCCCATCCAGCTCCCTGCTTGTGGCCTGGGAAAGCAGTTGAGGACGGCCCAAAGCTTTGGGACACTGCACCCGCGTGGGAGACCTGGAAGAGGTTCCTGGTTCCCGGCATAGGATCGGTGCGCACCGGCCCGTTGCAGCTCACTTGGGGAGTGAATCATCGGATGGAAGATCTTCCTCTCTGTCTCTCCTCCTCTCTGTATATCCGGCTTTCCAATAATAATAAATCTTTATTAAAAAAAAAAAAAGAAAGCACAGCCCTGGACCTCGGCAGGAGACAGTGCAGAAAGTTACCGGCAGAAAGCGGTAAGACAGAATGTCAGATTTCACACTCAGCACACATCACAGTAACTGATGCCTTGTAGTCCAAGGCTGTTAAATCACATGGGAAGGGTTACTGGCAGCCCTGAACATTTGTCTCATGTTTATTTAGTTCCAAAAGCTCTTGGTTTTTGTGCTGATGGCCCTAACTGACAGCACAGGAAACCTGGTCTTTGTAAACAGGGCATAGCTCTATTGGATTACAGGTCACAGGTCTATAATCAACTGTAGGGCTAACGTGGGCAGAAAACACTTGCTTGCAGAGCAAAGGAGCTTCATATAAGCGGATGCCATTGCCATAAATCATCAAGCAGGTGAACGCAGAGGCAGGCACAGGGACACACAACCTTACCCTTTTGGAAAAAGGACCACTGCATTGGTTCCCTGAGGAAGACACAGCCAGTGACCACAGGGTTCAAATTTTTAAAATGTGGCTGACCCTGAAGACACGAGAGCTACCTGATACCTGGGTGCAGACAATCTGGAATGGAAATGTGATTCTCCTTCCTTGAAACCCAGAGCAGCACAAACAAGATTCAGTGGCACCCACCTCTGCAGAAGCAGCATAAACTGAACTTACTACAACCACAGCACACATTTATGGGGAAAATACGTTAAAGGTTGTTAAATACAACAAAGCACTAAAGCAGAACACTCCTGAGTTCAGGGAATGACGGTCAATGCGCATCAGCAACAGAACCCCTTTTCTGTCACCATTTGGCGTGGACACTGGAATACTTTAACATACCACCAGAGAGGAAACCTGACCAAGGGCTTTCAAAACATTCGTATCAAAACCAGGTTCCTGAATGCTATCACATAATCATGCCCAAAGACCTCTTTCTCCAAACCTAAAAAGAGCAAGGTCCCATCAGAATGCTCACTGATACTCCTCATTTTAGGCCACTGTGTTTTGAACACTGAGATTTAGACTAAAGAGAAATGGTGGTATCTATAAACTATTTTTGCATAAACATATTATAGAAAATATGAATTATAATTTAATAAAATTATAAAAGTAAACAAAACTACTATCAATGAATGTTTTCTTTATTCCTGCTGTTTTTTATTCCGAGATCTCAAAAAGAAGTAGAGCTTCTATTAAACAATGCAAGTTTTTATGAATGGCCTTCAATCATCAGCAAACAGAATTATCACTGGTGAATTCTTTTTAAGCTACTTGGCTCCAAGATGTATCTTCTACAAGATAACATATGCTTGGATAAACTATAGCAAACAATTCAGATATTCACACTATAGAATATTTAAGTGCCTAACCACAACATATGGGCTACTATCCAGTTCTCATAGAGCAAAGAGCTACTGTACTAGCAAGCCAATGCTGTACTATAATCAGACTCATGTGGGTAATATATCGCCATAATTCTGCTTCAATTAAAAGCATATTTCAGCAGAAGCCCAGGATGTCGGCTCTATGCATTTTAATAATGCCAGCCTACAACTCTGGTCGTGCTAAATGTACATTACTCAGATGGATTCAGAATTACGCTTTACATAAATAAAGATTGAGCATATTAAGATAAAATCGTGCATAACCTAAGTATGTATTAATGGGCACAGTCCCAGAATCTGCTGGCAATTCTACACTTTGTGCATAAAAATCAGCAAGCCAATTATCATCTAAGATTTTACTAATATTATCACTTGAAACTCTTTCTCATTCTTGTCCTCCCAAAGACAAGGAAGCCTTCTGGGGAGCTCTCCGTGACACCACCCGCCCCACTGACACGGGCTGCCCCCGGGAGTGATGAAGCCCCCGATTTACTCTGTACTTAGAGCCATCCACCGGGAATGCACGAAGAACCATGACAGTCCTAAATTAGCTCCAACACAGGACATTAATTCTCTTAAGAAAACCTGAAACAGTCCACTTCATTATTGTTAGTCTCCACAGTGTAAGTTGTCGTGAATGCTACTGGAAGGCATGCCATCACTTTGAGGAGCTCTCTGCTTGCATGTTTAACTCATTTTTTAAGGTTTATGTGGATAGGATTTTTCCAAACTGAAGGCTGAAGCTCTGCTGCTGACTGCATGTATGACTAATGATGTACGTAGGACCCTTCAAGCAGCCGCTGGTGGTAATGGCAGAATAACTGTGCAGTCAGTTGTCTGATACAACTGGGCCACTGGGATCATCTTACTCAGCGGACACACACACAGCCAGGAGATGTACAAATAGAACCTGCTGAGAGTCTTCATAAAGTCCTTTGTGTGTCAGCACACCCACACATTCAATGAAGATTCAGTGGCCACATGTGATCGACTGAACTGCATCCCTCAAAAATTCATGTGTCGCAGTTCTAACCCTTGGCATCTTAGCATGTGACCTTATTAGGAAATAGGGTCACTGCAGATAATAATTAGTTAAGATGAAGTCATACTGCAATGGGGTGGAGCCATAATTTATTCTGACAAGTGTGCTTACAACAAGGGGATTTTGGACAGAGGCACACATGCGGAAACAATGCCATGCAAAAACTGGGCTTCTGGTACCTCAGCCTGAGGAAGTGTCACAAGCCAGCAGGAAAGTCTGGGCTCGTCCTTCGCCTGGTGACTTCAGCAAGGACAGCCTGACTAGCACCTTGGCTTAGACTCTGGACTCTAGAGATGGAGCAGACGGCATTTCTCATCATTTAAGCCTTTTGGTTTACGCTACTTTGTTTAGTTAGAACACTTCATACACATGCTCGTTTCTGTTATTACTAACACTTTGCTATTGCCAGGCTGCAGCCAGGCGAAGGCTCCGGCGGCATCCATGTCAGGAGGCCTGCAGAGGAGGCCTGCAGACATCCATCAGCCAGCTCCGAGAAGGCTGCTGCTGCTCAGATGCTCCACAGCCTCGTTCCTGGTAGCCGGAGGGCTGCGTGATGATGAATGCAACATTTTAACATTGCCCAGTGTGAATTCTGCTGCAGGGAACTATTCCATACACCTTTATTACAAATGCAGATGGTAACAGAGAGTAAACACAGGTAAAACCTCCACATTTCACCCAAACTGGTAAAATGTGCACACTATAGACTGTGATAAACCATGAAAGTATAATATAAACCCCAGAACTAATACCAGAAAAGCTGTATAATGTGACACATTAAGAAATGCAAAAAATGAACTAAAAATATCAAAGAGCACTGTAGGGAAAAAACTAACAAAGCAGAGAAAAGAAAAATTAAATAGCAGACTTATACGTAACTTATCAACAATTACGTTATGTGTAAATGATCAAATATACCAACTAAAAGGCAAATTGGCAAAGGAGTTAAAAAATTTGGTCCAATTACATACTTTATATAAGAAGTATATTTCAGGGCCCGGCGGCGTGGCCTAGCGGCTAAAGTCCTCGCCTTGAAAGCCCCGGGATCCCATATGGGCGCCGGTTCTAATCCCGGCAGCTCCACTTCCCATCCAGCTCCCTGCTTGTGGCCTGGGAAAGCAGTTGAGGACGGCCCAATGCATTGGGACCCTGCACCTGCGTGGGAGACCCTGAGGAGGTTCCTGGTTCCCGGCATAGGATCGGCACGTACCGGCCCGTTGTGGCTCACTTGGGGAGTAAAACATCGGATGGAAGATCTTCCTCTCTGTCTCTCCTCCTCTCTGTATATCTGACTTTGTAATAAAAATAAATCTTAAAAAAAAAAAAGCATATTAGGTTTTACAGTTCTTTGATGTAGATCATAGGCAGTCTGGCTCACATTGATTGTTGGTTCATTGGTTACATCACAATATCTTATAGCATGTGACCAATTTTATTTTTAAAAATAGTCATATATGCTAAATCTCTTCTTATCCTTTTACTATGAATATATAAATATCATTATATTTGAAATATACTTCTTTTTTTTTTTTTTTAAAGATTTATTCATTTTATTACAGCCAGATATATACAGAGGAGAGACAGAGAGGAAGATCTTCCATCCGATGAGTCACTCCCCAAGTGAGCCGCAACGGGCCGATGCGCGCCGATCCGAAGCCGGGAACCTGGAACCTCTTCCGGGTCTCCCACGCAGGTGCAGGGTCCCAATGCATTGGGCCGTCCTCAACTGCTTTCCCAGGCCACAAGCAGGGAGCCGGATGGGAAGTGGAGCAGCCGGGATTAGAACCAGCGCCCATATGGGATCCCGGTGCGTGGAAGGCGAGGACTTTAGCCGCTAGGCCACAGCGTGCCGGGCCCAACCTAATATGCTTTTAATACCCTATGTTATTCTGTAATGGGTCAGAGAGCAGAGAAATCTCCCATCTTAGAATGTGTGAGGAAGATGTTAAGTATAACCTATCAAGAATATAACAGGCAACTTACAGACAGCAGACTAGAATCTGCATTAGACATTAGCAAAACTATAAAGACATATAGTGTGAACCAAGAACAATCCTGACAGCCTCTTAACAGGAGGTCATGTGCACAGAGCGGGGGGGTACCTTAGAGTGGAGCAGGTGGACAGGAGGAGGCTTGTATCACAACCCCGGAGACTCCCGGATCCTCACCAAGGACTATCAGTACTGGCACCAAGGACTATATCCCAACTGCCAAGGCGACCACGGGGAATTGGAGTGCCCCCATAGGCCAAGAACTCTGAGGTCACCCACCCCCTTTCGGATCTCCCACATGGGATGGAAGAAGCCCAGATCCTTCCTCACAGGATCTAATGTCATCGGAACAACAGCCGGGAGCCCTGAGTGGTCCTCAGAAACAGAACAGTAAACCACCTTCAGGTCCCGGGAGAGGAACTTTCTCTGGTTCTTACTTAGTTCCAGCTTTGGCTCCCCACCCTCTCTTGCAATGACCATCAAGGTTACTCCAAAGGCCCCCCCCCCCGAAAAAAACAATTAGATTAGATAGACAGAGACCAATAAGGAAAGCTTAGAACAGACAAGAAATGTAAGCTTGGCCTCACATACACCTTACTAGGTAGGACACAAAGATTAGTTACTCCTCACTAAGGTATTGAAGATTTCTCTGCACACCCCTCCTAAAACTGTTCTACACTTCAATTGTTAACATACGTCTTGTTAAGAGTTATAAGCCTGTTTGGACTATCCTAAAGTTCGTGAAGTTCAGTAAAAATCACACTTGAATACTATAAGCTGTTAAATATACAAATGAAAATAGACATGAGACAGCCAAAGAGTGCCCTGTAACTATTTTAAGGTGTACAGCAGCCGGTTGTATATAAACTAAAATTGAAATGTCAATGAAGTAGTCACAGGATGTGGTTAAGAACTTGCATTTTCTAACATATTGGTCACTCAATACCATGTCAATGAACTCCATAATGTTGTAAACTGTTGTTGAGGTTATGTTGTGGCTTTTCATTGGACAGGATGATATTCTGCCAGCTCTACTTTCAGACCAGGGATGGTCTCCCAAGGAAACTGTTGAAACCATCTGGACAATAAGAGGCTGGACTCTATGCATGGTACATGCTCACAATGAAGGAACCATGACTGGATGTGAACTGTACTACTGCAACAATGTGGAGGAATCCAACATGGGGGGAAGGCATGGGGAGGGGTTGGGAGAATCCCAGAGCCTATGAAAGCGTGTCATAAAACGAAAAAAAAAGATATATATATATATATAATTGACTATAGTATCATAAAATAAACTTCAGCATAAATAAAAATTACTAGGAACAAAAGTGATGTAGGATTAAGGGGTCCATCTACTCAGCAGGTATACAGACTGCAAACGTGGATCCACCAAGCCAAGACAGAAAGCACAGGGAGGGTGACATGATCCAAGCACGAGTCCAGGCAACAGTAACAGGCAGATAAGGTACTGAGCAGTCTCAGTGCTACTGGGTACAGGTGGTGACAACAGAGATGAAGGACTGACCGGTGGTAGCACTGGGCCAGTGTGGCAGCAGCCTGAGACACCAGCACACCGGATGGATGCCAGCTCATGTTCTGGCTGCTCCACTTCCAATCCAGTCCCCTGCTGATGTGGTGTCTGTGTTCCTGTAGCCCACAAAGGAGACACAGACGGAACGCCAGACCCCTGCCCAATCCCAGGAGTGGCCAACTGGGGAGAGAAACGACAGCTGGAAGATTCTTCTCTTTCTCTGCCTCTCCCATGCTATGCACTCCAGCTTCAACATCTGGGCTGTAATAGCCTAAAGGAAACAAAACCTAGCAGGAGCAAGAAGAGCAGAATTAGGGGAGGGTCGGGAAGAGCAGGAGTGCAGGGAAAACCTCCACTGTCTCCTGGGGCTAAGTATTCTCAGATAGGACTCTGCACGGAGTAGGAAATTATGGCTGTGGATGCTCTGGCTGCAGTAGCAGAAATTACTACAGTACACGCACCAGCATGATATGGGAGGAGAGGAAGGCAGAAAGAGGGCCTGTGCATGCTGGAGAAGCAAAAGAAGCTACAGAGAAAAGGAACTAAGAAAACACGGTCCCCCACCCAAATAAGCTATAAATTCTCTTACTTAAAAAATGCCTGAAAAAATTATTAGCACATAGTCTTTGAGCCAAATCTCCAATATGGAACAGTAACTCAGTTCAACAAGCAGCCTGGTCCGGTAGCCATGGCCTCTGGGTCCAGGAGTCTCTCCCTGCTCTGAGCTACGAAGGTAGCTGGCTGCTCAGCTTGGGGACCTCATCATACCTTTCCCTGGAAAAAGCCACCTGGCAACCTGCCAAGGAAGCCTCTTTGGCTCCTCAGCAGAGTTCAGTGGCAGTTCCAGTAGCTTCAAATAAACTAAGAAAATGGAGACATTATTGCAAATCCATAAAAAATTAACATCAGAAATAGTCTACAAAATTGGGTTAAGGTCCACCCATACCAAAACAACATAACTGCCTAAAGAAAAAAAATAAATCTTAAACTACATAAAAATAAGACCTAAACAATATAACTGCCTACAGAAATAAAAATAAATCTAAATATGACCTATTGTCTCCTAACATGACGGACAAAATGCTTGGATACAATTTTTAAAAAAATTACCTGCCATATCAAGACCCTGGAACATCGCCGGTGACTGAGAAAAGATTGATGTCAGTACCAAGAAGGATCAGGCGCTGGAATAACCTGATAAGGGTTATTAAGCAGGTATTGTAAAAATGCTTTGACTATAAATTATAAATTCTCTGGAACACATGGGGATCTAGTAAATGTCATTCAAGACACAGAAGTTCAAAAGCAAAAGCAAACCAAAGAACTGAGAATATAAGAAAAATGCTTCAAACTCATTGGCTATGCTAGGCACTAGAGTGGAAACAACAGAAAGCACGCAAAACCTTAAGCAAAGAGTGCAATAATTCACAGAAGGAAAGTGGGCAGGAAAGAAGCAGACAGCCTGAGACCAGTAGGCAATAATGAAAGACCACCACTCAGGCCAGGAAGCCAGAATAAGATAACAAAGGCTTTGGGAACAAACGTACATTTAAAGAAATAGGGTGAAAGAAAAAACTCAAATAAACTTATGGGAAGACAACTCATATTTCTAAAAAACAAAGACTAAAAATTTGAAAACAGCGAAAAATCATCAAGCCATCACGCAGAGCACACTGGGGTAGTCGGAGGCCTGGCTCCACCCAGGCCCCAGAGCACCAGCACCAAGAGGCAGGTGTGAGCAACCACTCCAAGCAAAGAACTTGTAGCCACAAATTCTGCCTGTAGAAACTATCATTAAGGAATGAATAAAGAAATAAAAATACAAAAATATTTTTATACAGGAAGAAAAATAAGTTATTGTTAGTAGAACTGTAGAATTTTGGCTAAAGGAAGTTCTTCAAACAGAAAGAAAGTAGCAAGAGAAAAAAATCCTGGAAAGAAAGTGAGTGCTCACTAGAATGCCCACAAGGGTGCCAATGAAGCAGAAACGTTATGTAAGGCATGGCGGAGGCAGGACGGCCACCTGAGAGCGACACGCCGACGTCTCACCAAGCATGCCAAGACCGCACGAGGTGACATGTGCGGATAAACCAAGCGGAAGCCTCTGCAGAGACGCACTGCACACAACTCCGGCCTTGCCAACATCCACGTAGCATCTAAGCGACATGCTGTCCGGGACTCACTTCCCAAATCATCTTCCAACTTCTAATTTAGGACCAGTAAAAACATGACACATTCAATTTAACAAATGTATTAGTAGATAGACAGTAAAACTTAAAATAAGAGATTATGTAGGTTGGAATTCAGAGAAGGATCTGCAATACAGTGGAACAAACATCTAATTGAGGATTTGGATAATGCCAGGAGTCAGGAGCTTCTCCTGGGGCTCCAACATGGGTGCAGGGTCCCAAGGACTCAAGCCATCTTCCTCTGTCTTTACCAAGCCATGAGCACGGAGCTGGATTGGCAATGGAACAGCTGGAACATGAGTCCACAGCCTCATGAGATGCTGACAGTAGCAGGTGGGGATTAGCCTGCTGAGTCACAGCATTGGTGCTTTTTATTGTAAGCTAATTTTCATCCCATTTGGAAGCTGGCAGAGTACACAATGATGTGTCTACGATTGGATCAGATGAGAGATAAGGTGGAGAGAGGTAATCAAGTGTGTGTGTGCATGTAGCTAGCTGCCTCTACAACCTGCCATTCACAAGGACTGTGTGTTCCATGTCACAGCCATGTGCTGGACTAACGCGTCCATCCATCTGGGGGTCAGGGACCACTGCACATGACAGTGACAGCTACAAAGGAAACTGGGCTCCATGATCACTGTCTTCCACCTTGCACTCAGTGCTGTTCCCAGTGGGGTCCAAGGGAGGCCTTCAGTCACAAGAGCATGGTCAAAGAAGACATGCCTGCCCCTCAGGAGGACGCCTGATCCTTCTGTTCCCTTAAGGGCAACAGGACGGGGCTGTGTCTGCAACTCAACCAGGAAATGAGTATTTCCCTAACATGGTTACAGATTTAATTTCCCAAGATGAGAGGAATTTTGTAGTCATTTTTTTATGCAGTTTAAGTTTTCCTGTGAAAAATTCTATAAACTGCAGCCAAGCGGGACTATACTAAAACCACTAAAATACAAGACAGCTGAGATTTTAAATAATATAAAAATATATTGATATTATAACAATGCGAATAGTTTAGAAGTTAAACATAAAAACTAAATAAAATGTACTATTTAACAAGTGACACTTCCTCTTTACAAATACTAGGATGCTACATGAAATTTAGGTACCCTACATTGCAGAAAAAGAATATTTTAAATTTCTGAGAAATATTGGAACACCTCTATTCATAAAATCTGAGCAATTCCTAAGGAGCACGCACGAGAACACAGGCCTGAGAATCACCAACACGGCTGGCAACATCCCAGCAGGCCCTGAGCCTTCCTCCAAAGGCTACAGCCAGAACTCGCCACCAAGTGAAAACCACAGCACGCAGGAAGATCTGCACTGGCTGCCACCTTTACTCACATTGCCAACAACATGAAGAAAAGTCAGATATGGGAATTATTTAATATTTGCAAGTTAGCATGCAAAATGCTGACAAGCAATCAAGATTTTGCAAACTGAATCTGTTCTTTCTTCAGGAGGTCCCTGAACAAGCAGGATATCCAAAACCGAAGCCCACCCCACAGGTCGGCGACAGCACCTGGAAAAGAAGCCAAAGAGAAATGCCAACGCAAAAACTGCGCAACAAATCCAGAGCTGAACTGATGGAGATGCTGCCACTGTTCACAAAGCCAGTGGAGAGAAACAATGAGCTGCGGCAGGACGGCACACCTCTGTCAGGGCAGGGTCGGTCCACGGACAATGGATGCTGCCACTCACACCTGCAGCCAGGAGCACTCAGTCCTTAGCCTATCAGTGCATTCAACATGAGCCAATCAAGACAGGAAGAGGCCTTCTAGGAGCTAGCCGCAGAACAGATAATCAGCTCAACAGGACAATTTAGTAGACTGGCACTGCAAAGGAGTAAGCACAGGCACTGTGGGAAGCAGGAAGGTGTGACTCCCCAGGGCTGGAGGAACAGGGCTCAGCAGAGAGCGTGGTGTGACTGTACACTCCAGGAACGAGCAGTGCTGAATCACAGGGCAGCGGGACACAGGTCTGCAGCGTGCCAGGCGCTGAGGATGAAAACCACGGTGTCTGCTACCGTGGAACTTCCACACGCACGGGCAGAAGTTCAGAATGAACACGCTGACACTCCACTGCACAGTATTCAGGGGTGTTGTAAAGACACCGGTAGTCTGTGGTATGTGGGGAATACTTCAGGCCCTGAAGACAAAAATTCAGTAAAAACAATTCAGTAAAAACTTCCGTTTTCGGGCCCGGCGGCGTGGCCTAGCGGCTAAAGTCCTCGCCTTGAAAGCCCCGGGATCCCATATGGTCGCCGGTTCTAATCCCGGCAGCTCCACTTCCCATCCAGCTCCCTGCTTGTGGCCTGGGAAAGCAGTCGAGGACGGCCCAATGCATTGGGACCCTGCACCTGCGTGGGAGACCCGGAAGAGGTTCCAGGTTCCCGGCTTCAGATCGGCGCGCACCGGCCTGTTGTGGCTCACTTGGGGAGTGACTCATCGGATGGAAGATCTTCCTCTCTGTCTCTCCTCCTCTGTGTATATCTGGCTGTAATAAAATGAATAAATCTTTAAAAAAAAAACAAACTTCCGTTTTCAACAGAAGTTTATGTTACTTTTTATTGAAGACAAGAGGAACTCTTCACATACACGCTACAGACAGCTAGTGATAAGAAAGGCAGGTCACCAACACTCTACCACCCACCCACCTCCTAATCACTGAAAGCAACTTACTGTGCAAATGAGTCACTTTCCTCTTCAAGTTACACTTGTTACTCTTCCTCACTCAAGACGTGAAAAACTGAATATAAAGCATACATCTTTGCTACAGTCTTTAATTCAGGCCCTCTCAGCATGTGCCAAAGTGAGAACACAAGTCCTCTTCCTCAGCCGTTGCCAGGCCAAGGCTTAAGGCTGCTGGGCCAGGCTGCAAAGTCCTTACGGGCAACCTGGTGCGTGTCAGGAAGCCTTCTTTCTCAGACACAACACAGCTGGTTCAACATGCCAAGTGCAGCTCAGATGCCCACCCATGAGCCCCCAAGAAAACACGCTTTGATGGGCTGACTCAAAATAACCTCTATACACAAACCCTGGTTTTCTGCCTGTGGAACACCTGCCATTATCCTACACTAGCTTGCTTATTTGTGGTGTGTTGGCGACCACAATGATGGGACCCCCTGCTAACTTCCCTGGTCCAAATCCCAACCAGGAACCGAGGCCTTTCACACACACTGGGTCTTGTCAATACTCCCTGACTGATTCAATCAGAGCTCAATCAAGACCACAGGCCACTGAGGGAAGGCAGACACACACATACAATCTTACAGTGCGGGGAGAAGACATAAGGCTCTCCAATTGATGACCATGACCTGGGAGGGACAAGGGCGGTTCCCAAACACAGGTAAGGCTGGAGCTCATCTTGGAAGATGCATCCCTCAACACAGGACAAGCAAGCAGAGATGGAAGTTACTCGAAATGCTGTACCTAGAGGAAGTCAGCGATCAACCCCCTCTCCAGGTACGTTGCTCCTAAGGGCTGCCACATGTTAGCGACCCAGAGATGCCTGAAGTGAAGCTTGCCTTCTATCACCTAGGTAATTTTTTATAAAAGATTTATTTATGTTTACTGAAAAGTTAGATTTACGGAGAGAAGGAGAAACAGAGAGAGCACTTCCATTGCTGGTTCACTGTCCACATGGCCGCAAAAGCTGGAGCTGAGCCAATCCGAAGTCAGGAGCCAAGAGCTTAATCCAGGTCTTCCAGGCGGGCGCAGGGTGTCGAGGCTTTGGGCCATCCTTGACTGCTTTCCCAGGCCACAGGCAGGAAAGAAGTGGAGCAACCGGGATTAGAATCAGCGCCTATACGGAATTCTGATACATGCAAGATGAGAGCTTTAGCCACTAGGCTACGGCCCCAGGCCCACACATCCTTAAGTTTTAAAGATTTGCACCGTGGTACATATTCTCTGGAAAAGGAAACCGAGGTTCCAAGGATGAAAGCTGTGACGCAGTGGGTGGCAGGGCACTCCCCTTGGGTGCACTCCACCTCCCATTCACATTACAGCCTCTAGTCAAATTGTCCTGTGGATAGAACAGAAACTGTCAATGCAGACATCAGGGAATTCACCACTTAGACACCACACAATTGTAGAATTACACAATCTGACATTTTTAAGTTCCTAACCTATATTTAAAAAAAAAAAGGATAGTAATGCTCTCCTGTCTATTCCTCAAACAACTTTAAAATCCAATCCCTCATCTAGAATGTTCAACTAGGAGGATACAGTGAAGACAGTGAATCCTCCAAGCAGCCAGTAGTTGCTCTATGTAATGCAACATGTTCCAGATAAAGTGTCCACAGAAAGAGCAACCCAGGGAACCTGAGTCACTCACTCGAAGTAACTGAGGGACATGTGAAGCTCAACTGCACTGTGCAGGGCTAGCAGCACTTGAAGGGGATTGCATGGCCGGGCGCTGTGGCCTAGCGGCTACAGCCCTCGCCTGGAATGCACCGGCATCCCATGTGGGAGCCGGTTCTAATCCTGGCCACCCCACTTCCCATCCAGCTCTCTGCTTGTGGCCTGAGAATGCAGTCAAGAATGGCCCAAAGCCTTGGGACCCTGCACCCACGTGTGGGAGACCAAGAAGCGCTACTGCCTTGGGATTGGCTCAGCTCTGGCCGGTGCGGCCACTTGGGGAGTGAATCAGCAGATGGAAGATCCTTTTCTCTGTCTCTTCTCCTCTATGTATATCTGACTTTGCAATAAAAATAAACAAAAAGGGGGAGGGGGTGCTGCAGAGAAAGGGAAGAGAAGGGGAAGTGGCCCTGACATCCGCAGAGGAAACCTTGACTGCCTCTGCTGCTTCGCCGGCCCTCAGAGGAGGCAAGGGACAGGTGGAGACGGTCAGTACCACTGGGCGAGCCGGGAAGCCACCAACAGCTCAACATTGTGGCAGCCTCAGTGAGAGCCTGTTCTTAAAGTCAGCCGGGTCTCTGCTCTGGCTCTGAACCTTGGTAAATCAGCATTCTGACCTGGATTTGACTAGACATGTATCTCTTCTCCACAAAATGTGCTGACTGCTGCCACAAGTACTCCAGTACGGCTTGAGAGGAACGCTGTTCCATTCCAAAGGAAGACACTTTAACTTACAAAACCATGGCACAAATTTAGATATTGTTACTTTCTCAGATTATTGCTGGTGAGTGATGAGGTCATGTTTCAAGAACTGCAGTTTGAGAACCAATCGTAAAGACTGGAAAGCAATCCTGATCCCACTGCCTAACACCACCACCAAGTCCTTCCTGCCCAAGGACACATTCTTTCCTGCCCTCCAGTCACCACCCCAATTTAGTTCCTACACTAAGCTGACCCATACTAAATGTTCCAGAGTTAAGAAACAACTGCATACACTTATACTAGCCTTGTACTACACTTTAGCCATCACTGATGTTTGCAACATGGCTACACACACATATTCAAAACAGGAACCTGGTATTCACATGTATTTGTTGTACATTAGGAAGAAACATAACAATGTAGTGAATTTTAATAGAGACAACTGCAGGTTTATCATTAAGAGCATAAGCTGAATCAGTTTTGGGAAGAGGTTGGAGAGATGTTAGCTTATGAAACCAAGAAAACAGAGAGGTTGCCAAAAACGTTATTATCACTTCAGCACAGACGATGGACAGAGAGTTCACTGCCACGCCCAGGCCAGCAAAGGCAAGCTGCGCTGCCAGAGGATGAGGGACCAGGAGCAAGACGTGGTGGGGACAGCGCTGAGGTAAGCCACTCTGAGAATGACACCTGTGCCACTCTGCACGCTGCCATTCGTCTCTCTTCCTGAGTTTTATAGTCTAGCACAGAGGCAGATTTCCAAAGTAAAGACAGTGGCCACTTAAAAGGAACTATAGCAGAAAGTAATAGTACTAGCAAATTATAGCAAAGGTTTTGGTTCAACATGTAGATAGATGAACTTTTTAAAATCAGAGCTTTTTTAAAGCAGGGAACAGGGACATGCACAAGGGTTTCAGGCAGGCTGCCCAGCACCTGCAGCAGCAGCGCGTGGGCAGTCAGGATTGGAGAACAATACTGTGAGTGCATGGACAGGTTACCAACAAGACTTTATCTTTTACCCCTCCTTAGCCAATACTCCATAATGTAGCTGCTGCAAAGAACTCTGTGTGTTCCTCAGACTGAAGACATACTGGAGTGCTGATTCTATGAGGACCACACACACTGATCTCTGGCCTCACTCGGCATCCCTTCAGCTGCTGCTCTCTCCAGCTCACCGCTAGAGCCTCTATCTTTTCCTTCAACTTCCCAACAAGCTTCAGTCCCCTTGGGAATCCCAGAAGTAACTAATTCCCTTCAAATTCCAGATTCCTGCCCCAGGGGCTACCCCAAATCATGACACTTCCTTTTAGCTTATTACAGTTCCTCTTGGCTTCCAGCTCCAGTTCTTCAGCCCAGTCTAAAGGTCTCTGTGATCACAAATCACTTCTCAGGATCATGCAAAGGGGTCCGCATTCCTAACTGGAATGACTTCCCTCTCTTAACTCCCCGAGATCCATGAAAAGCCCTTATTTTGGGGCTCCTACTGCCTTCCAGCAATGCTGCATCAGTAGCAACTCAGTTACCATGTCACAAGTGTCTTGAGCATTCAACTCAATCACTATCCAGGAAGTTCCACGTACAGTGCTTGTATCCAATCATACCTGCCCTTACTTCTCTCGACAGTAACATCCTTTCCCTCTGTGCAAGCACGTGCGTCTACCAGTAAATAACTGAGCACTTGGAAAGGACCATGGTGATGAAGGGCACAGATGGAGAGAATGGAGTTAACATAAGACCTTAAAGCTGAACACTTCGGGAATTTCTTTTCTTTCAAATATTGGAGTAGCATGCCAGAAAAAGGAAATATTAAGCTAAATAAACAGCTATTTCTGTAAGCAGTTGTGTACATACTCATAACCTACATTTTAAATAAATAGATGGAGTGTTTATTTGTATTTGTATAAAAGCATTGATATGTAACCCAGTAAAAGTTCACTTCCTGGCAGCAACAAAAGACTAAATGCTAAAGCCGATTACCAGGGTGGCGGTAGGCTAAGCCATCCCCTGTGATACTGGAATCCCTTTAGCACTGCTTCCTGTCCTGGCTGCTCCACTTCAATTCACATCCCTGCTGTTGTGGGCAGGAAGACAGATAATTGAACATCAAACACTTACAGGAAACTCTTGCTTCCTGGCTTTGGCCTGTCCCAGCCAGGGCCATGCTGGCCACTCAGGGAGTAAACCAACAGACGAAAGATCTCTTTTTAAAGCTCACTCCCTGTTTCTCCCTTTTCTATAACTCTGCCTTTTTTAAAAAAGCAGATTACCACAACTTTTTTTTCCCTTTTGATGTCAGTGTTGTGGCGCAGCAGGTTTGCCCACTCTGTGCCACCAGCAGCCATATCAGAGCGCCGCTTCTTGAAGGCCATGCTGCTCACCTTCCAATTTACACCAGCCTCCCCCCACCCCGCCAGGAGCCTCAGAAAGCCACTGACGACTGCCTGCGACACCCAAGAGGACAGCCAGCTGCAGTGGCAGCGTCCTGGCTTTAGCCTAGCCCAGAGCTGCTGCTCTGCAGAGAGAGAGAGAGAGAGAGAGAGAGAGAGAGAGGCCTTCAATTCCCCAGGTTGTGCCCTAGGTGCTAACAGGCCCGAGCCGGGAAGCAGGTGTCCACACGGATGGCAGGGTCCACCTCCTGCAGCATCATTGATGCCTCCCGGGGTATGCATCAGCAGGGACCAGGAATGGGCAGCAAAATCGGCACCTGCTGGACACAGACAGGCCAGCACCAAGTGCACACCCTGCCCTCCTATTTTTAAGGCTAGCTTAATTAACATACCATTGATTACATGGTTATAATGGCAGTCCTCACTAAAGCAGTAATTTTCTACTAAACAATCCAAACTCTCATATTTATCTTTCTCTCCCTCAATTTTCAAAATGTTATATACCAAGTAGGAGAGAAGGCTAATATAGTATCTGATTGATGTGATTTTAAGGCTATATAGCAATAATAGCATTATTATGTATTACATAATACATATGACAGTATTACAAGTGTCCATTTCAAACATAATTATTCCAGGGGCAGGCACTGTGGCATAGTAGGTTAAGCTGCCAACAATGCTGGCATCTAATCTTGGGTATCAGGTTCATGTCTCAGCCGCTTCACTTCCAATCAATTCCTTGCTGAAGGCCTAGAAGAGCGGCAGATGGACAGCCCAAGTGCCGGGGCTCCTGCACACGTGTGGCAAACCTGGAAGAAGCTCCTGGCTCCAGCGCAGTCCAATGCAGGTCACTGAGGCCCTTGGGGCGGAGCAATAGCAGATGGAAGACCGCTCTGTGTGCATGTGTATGTGTGTGCTTCTTTCTGTAACTCTGCCTTTCAAATAAATAAATCTTTTAAAAAATAATTACTCTGGAATAAAAGATGTCTGCATTAAATGCTGATTCTGATACCTTTCCCTTTCTTTAGAAAGCATTAAATTTTGGCTTTGAATATTAATGAATATTGGACAGGTATGTAGACATTAAGTCAGCTAATATATTAACTTTTATTACAATGGCTAACAAAACATGTTAACAAATAAATTTCATGTGTGCTATGTTTTGAATGTATCCTCCCAATTTAATGCACGGGAAATGTAATCCCCAAAGTGACTGGAGATCATCTGAGAGTCCACGTGCCTGGGAGTTGACTATTTTCGGGGACTAACAGGGAATCAAACCAGAACTACTCCCTGTGGCACGCCTGCCCTGGCCAACCTTGGGAGGCAGCCAAGTCCCCACCAGCAAGAAGGTCCTCACTGGCTGTGGCCTTAACCTTGGATTCCCAGACTAGAAAGCCTAAACTATTCACTCACAGTACATGCTAAGACACTGCATGTACAAACTTATACATACCCACACACGTTCGCATACTTAGGCACACATACATTTTCCTTTTCCAGTGAATCTATTTCTGGTCAGTTAGAGTCTCGATTTTCTTTCTTTTTTTTTTTTTTAATTTTATTTCTATTGGAAAGACAGATATACAGAGAGGAGGAGAGACAGACAGGACGATCTTCTGTCTGCTGATTCACTCTCCAAGTGGCTGCAATGGCTGGAGATGAGCCTATTCAAAGCCAGGAGCCAGGAACCTCTTCCGGGTCTCCCACGTGGGGTGCAGTGTCCCAAGGCTTTGGGCCATCCACTTGAAACATTTTTAAAAAGCTTAGAGTTTCTCTAGACTTGTAGGCACAACGATGTCCATCCATCCCAAGTCTAGCTGTCTGTTTCTCTCTTCGTCTCTCAGCCCAGCACGGCATTATAATATACAGCTAGCAGTTGTTTGCTTATTATTATTATATAGTTTCCCCAGAACTGCAGCTGTTACCCAGAAAGCAACAGGAAAATAATGCTTAAATAAATGTGGATGAGACCTTGAACTTGTAATGGCTTTACTCACTGCTCTGAACTTATCAAATATTTTCTTCTCTCCTGCTTTCCAGGTTGTGCTCATGTAATATTAGATTCCTATTAGTAATAAGGGGGAAAATATCACTTTGGAATAATAATCTGGGAAAACAAATGCAGCAGTATTTCATAGAACTATGCCAGGGATCATTATTTGGTATATATTTTCAAATTTTTATCGTACCACTTCCATATGCTTAATTAAGTGTGACACATCCCTAGGCCTCTCCTGGAGCTCCCCTCCCCCAACCCATCCTATTCCACACAACTGCCCGATCTTTCAATCATCCTTGGTATTTCTACCAGAATTGTCAACAATTAGATCCTTGAGGCCAATGTTGTGTTGTCACCTGTGCAGCCCCACCTGTGATGCCAGCATCACATACGGGGGCTAGTCCACATTCTGGCTGCTGCTGCTGCTGATGGCCTGGCAAAAGCAGAGAAAGCTGGCCCAAGTGTTTGCGACCCTGCCACCCTCATGGATCCTGGATGAAACACAAAGCACTCACCTGGCCCAGCACTGGCCACTGCAGTCACGTGGGGCGAGAACCAGGAGATGAAAAGATTCTGTCTGCGTCTCCATCTGCTTATCTCTCTCTATAACTTTCAAACAAACTAATATTTTTAGAAATTTATGCTTCTAGAAAGTATTTTATTTTTCATTTAGAAATGCAGATTTGTGAACTGTTATTACTGCAGAAAAACTTGCTATGAAATGAAGAAAATGAACAATTTAGATTAAAACTTCCATTTACATTACAAAAGTGCTTAAGATGAAACAAATCTTCAAATACAAAGCTCAAGTGTAAAGCAAATGAAACAAAGAGTATTTAGTCAAATAACATGCCATGTTTCAGAGTTTTTCTGGTGGCTTAGTAATTGCAGGGAAAGCATGATGATGATCAAGGAAGAAACAAAACAGTGCTACCGAAGCAGATGATCTACGAGAAAATTCGACAGCAGAGGGAAAACTGCCAGTCCTAACTTAGTGACAACTCCAGCTTCACAGTCTACAACAGCACGCATTCTGGAGGTTGTTGATTTTCTGCAAGATTTTTGTGCCAAATTATTTCTGCAATTCAGTAGGATGACAATGCTGACGGCAATCTAATGAGTACAAAAACCACCATGAGAGGAACAGGCCTTGCCCCCACCCCAGGGCAACAGCCTTGCTACTCCTGCCTGGCTTCTCTTCCCCTGGTGGGAATTCCCGTTGTCTGTAAGTAATTGGTACGACTGTTGGAAACATGTAGAGCATACACACAAAAAGGCAAAGTTTGAAGATATCTGGGCGTGGCGTCACTAGCGTCTTAATGGAATGGTTAGAAATTTATGCATTATACTGTTACTATATAAAGGAATTAAGATTATTCTTATTTTAATATTAAGATGTGCCCATTCAAAAGAGAAAAAGCAAGCTGCACATGGAAATATTAAAATACAAATTGTGGTAGCAAAACTTCAGCATAGACTATCAATTCAGCTACAGTAAAGGCAGTAGTAAAAGGTCAAAACAAAATCATTAAAGAAGTTTCTGAAGCTTCTAGAAGCCTCATTAAAAACCATATGCTGTTAAAAGTACGAAAGCCCTGGAGAGTCAGGTGAGAGAGCACGCAGCCCGTGTTCAGAGCATTCCCATCAGCAAGAAGACGGGAGACCTCCTGGGTTCAGAGAACGGAATTCTGAAGCTTCTTACCACACGGCCAAAGAGAGGTCTTAAAATGTCCAAAAGCAGCTCTCACGGAAAAAAAAAAAGGTAGCAACATGATCCTAATGGGTTTCATGAAGACTACAACAAACCAGCTTCTTAGGTATTGACCATGGTTGAACAATTTCACACAGGAACGCACAACCAGCCCCTTTCTCCACAAAGAGGACTTCGGAACACAAAAGGTAATGTTCTGTGTTGGCCCTGTGTGTGGTGCAAGCTTTTCCCTTGAGAAATGAGACTGGAGAATGAGGGCTGTGCTGTTTTACACGATGGTTCTGATCACTACGTGAGCACAGAAATAACGGAACTAACGGCTACAGTTCCCTAAGATCCCACAGAGACCACACTAGTGTCATAGTGAGGCCTGCAGGTACGGTCCTGGAAGTCACAGCTTCATTGTTTTCGGGCAGCTATCTGTGGAAGCCTGCGGATCAGCAGAGGGCACGGCTGGACGCAGGAACTGCATATGCACAAGCTCAAATCCATTGGCATGTCGTCGGTACCACGTGGCGTTCAGCTGCACCTGCCCAGCCGCCGCCTCCTGCACAGGCAGTGCTTCTAGCATCACCCCCTGCATGCTGGGCCCGAAACATGCTTCAGCAGCTACTGGGAGAATCACTTGGAGCTTTCAGCCTAATCCAAAGGAGTGGACAACGTTTTTTCATTTGTTTTGAAGTCAAGTATGTGTGTTTCTTCACAATAACACTGAGATGATCTGACTGACTCCCCAGGGAGGCCTGTGCCGCCCTCCTGCTCTGGGGGTGCTCAGCAGAGCCACGTGGTCCTGCAGCGACAGGGAACGCTGCTGCTCCTGCCGTCAGTCACACCCCGCATTTGAAACACACCATGAGAAGGCGGACTGCTCTGCACTTCTCTAAACCCAGGAATCCATGAATGCTCCCTCAAGAGGCTCTGATTTTTATGCAAATTATATACAAACTTATTAGAAAATTACTGATGCTTTGGTAACAGGGATTTTTTTCTTTTCTTATTATCTCAAGGAGGCGAACTAATGGCAGTGAAGAAGTTAGGGCCGTAATCTAACATTACATGGAACTTCACAGAACTGCAGTATTGACACCAGGGAGGAGCCAGCAAGACACCTACTGAAGTCATTTCTTCCACTGTACATCCGAGGAAGGGGCCCGCGGAGCAAAGCAGGGAACAAAACAGGGGCTCCCTGCAAAAGGTCTGCCTCGCCAACCCACCAGCCGCCAGTCAATGGCCCTGCATTTATTGATAAACTTCTACACTTTTCCAATGGCACAATAAAAGCATCTGATTTCAAATGTGTGTTTACCCTGAGAGAAATGTACATACTGAAGATACCCTAAATGGCTTCTCTGTAACGCAGTATTTCCTTATCCCATTTATTAAGCACATAATTCCATTTCTAGTCTAATTTCTTCCCTATGTGTTCTTAAAAAGCTGGTGTCATGGCTGAGTTTCTGAAAGCTCTTCTTCTTTGTAAGCCAGGGTGCTTTCTAACTTGCATACTTAAGTGAAACCCTTATGGAAAATATCTTAAAAAGCTATATGTCTCTTCTCTATATCCTACTTCGACTTTTAGAACACTTTAACTTTGCTATGAAAAACGACCTAAGGCCAGATAGTCTACCGTTTTTCTCTGATTCCTAATTAGCTATCTGCATTTTTTATGTGGCCTTCTTAGAGACTTCCAGGTATGAACAGGCTTATTCTAAATCCCTAACACAATCATCTTCCCTCTCTCTGAACAGGCGAACTGGATTCTTCCCTATCACTGAGAAGGTATGCATGTGCATTTTTAAAGGAAATACAATTTGCAGAAATACAAACACAAATATTTCATAAAGGCAAATCACAGTGATCCATCTGCTGTTGTTGAGAACTGCACAGGTACTACAATGGAATTCAACAAAATCAAATCTTCCAAAATGGTGCTTATGGACACAGTGCTGTGACTAGGAAAGAAGGTGGGGAAGGGTGAGACCAAACCTGGCAATGTGGATCACACTGTGGAACCAGCAGACCAAGCAGCCTGAGCCAAGGAGACAAAGAGTGGGGACAGTGCAGACACCTGGTCTAAACGCCGATGGCACGGAGCAGAAGCTCCCAATGAAGAGAATGATGGTGGACAGGAGATGACGAGCAGGATTCATTCTTACAAATAAAGGAACCTCAGCTAAAAGGAAAAGCAGGTGGGAGCGAATACCTTCCTTCTAAAGGGGCTGGGTATTCCACTTTCCACAGGCCCCGGACGGACGGGGCAGTGTGCTGGATTCTAGGTGGCTCTGCCATTAACTATTTTACTCTCAGCTATTCTCTCTTTGACCTCAGGTGTGTGGGAAGGAATTTTCAGTACTTTGCTGTGTTCTTGAGTAAACAATAATAAAGGGGAACCGGGAATAAGTGGCGAAAGAACAGGAGAACAGAAGCACCCAGGGTGCAGGAGGGAGCTGCGAACAGGGGTGCTGCAGGCTTCCCTCTGGCTGAGTGCAAATGGCTGGCCACATGGGCCTGCCTACCTGCCTGTCTGTGCAGGGAGGCCTCCTAGGACCACGGAGCAGGGCCCTCTGACCCTGGCACTGCCACATGGATGACAGCCTGGGAGGGGCATGCTGGCGTGACCCTCTCCCTCCGAGCAGCAAACAGCGGCTGTTCTGCCCTCTTTGTGGCTGGCGCTCAGTCTGTGCCTGTCTATACTTCCCCTGCTCCAGCCTGCCTTAAGCTTCCATTACTTTCATGTCTTAAAAATTACTCAAATTTATTTTTTAACTTCAGTAATGCCATTTTATAACCCATTCCTAAAGATTTTTATGCCTCTTGCCAAATTCAGTGCCACCAAAAATGATACTTTTGAAATCTCCAAATGAGCTGCAATTAAGAATGGAATGCACAAAAGAGCTTTTCTGACAGATCCACAAAACTGCCACTGCTTTCCAAGATTAGAGTCAAACAGGTAGAAACCATAAGGAAATTTCTCGGTTAATCGAATGGCTTCAGCAAGACCTGGTGTGGCTCAAGGAGGTGGGACCAGTGCGGTCACCTGTGAGGCTCCTCCACAACACCTGCTAGGGATCAGCGAGCCCAGGAGACACAGCTGCCCTCCACCCACACGCACTCACTCATTTCTGGATCCCAAGAACACTCCATTTGTACTCATGATGACTTTAGTCATAACAACCATCTTACTTGAGAACCACAGTAGTGTTCATTGAAAAGCCTATCATTTCACTAACAAAGACTGGGTCAAAATGTACCTCAGCAGTTTCACTCCTAAATACAACCGCATGGATTAGCAATTCAAAGACAGCGCTTAGAAACCATCACATATCACATATGTTTGTCCCATTTCTCGGGATAGTTTGTTGCTACTGCTATTTGTACTGCTTAAAATCTCTTTTCTGAGGGCCGGGCAGCGTGGCCTAGCGGCTAAAGTCCTCGCCTTGAAAGCCCCGGGATCCCATATGGGCGCCGGTTCTAATCCCGGCAGCTCCACTTCCCATCCAGTTCCCTTCTTGTGGTCTGGGAAAGCAGTCGAGGATGGGCCAAGGCTTTGGGACCCTGCACCTGCGTGGGAGATCTGGAAGAGGTTCCAGGTTCCCGGCTTCGGATCGGTGCAGCCGTTGCGGCTCACTTGGGGAGTGAATCATCGGATAGAAGATCTTCTTCTCTATATCTCCTCCTCTGTGTATATCTGACTTTGTAATAAAAATAAATAAATCTTTAATAGTTTAAAAAAATCTCTTTTCTGGCTTAGCTTAGCTTCTTGCATTTAGCTTCTAATGTAAAGCAAATCACTCAAATCATGACAAGTTTTCAGCTTCAATCCAAGAACAAAATGAGAAGTATAATAATTATTACAAAATATTCATCCGTGTCTCTCAATTATAACTGTTAGAAACATGTCTTATTTATAATGAAAGTATACATGAAGTAAACAAATAAAAAAACAGCTTAAATGGAATTAAGAGCCTGAGTGGGCTGCAAGGAATGAATTCCAATCTTGCTTCTCAAAATTTTAGAAATTCATATTTCATTATAATGTTTTGCTGTCACAAAAGCTAAAATTTTCAAATTGCAGTAAGTGGCTTGAAATGGTTCTTTTTCCTCTTTCCATTTTGATTTGTTAAATAAAGGCTTTTCTTGCATATGGAATTTACTGCTTTTCTGGGGTGTGTGCCTGCATACTGGACCTTATATACAAGAGGCGAATCAATCATTGCAAAATCATGTTCTCATGGCAGTCAATACCCAGGTGGTACCCAGCAGAGAGGCACTGTCCTGGGCACCAGTGCATGGCTACTGTGGCAGTGAACAGTCTCAGAGACGACATGGAGTGTGGGGACACCTGTCACTTAAGTGTCATCCACAAACTTGATGATGACCAATAAAGTCGGAGGCAGCTGTGGGTAAGTGCCAAGCCAGGCTGCTGCAATGCAGAACAGTAGCATCAAAGAGCAGCTGAGACGTTCTGTCACAAGATGATTCTAATTACGATGCTATTAGTATGAAATTTTGCCTGGCTAAGCTGAGAGAAAAGAAAATGATGGTAGAATTACAAAAAAATTAAAAGAAAGCTATGCAAAGAGGTTTATCTATTGCTTCCCGGCCTTTTGGTTAAGATCAAGTGAAGAATTATATTTATCTAATACTAGTATTTATCAAAAATTTAATAATATGAAAGATAATACTGGGGAAAAGGAAATCCTTATGAAAAATATGTATGCTGCCCAGAGCTTTGAGAACAAGGTTCTCTGAGCCCACTTTTCCAATCCAGCGCTTGTGCTGCCATGAATTAAGAGGGCACTTCGACTGCAGACGCGGCTTTCTGGGCCATGTCCACTTCCATTACAAGGAGCAACACCGTCTCCTGTACATAAGCATGGCAAAAGGCGCAAGGTGTCTGCAAGCAACACGACACGGAACACGGCGCTGGGATGAGCATCAGCTGCAGCACGCGGTCCAGTAAAAGGTGACCCGCACGGCTATTGGACAGGACCCACTGCGACCGCTCCGCTGCAGAGCTTTCCTGGACTGTAAGCATTAGAACGATCATGAAGCCTCTTGGGAAGAAGTAAATCCTAGCTTCCACTGTGAGACATCTCAAAACCTAGGCAGAGTTTTGGTCTCAATTAACGACATTTGGTATCCTGAAGGCAAGGCAGTAACTTTCATCGCGTCCTCTGCCTGGATCGCAAAGCAATACATACACTGTCTTATTCCATCTGCTATTGTGATGACGACAGTCAATGAAGTAAAGTAAATTTTAAGTATTTTCAAGAGAGAAACTATAGAGAAAATCAGGATTACTATCCTGCCAGGGAAATGTAGAAAAACGTAGTGAAAAGCTGGTGTGCATGTCACATGCATTGCACTGCCAAGGAGTGAATCTGACCCGAGACACAGAGACCTTCTTTGCTGAACAGTGTGGCGCTCAGACTGCTTCTGCAAATTCCTCTAAGACGAAACACAGGCCTTACACCCTGTCGGCTAATTATATATCTTTTTAGTTTAAAAGGCCAGTCCTTTAACGCTCCTAATTTCAGCTATCACTTGCTTGGGCATTGTTAGAAGGCTTAACCAAATGTGATTGCAAAGCAAAGATTAATTTTTTAGTTTTTAAGTGCAGTTCTTATACTTCATATTAAAATATTAAATTCAAGTCAAAGGTTCAGAGTAGCAAAACAGAGCTTTTGGTGAGGAGTTAACTATCTGACCTTTTAAAAATCTAGAACGCTGGTATTGGTTATAATCAAATCTAGCGTGCATCCTGCAGTTCTACAGATTCCAGTGCTGGTGACCATACATCTTTGATGGCAAAACTACATTGGTTGTAGCACCATAAAAATCAATAAATATTAACCTTTTCTGACACTCTGCATGCATGCTTCATCAGCTGCTGTCAGGTAATGAACAGTTGGTGATGCACTATATTTCTCAGCTAAGGAATCCAGAACAAATTAGAAATCAATGTAGATTAACAGACTTTTTAAGTAAAAAAGGAAAAATCATTAACAGATTTTATTTCATAGAAACAGAACACAAAGTTTAGTAAGCCTGCATTTTGAGCAGCTGAAAAATATCAAGTTTAGTGAATCAAGAAGACACACTCTACAGGCCCAGCTACACAATCGAATGACGGCACAGCGTCCACAGTGACCAGCGGCAAACACCCACGGGAGGGGTCGGATGGAGCGGGCACAGCTGCCCTGTATGTAACACTCGAAAAGGGGGAGAGGAGTCACATTTATTACAACACTTTTCTTCCTTCTGCTAGAAATCCATGATCTTCTGAATGAGATGCAGATAATGTCTAGCATGTTTTGTAAAAGTTCTAAAGAGAAGGCAAAAATGGTTGAGAACAAATGAATAAACTCTAATCCCACTTGCCCTCACAGTGTGTAATGTTAGGGACTGGGGACTTGGACTGGACAACACACATACAAATGACTTCATTTTGGTGACTTGATGTGAAAATGTTGTATCTAATGACTAGGTTTTAGCTTTGTAACTGTTGCTAAATTTCAATGACGCATCCACCTTGTGAGGTAAATTCATAACTAAGCCATCTCAGTCTATGGAATTATATCATAAAATTAAAAATAAAATAGATACTGGAAAAAAAACCTAAGCTGTCTCTTCTTATCCTGATTTTGGCAACCTAAAAACCAGGTGCAACCAACTGCTTGTAGTATGGTATCCACATATCCAATTCCATAGTGCACAGACGGAATGAACTGGCCCAGGGCCCAGGTACCTGCAGAAATCCTGAGACATACCAATTCACCACATGTCAAACGAAGGTCTCACTCTTCACACATAAAGAAACAGCTGTAAGCAAGAAAACTGCAAAGTGCCAACAGCTCCATTTACCTTGAAAACACTCAGATTTCCCAGGAAAACACTAGTATACTTTTTATATATCTTTGGATTACATTTTAAAAAAATATCAAAATAAATACAACACACTCAGATTTTCAATGAAAAGTAACTGTTAGGCCTGATGATTTTCACAATGATAGCATGTCTGGGGCAGTGAATGAAGAAAACATCTGAAATAAATTGATAATGGACCTTGCAGTGCCTTGCAACAGGACACAATATTTATTTACTCTCTAAAAATAAATGTGCTCCTACATATTAGAAGAAGAAAAACACAGAAATAATCCCAAGTTTGTTAACAAGAATTTAGTGTCACATTTGAAACCTGGAGAGACCAGTATTTACACACATTTTGGAGAGGAAATAGCCAGTGGGGAAATAGCCACAGGGACCAAGTCACCTGTGGACCAGAGCCCCCCGACCAAAACGTGTTGTACCCAAACTCCAGGAGCCTCACAGTGTGCTCCCGAAATGACTGACATTTTTATTTTTTTATTTCAACTTGGACAAAATGAACACTTCTTTGCAAATGCACCACTCTGAGCACACAGCAGGCCCTCCAGCTGATAACCGCTGGTTCCGATCTAGGTAGGCGAAAGCTGCCTTCTGTGCCCTTTCCAATGTTTGCCCCCACCCCAAGCACTGTGGCCAAGACAAAAAACAAGCAAAATGCAGCCTCTTGAAAGACTCTTTGGACTCAGCAGAGACCCTGCAGATGGCGTGGCGCTCTTTTTGCTTCTCTGAGACAAGCACACAAAGGCTTCAGTCCACACTGTCAACTGGAGAAAGGACCCTGGGGGCACAGTCATGTGTGCAGTAGATGTTCACTGTGGCACTAGGAGCCTTGCAGAGGATTCACCAGCGAGCAGGATCCTGATGCAGGTTCCAGAGCCAGAAACGCACTGTTGTTTGTAACCCTAACTCTGATCAACTCCCTCCACCTGGAAGAATCACAGCCCACATTTGTACCAGCTGATGCCTCAGTCCAGGCTGAAGGGCCCTTTCACCAACCCCACTCCCGAAGAACCCCTACTCTGTTAACCTTGACCCTTAGTGGCTGGAGAGTCCTGTGCAGCACTTGCCTTCTCTCTGCGCCCCCACGACTGAGCAGCACGTAGCCAGCCATGGACTCCAGGCTGCTCTTCTTCCCAGAACTTTACAGAAGTTCCATCAAGGACTTCATTAGCAGCTACTGTTTGAGGCACTACCAAAGACTATTGTGCAATTTAATAAGCTAATTCAAAAGACATTTATAGACAGATGAGTTTTTAGATTAATTTAGAACAAACGCCAAAAGCTGACAGGTGCAGGGGAATGTTCCCAAGACTGCACAGCGAGGGAAGGGGCACAGCTGGATCACACTCGGATTCATTTCATCAAAAGACAGTTTTCTAATGTTTCACACTGGTAAGCTAGCTATAACTGAATCCATTTCCTTAACTTCTATTATTTAGACTTTGGAGTCATTTTAATAGCATTAGTCCCTTTCTCTTTTGGTTATAAAAACATTGTAGAAAACACAGGGAAGCTCGTACTTTTGGGCCCATTACTTTTTTGAAACAAGTCAACACTTAAAAACAAAATGAGGGACATAACTAACATATCATATTAAATCTTTTTCCAGAAGCGATCGAGAAAGCAATAGAATGCCTCATGAAGAAAGTCACTGCAATACTGAGTTGTATGAACAAAACAATGGAAAAGCCCATTTACCATCTGAATGTATCCTCTGAGATGACAATTATCCATGTGATGTTTTATGCCTAAGTTTCTAAGTATAAACTACATATTGCCTTTTTAAAAGAAAACATGATTGCAGCAAACCCTGCAATCCTTTTTGCCTCATCTTCATATCATATTCATATTGATAAATCTATATGCAATTCTTTTTTAATGTCTGCAAATGTGTTGACTCATTGTATAAACACACTGATTTACTGACTGCACATTGGCTCACTGCCTGAACGGGCAGCTAGACATTTAGATGCTTCCCCGTTCCTGACTGCTGCAAGAACTCACAACGTGCAGCGTGTTTGTGAAAGGCATGCTCCACAGCAGAACTGCGGAGTCAGACGGTGTGTGCACTTGGGGAAACTACAGATAGTCTGCTTTCCAACAACACACACAGGCTTTATCTGTGTTACTCTTAACCTTTTAGGTTTCTGCCAAGTCGTAAAAACTGGAATCCTGCTGCTTTGATACAGCGGTACTTAGCAGGAAAGAGCACACAGACACATGGGAGTATGCTTGCACATTCTGGGGACCAAGGATATGCGAGGATACTCATTTTGACCATCCTGGGTCTTTCTGCATAGGGTATTTCTCGTAATCCGCAGTGCAATTCTGTCTGCATTCTTCCCCTTTCTGAGTCTGTGTCTCATGTCTTGTGCACAACACTGGAACCATACAGATGTTACAAAGCTGTTTCAGTCATCACTTGATTACATAAGAATTTAAATAAAAGTACAAATTATCATTGAAATTTTCAGCTTCATGGCTGGGTGTCTATTGTTTAAAAATAAGATTTGAAAAGACAAAGAATGATTTTATACGTTTATACTCATCAAATGTCAAGATTATTTTTGAGCTCCTAAACATTAAGATCTTCAAAAAAAACTCGTATTTTATTTATAAACATAAGAAACTATAAGCATGATTTGCTAACAAAGAGTTAAATGAAACAAAAAGATCAATTTCTTTAATTTCAATTCCAATATGCCAGTATATTCATGACTGTGTCAAAATGACAAAAATATAAAAGGAAAGTGGAGTGTAGGTCTAGATGACGTTTAAGACGTCCATGTGCTCAGATAAATGAACACCTTGTACAGGTAACAGAAATGAAGCCTGGTGTCATGGCACAGCACTGCTCTGCTTACGACCCAGCGTCCTGACAACACACACAGGGAGGCAGGGGGTGACGGCTGCTGTGCAAGGCCCTTGAAGATCTTGGCTTCTGCCTGGCCCAGGCCTGAACTTTCAGACATTACATGGAGTGTGTCAGCTAATGGAAGAGCTCTGACTCTTCTCTCTCTCTCTCTCTCTCTCTGCCTTTTAAGTAGGAGAAAATATTAAGCAAACATTTAAAAAGCAAAATTACGTTTTTGGAAATAGAAATGTGACAAAAACACACCTTTGGTATTCAGGATCCTTACTAATCTCCGCTGCATCGAACATGCCTCCTTGCGCTAGCTTTCACTAAGCCCCGACCACGTCTGCTCTGCAGTGGCGACTCCATCCTGTGGCTCACTGTTGCCTCTCTGTGCTTTCAGAACAGCCAAGGACAAAGGAGAGCTGCCTCTGGTGGAGTGAGTTCTATCTTTCCCTGTTTGCTCGGTGCAAAGACAGGAAAGTTCCTTTGTGAACTGATCATTTTCCAGAGGTCATTCTGACCATAATTTCAGGCCCTAGCCACTATCCTGATGGTCCTTCTGAGGAAATTGGACCCAGTGGAAACGTTTTCCCCCTCTGCTCAGTCTATGGGTCAGCATTTTCCTTTCCTTGTAGTTCTTAATCCCTGTAAGTGGCAATTATTTAAGACACAGTTAGAGATGGTACAATCTACATTCATCCAATAAAACCTAAATATTAAAAAGGACAGAAAAATTCAGCATGGTTACTAAGGATAAATGGGATAGCACTAAGCATTTGAAAGGTACCAGTGAAGTGGCACATGCGTAAATGGATAGAATAACGTGGTTAGAGGTTGAGAGAGAGAGAGAGAGAGAGAGAGAGAGAGAGAGAGAGAGAGAGAGAGAGAGAGAGAGAGAGAGAGAAAGAAACTAAAAGGGCACACTATGTGTCAAAGAGATCATCTTAATTGCAAAGGTTATTACCAGAGTCAAAATCACTGGATAAATACCAATGGAAACCACCTGAAGGTAGCAGCTATACAAAGTTCAAACCTTAGAGTTTCCACTAGTGTATGATAAAATTTAGGTTACTGGCATGGTCCAAGGTACAACTTTAACAGATGCAACCCACCCATGCTAAAGAGATGAGGCCTAAGAATGAGATCAAAATGTCAGTGGAGAAATGTGCTAAGGAAATGATGGCGACTATATGGATACGGTAAACGAGTTAGACATAAGCTCACAAGTTTGAAAAGAAGTCAATGGAAAAATGGTTACTGCTCTGAATTTTATGTGGCCAACTCATGAGAACATGGAAAAACCACTGAAATAGAGAAAAACTAGGGAATTAATCAAAATGTTAACCTACTGATAAAAACCCCTTCAATATTCCTGAATATTAGTCTTACATAGATAACACTGTTACAAAGAACAATATCTACTATATACAGTGATAAATATAGCATGCAAATGATAACGTAGTTATTGGTACTATGGAACAGAGTGATTCCATATTTAGCAAGTATGATTTAATTGGAGACACATTTTTTCATGGTTTATATATGAGAGCAGGTGAAATTTTAACCTAGTTCAATTCCAAACAAATAATAAATCATAAAACTTAATCTTAAGGATTCAGTCTTTGATTTAATGGCATACCTGCCTGGTTTCCCAAAATACAGTGCTTTGCCATGAAAATCCAACACGTAAAGTATATGAAACACAGCAGATACATTTAAAAATTGGCTTGAAGTGGCATTTTTTAGGACCACTTTTAAAGGTTTTAATTCTTGAAATTACAAAAGATTTAATCCTTATTGTAACAAATGTGTTATTCTACATCACTCCAAGCAGTCTGCCTTTGGGATAGGATGTTAACTGGTAAAGCCCTACTGGAACGGTGATATTTAACCCATGTATCAAATAGAACATTGTCCACTATCTGGCATAATCGTGAATGACTGGAAGGCAAAAGCTGGCTCCAACCTGCAGTACCAGTTCTACCATTTTGAGCCTCTTTCCCCAACCGACCAACTCCATTAAATCATGACTAACAGCAGTATGGACTTGCTCGAGAAATTAAGTGAGACTATTTTCTTAGGGGTCGGGACACTGTTTGGAGTCCAGAGTGCAATGTCTCATGTCAGAATGCTCAACTTTGGACTCCTGATACTCGAGCTCCTAATCGCAGCTCCTTGCGAATGCACTCAGGGAGGTGGCAGTGACGGCTCTGTTGGATGAGTCCCTGCTACTTCCCCGGGAAAGCTAAATGGAGCTTCCAGCTCCCAGGGCCAGCCCTCGGCCACTGTGGACACATGGGGAGTAAACTAATGGGTGGGAGCTCTGTCTGTTACACAAGGTAAAACAAAAACAACTTATATACAACAGTGACCACATACAGCATGATCATCTACTTAGAATCAGAGGGAATGAAGGCAACACTCCTTTCCTCAAACCTCCATGCTAGGGACCAGAAAAAAGACAGTGTGGGCAGCCTTCCCAGGTGACACACAGGCCATTTTCCAGACGTGCCTTTGAAAAACACTTTTGACGTTTTCTTTACCCACTGTATGCAGTAATAAGACATTTATTTGTGTAGCTATTTAATGAATGTCTATTTAGTGCTAAAAATAAAAGTTCTGTCAAGGAAAGGACAATGTGTGCTCACTCCTGTGACTATGCTGCTTAGCGTAGCTTGAGGATGCAACCCAGGGGACTGCTCCTAAATACCTGTTGGACGTATAACATGAGATGCATCCATCTCCACAGGCACCATGGCAGTAAAACGGGCACAAATTTTTGGTGGCAACCTAGCATATCTCTACACAGAAGTGCTTATTAATGTTCTAGTGACACCAGAACTTCTCAAATTAGTAATGTAACAAACCACGGAGCATCTTAGATAAATTTCAGGAACACAAAGAAATTTCCAAGGCTATTTTCAGAAAGTCTGTAAGTTACAATTCAGCTTTCCAATGATGTGATTGTAACATCACAGTTAGTATGATTTTTTAAATTAGTAATTTGGAATTATTACAGAGGGCTGCACTTCCAAAAGAGGTAGGGGGATTACCTTCCTTTTGGATCCATAGGATAAACTCTGAGCTCCATGGATCCAAATTTTTGAGAATTCTAGGGCACAGCCAGGGAGCAAGGAGACAGCATTTGAAGCAGAGCTGTAGCAGAGACAAAGATCCTCTCCATGATTGGCTTAGAAATACAAGGAAGTAGCCAGGCACTGGAGGAAAACTCAATGGAATCTCCTTTCTCAGGATATGGAAACTGTAGGAGATAATGGTCTTTCTCCACTGTGCGGGAGTGCATGGCTGACTGAGGCATTAGTAAGGAGCATAAACCAGCAGAAGTGGAGGCAACAAAGACCAAATACTCTGGCACATGATCTGCAGAAATTAGTATATTAACATCTCAGGTCTATCTCAAAACTGTCAGGCCATACATTTGATTTTACCTGTACTCTGATGATAAAATGCTATCTCCTACATTTCGGGTGAAAATGACTATGCATACTAATTTAACAGGGTGAATATCTTGGCATCTTCATGCCAGGAAGATGATTAAACTCAAATTGATTCTGCCGTAAGTAACAAAAATATGTAACTCTCGACTTTCAGTGTAAACAAGATATACACAGAATGTTATATGTTCAAACTGAACATAAAACATCTTTAAAATGACGCTTTAACACATTTTCTTAGACACAGATAAACTGCTATGAAAGACCAAAAATATATTAGGCATTGTAACAAAGTCATAATAGCTAAAATCAAAATTACTACTTAGACTGAATTCTGGTTCATAATAAAAGATTCATGATCTAAAAGCATTATAGCACATGCAAACTTTTTCTCATGGCATGTCAGAAGAAAAGGTGAGATATATGAAAATGATACATTAGGAAAACATGAAAGTAAAATAAGAACAAAGCTAGCATGTTGATGAGCCTTTCCTTGCCACTGGCTCTGACTGCAGGGCTGCACACACTCCCAGCTCCGCACTTCTCCCACTTCACCCACCTGCTGCCTCCACCTCACCTGCCTCCAGCCCGTCTCCTCTTCTCACCACTCCACTGCTCCGTCCTTACACACTCAAGTACTCTTCAACTTAATCTTGCCCAGTTAAGACTGATCATCTTCCAATATACTTGAGTTGTACAAGTTACAGATGTTCCCACTCCTGTAGCAAACACTACTGTCGATATGCCTTTAAATACAAGAGCACCAACAAGCTGACATAATTCAATCACAATTAGATGTGCACAGAAGAGACGCTGTCTGATACTGATTCGATTTGGCCCCTGATTTAAGCATGAAGTTTGCTCAGTCTTGAAATTCAAGGTTAATCTAACAACAGCCAATTCCTACTCAATTCACCTGTAAAACACCAAGAAGTACCGTAGTTCATCAATTAGTGCTCTACAAAAATGCTAACAGATTCAATAAATACTTATTTTCTAGTATACAGAATACCTGATAACAGAACGGTCATGAGCCTGTTGTCTTTTTAAACATTAAATCCTACACTAGACCAACAATAATACCTCTAAAGTACACTAAAATTGCAATCTGAGGCGTTTTCATGTCTTCATCATTTTATACGAACAAATGCTTTACAATAAACAGTCTATGTATTGACAGTAATTTTGTATACTAGAGTACATAACGTCATCAAAAGAATCAGGTATTGCAACACAGATCTGCAAGTTGTGCCAACAATCTATGTTAACACAAAGTACAACTGGGAATACGACTCTTGTCACTCAAGAGCAGCACCTACTGGTATAATTAAAAAGAACACAGAAGACAGAGTAATTTCAGTTATATATTTTATTAATTAAATACTTATAGAGCACTTAATATATGCCAGGCATTATTTTAAGTACTTTACAAATATTACCTTATTGAATCACTCCAAGACATCTATCACTGAGAGACTGACACAAACCTTACTCCAAGACGCAGAACAATCTGTATCGTTAATCTGAGAAGTGAACTGTATTTAAGACAGGAGAATTCCTACCTAGTCCCAGCAAACTTCTGAAAAGAAACTGGTACTATAATTCACTGTAACTCGGCAAAATCAGGCAAAGACGAAAATCCTGAAAGGTAGTCCTCAAATAAGAGTTCCCTCCTGCTACGATTAAAATTGAATTTTGTATTCCAGCAATGTGATTAATCTACACTGCTTGCCAAGGACGCTTGCTTTTTCCTATACAAACAAGAAGTCACTTATGCTACATTTTTATTTTAAGCATGCACTAAAATGATTTTCACAAGAAAAACGAATGACTCTCTCTGCCAATCATACTGACACACGACTCACCAAATGGCTGTAATAAGTGACAGGAGTGAATATGTCTGAGCAGAGCTGTATGAGGATCTAGAACAGCCATCAGAAATACTGCGCTGCTGTTTTCAAGTTGGGGGCTATGCCACATTCTGCTTCTGTTAAAGCTAGTAGGGAATTCAGGCAGCTACTCTACAGCGACAGGTTTATATATGTTGAAATAATGCATCTAAGTGTTTTAATCTTAGAAGAAGAAAACAACAAGTATAAGCATATTTATAAGATCAAATACCCTATTTCATATTTTTAAAATTTAACCAAAATTTATTCAAATGAATTATACATTCCAAATGTTGAAGATTAGCATGTCCCAGATATCTTTTTGTTCTGCTTAATTTTTGAGGCCCAAGGCGACTAGCTCAGTTTGCGTCACTCACTTACCACTTTTCCCACCCTGCCCAAGTCCTTGCACTAACTGATCCTTTAATAAGAACGACTACTTAACAATCTTTACTGTGAATACATGTGATAATCACATAACAAAATCTAGCATTTTCTCCATTTTTGTTCAATCCCTTACCACGGAGTACATCCACACTGTGCTCCGACACAGCTCAGGAAGAGCCTCACCATAACAGTACAACTCTATCCAGCGTGACACCTAGCCTCACCCTCCCCACTCCCTGGTTCTGTGATCCAGAGGACTGTAGGCAGCTCATGCCCAGTGCAATCATACTGTTTCTCTTGTCAATTGCTTTTATTTTACTTAACATTATGTCACCAGCATGCATCCAAGTCATAGCACATGCCCAAAACTTATTCTTTTTCAAGATCAAATAATTTTCCATTTCTACATTTTGTTTACCAGTCTTTGCTGATGAACATCTGAGCTGCTTTCACTTTTTAAGCTATTGTGAATAATGTTGCCAGGATTATGGATACACAAACTCTTCTGTACGTTTAGCCAAACGCACAACAGCTCCATTATAATAGATAACGTGGTGACTCTGTTTACCTCCTCAAGGAGCTGCTGCACTGAGATCCTAGCTGCTCACCAGTTAACATTCGCTTCCCAGGAACGCACACTTTCGTTTCTCCACATCCTTGTCAAGCTGTTCACTGCTACTCACTCAACAGTAGGCATTCTAATGAGCATGAGGTACAGAGTAATTTTTTTGAAAAAGATAATGTCTTAGTTAGTAAGACAAATACAGCCATGTGCTATACAATGGCTTTTTAGTTAAGGAGAGACAACATACATGATGGTGATCAGATTATAACAGATTTGAAACGTTCTTGTCACCTGGTGACATTACAACCATCTAAAAATTATAGTGCGACAATGCATTACTTACATTTTTAGGGATGTTTGTAAAAATAAACATGTTGCCAATTATATGAAATAATAGCAGTACAACTACATGATATACACACTTGATAGTAAGGAACTATGTTACTAGTTTATATATTTATTATATAAATATTATTAGAACCTATGCCATCTACTTATCAAAAAATAAAAATTAATGCAGAACAGAGTACCACCTCTCATTCAGCCTACACTCACCATGTACCATTTCTCCAGAGCATAACAAATTTCAGGTTGCCAGCTCGCAATGGCTCTGTAAGCAGCAGTCACAGCAGGGCATCAAGGAACACACACACATACCACAAGGACCAGGTGCGCATGCCGCATGTTCCTGGTGTGTGTTAACCATACTTAGTGATGTGTCCACACACTGAGCTTGCCTAGCATTTTTCCCAAAAATAAATAATGAATGACTATGTAAGGGGTGAAACATACGGGTACTTCAACAAACTCATGGAAAATGGAATAAAAAGATACGGTCACTTTGTTCAGAAAACGCTGAAAGCAGGTGTGAGTTTCTTCACAGCACTGTATGCCGTGACTCTTGAACAAGTGACCTCTGTTTATGGAGAGCAAGGCTCATTAGAGAAGAGTCACCTGGCTGGCAAGCAATGAGAACACTCTCTCATTTCACTGTATATTACATTCTCAATGTAAATATACAAATCTCATTTAAAGTGCTAAGTTTTTTGAGGAACAGTAAGCTTCCCTCAGTCATACCATCATTGAAGAGAAAGGGGAAGTCAATGGAAGTAGATGAGTTTAAGTAAGAACTCACAGCAATGAACAGATGGGATACAGGAAGTGGAGGGGACAATGAGCATCCAACCACGGCATTTTAAGAACAAATGTGGAGTCCGGCACGATAGCTTAGCAACTAAAGTCCTCTCCTAGCACATACCAGGATTCCTATATGGGCACCGGTTCTAATCCCAGGAACCCTGCTTCCCATCCAGCTCCCTGCTTGTGCTTGTGGCCTGGGAAAGCAGTCAGGACGGCCCAAAGCCTTGGGAACCTGCACTTGTGTGGGAGACCCGGAAGAGGTTCCTGGCTTCGGATTGGCTCAGCTTAGGTTGTTGTGGCCACTTGGGGAGTGAATCATTGGATGGAAGATCTTCCTCTCTGTCTCTCCTCCTCTCTGTATATCTGCCTTTCCAGTAAAAATAAAATAAACCTTTAAAAAAACCAAATGTGAAACCTATGTATGCCTAATCGTGGAAACTGCTATGCTAATAAAAAAAAGAAACTTACTCAAAAATACCACTAATACATTTTCCTCAACATACAAAGGCAGTTCAATGGGGGGAGGTTAGTGTTTGCAAGAAATGCTACTCGGTAAGATACTTCACTGGAAAAAATCCAAAAAGCAAGCAAACAAACAAAACCCACTTGGGCTTAGACCTTACATTTTGTACAAAATATGTCTCCAAGTGAATTATAGATTTTAAAATGCAGAAGCATACAAGCTTTAAAAGAAAAACATATTTTATGTTTTGTAACTGAGTTAAGAAAAACTAGTTTATAATCTATGAGAAGCACAAGCCATAAAGGAAAAGGATAAGCCACAAACTTCAAAAAAAATATGCAAATCCTATTTCTGATAAAAGATCTCATGTTTCAAATTATACAATGAAATAAAGATTCCTCAAAATCCAAAAAAGAAGCAAAAAATTTTAGTGATTTTTTAAGATGTACAGATGCCAAATATTTGCATAAATGGTAAACCAAAATGAAATTAAAACCATAGCTTATTAACAGCCTGAAAAAAAATCACTTCTGACAGGAATCACATGATGATATCAGCTGTTTGTGAGGATCCTGTGGGAGCCATCCCGCACTCACCAGCCCTGCCATCACTGTGGGGCGTACAATGAACTTCTGCCTTCAAAAACCAGTTTGACAGCTTTCTGAAGAAGGTAAATATATGGGGTCAGCGCAGCAGTATAATGGGAAAAAAGTCTTTTGTGGAGCCAGCATCCCATATGGGCACCAATTCAAGTCCCAGCGGCTCCATTTTTTAATCCTGCTCCCTGATAACGTGACTGGAGAAGTGGTGGAGGAAGGCCCAAACGCTTGGACCCTTCACCCGGTTAGGAAGACTGGAGACGGCTCCCAGCTGCAGAGCTCTGGCCACGGGGCCCAGTGAAGAGCTCCAGGGGATGAAAGAAATCCCTCTCGGTCTCTTCCTTCTGTAACTTTGCCTTTCAAATAAATAAATAAATATTTAAAGGCAAATGTAAACACACCATGTGATCTATGTACATTCTCAACTGGCAACGGGAATGGACTTCCTTGAGGAGACCTTTGAACTTGATTTTGAAGTGAATTTTCCCAGGAGCACTGCATTTCCATGTTGAACGGTCATTCAGATCCCCGGCCTGCACTTCCCATTGGCTTCTTGGCTGCGCCATGGTTGAGTGCTAACAGTGCCCGACATACGTTGGTTGTAAGTCACTAATCAAATATTACCCCAACTATTTTCTCCTATTTGATAGGTTTTCCTTTCATCTTTATCATGATAACTTTCGAAACCTCAACTGTTTAAATTTTCATGAAGTCCAATTTTATCTATTTTTTTTCTTTGTCATTTGTTCTTTTGGTGTCATTTATAAGAAACCACTGCTTACTAGCTGGCAGAGGCTGGCACTTGTAGCTAATTCTGTCAAGTCAAATGCCAGAACTAGCCGGAGAGTGCATTATCTGGGAGTGAGCATGGCCTAGAAGGGAACTAGTGGGCACCTCCTTCAGGGCTACCACTCTCATTCGACAGCACAAACACCAGGACAGGGACAGGGGTGGCTGGACAGAAGGGCACCTGCCAGTAGGTGTGTGGGCTGGATAGTAGGTTGGTTGGGTTGAGCTGGGCTTCAATGACATGTACGAGAGCTAAACAGGATGTGGGACAGACTTGACAAGCCTGCGGTGCGTACTGGCAAGCATGGGAACCAGGGTAGGGGACAGAACTGGTGGGGGTTATGGGGAGTCGCCCCAACTAGGCTGCAGCTCCAACCGGTTTGCATGAGGACCGAGTATGAAGTGGGCAGGATCGAACTGGACTACAACACCCATTGGTTCACAAGGAAGACAGGGCCGGAAACAGAACGAACCCAGCAATCCCAACGACCAGCATGAGCATAAGCTGATTGGTGTGACGGACGGTGTCAGACTCTGTACTAGCAAACTCGCGCAAGAATCAGGCCTGGGATCATCTCAGATGAAGTTTCTTTGGAGATCCCTCCAACTGAACTGCTGATCTTAGAACCCCAACCATGAAGAGACTGTCAGCCAGTGGATTCTGAATAGGGTTCATTGCAATTGGAACTGAGAGATTGGCAGCAATCCAGAACTGATGAACTATCAAATCTGTATGAGCAGGACCCTCAGAGCGCGCCTCCCGTTGGGGATCTGGGATGGGTGGGAGGTTGGGTGGGGCTTTTCCCTTTGTTTTTTTCCCTCACCCCAGACACAGGATAAAATGATATTGGTGTGGAAACAATGGTATTACCCACTTTCATCCTGTAGCCCTTGACCCTGTGTTCCCTAACCAACTAAGTAAGATTATTAAAAAAAATAATAAACAGGAGCGGGCCTATAAAGGTGGTGCCCCCTCCAAGACTGCACAGGGGCCACAGCTCGAGAAGCCCGAGCAAGAAAATGCAGCCCAGCGGAAGCCCAGGAAAACGGTGGGGTGGAGCAAGTCCATGTGGCGAAAACACAGAGATGAGAACAAGAGTTGGGAGAAGAGTTACAGAAGACCTGCAACTGCTGAATGAGGTGAAAGAGGCAGCAGAGGGGGAAAGCTCCACCTGAACATCTCAGAACTTGGTCATACCGGCTCCACCAGGCAGCGTCAGAATTACAGGGAGAATGCGGAGAAGCAGCTTCCCAAGACACACATCTGTGAAGAATGACGGGTGAGTTTCCGTCCGACTCCACTGCACAGGGCAGAACCATCAACGCCACTGGGCCTCCAGCTGGCAGCGCCTCTGCTCTGGGCATTCTCACACTGCCTCAGGTGGACCAGGAGTGAACAGGATGCCAAAAGGAGGTCACAAACACTGTCATCAACTCAAGGAGATCGAGTAATGACACAATTAAGGCAAGGTTGGCTAAATGGTGTGAGTGGAAAAGCCTGGGACTAGGGGTAACAGTATAATGTGGAAAGTAATGTTGCACAGAGCTCATGTCTGGTTTCTGTAACTGCCCTATGGTTACTTACGATGCTGAACACTGGGGAAGATAGGGCGGGATTAATAAAAACTGTGACTTTTTAAACATTAAAGTTTAAAATTATTTTTTAAAACCTAAAAGAAAGAAAACTTGCTAAATGTCAAGTTTACTCATGCAAATAAAAAAATGGAGTTATCAAGGAGAAATCGAGCAAATTTAAGTTGAATTTTAGTACTAAAAAACACTTGTAATCTCAAACATAATGTGAAAACAGTATAGTTTTGCTTCAGTTGAAACACTAACCTGTGATGTGCACGTGGCACGGTGACCAGCATTGCCATTTTCCTTCCCACTAAAACCTGCATTTAGTTGAGGTTAAAATATGCAAAAGTGAGGGTTTATATAAATGTTTAAAATATACAAATTATACTGAATTAACTAGTTGATAAAAGGTCCATATAAAAGTAGAAGCCACATCAATAACCTGATAAATATCATACTGTCCTGCTGTAACTTTCTACAATCATTTTTTTGCCTTAAAATTTTGATAAATGAAGTTGTCACAGGGGATAAGATCACAATTTTGTTTCCTTTTCTTTTCTTTTCTTTTTTTTCAAATACTTTAACTTTCAGAATCCGGTTCATGAGTGCTGCAAATGATAGTCTTGATAACATCACAGTCTGCCTGCTGATGAGGCAATCACACTGCCAGGCTCCCTGGACCCTTGCAGCACTGAGGCAAGCCCACAAAACACAGCATTACGTGGTCCTGAATTACACAGGTTAACGTCACCTACAGAGTCCCAGTAAGACAGAAAAGGACATCATTTTTATGTATGTATATTTTATACACACTTGAAATACCACTTTAACACTTCTCCTTTAAGATGCTGTGCTTGGGGGTGAACTTCAGAGATCTGAGGTCCTAGAAGCCAGGACCCTGAGACCCTCAGACACCCAGGAAGGCCTGCCAGGGTTAGCAGGCTGTGCTGGATTCCTCTGATGCCATTTGAATTGGATGTTCAAGAGAAACGCAAGCACTGTCGCTGATTTGCAGTTGAGAATACAGGCACAGAATGGTTGAGTGCTATAACCTAGCTCATTCTACTCCATTCCAGGTCAGCCTGGGCCATAGATCCAGTGCTAAGCAGCAGAGGCACAACTGTGCAAACGTTCACCCTGATGTTTCACAAATTATTATATTAATCCACTTCCTAATAATGTATTTGGATCATCTGAAATCTTAAAATATTACCCTATTGAGCCTGCTAATCTGAGGGCTCCTGTATCTTCAGAATTATGTAACTGGAATGTACCTGCAGCCAGTCATGGGTTTGACTGAGCCACTCCGTATTATCGGGCAACTAAGTCACACAAAAGATCCAGTTTTAAAAATTATTAAATGGGAAGTGACACCTGACAGAGAGACTGGCTTTGAAGATTTGGCGGGAGAGACGTTTCACCACTGCCTTTCCTGATTTCTTTCTTGAAAAGCCAACGTGAGATGCCATGCGAACACAAAGGTCTTCGGTAGCTCTAACCACTGGAATGAGCAGCCATGAGTCAACACAGTCTGGGTGACTCTAGAGTGACTAGGGCATTCTTCTGCAGGAAGGGGTTGAAGGTGGACCAGATATGCACTGCTCCATCTTGATAAGTAAGCACTTTAAAGACATCTTTATACATACTGAAGATTACAGTGGATCTGCTTGTTCTTAAGCAGATTAAATGCATTTAAAGATGCATTATAAGAAAGTTCAACAGACCTATTTTCAACATATTATGCCATAATGGAGAAACAGTGAACAACTCAAGCATCTGCTTAAAAATAAATTATTTACTGATAAACATTCACAATCATAGTTTCTTGGTAATCAGTTATTTTTCTGAATAAACTGGATTCATGGGAAACACAGACGTGCTATTACTTACTCACTTGTGGACCACACAGTAGGAATACTGTTTGTTCCGCACTGGGGAACTCCAAAAGGCAGATGAGAAAAAGAGTCAAGAGAAAGGCCAGAGACTCCAACTTCGAGTTGGACCACAGCGCAAGAGGGCAGAGCACTTGGGCAGAGTTAGAAAGGAATGATGATACGTAGTAGCAAGAAAGGAAGGCAGATTAACCCACGGATAGTGTCTGAGCTTTAAGAATGAAATTACTGAGCTGCTAATTATTTTATGAAGTCTTTTGTTAATGGTGCAGCAGTGAGAGTTTGGAAAACAAGGAATGCAGTGTGAAGGTTAAAATGAAGAGACAGAAGCTGAAAATCACAGGCCAGGAAGCCTAACATCCACACCGGGAAATAAATCTGCAATGATATGTACGGGTGGGTTTAATGATCCATTTGGAGAAGTATAACAGGAGTGAGTCAGCATGGATTTACCAAAGGCAATTATGTCAGAAATAATTTCCTTCCTTTTCAGGTTGAAGTAATAATTGGTTCATGTGAGGAAAGAACCAATGGGAAACTGTCAGGTTTTTCCAAGATTTTTGGACCTTTTCATAAAATGAATTATTGTACAAAATGTCATGACATATGTCAGATCACCTGACTAAGAAAAGGGGCCGAAAGTAACCAGGTTAGAAAGGGGAGGCCAAGAAGTTTAGGAAAACTCAGTTCTCTGCATCATAACAAGAATGCTTTTAATTAACAAGAAACTCTTTTATATTAAACAATCAGGATACATAGCTAAATAAGAGTGAGAAGGGGTCAGACCAAAGGCTATAGCTAGCTTTCCTTAACTGTGCCAGATGGAGCAGATGGGTTCAAAGGTGAACATGGAATCAATCTCCCTAAGTGTAAGGCGACGCACTGGCGTAGAATTAGGGAGTCAAGCAAGCACAGTTTAAATGGTACTGAACTAGTTGGCATTAGGAAGAAAAAAGGATTTGGGTTTTGCAAAGAGTTAAACTTCCCTGTTGTTGCAACTGAATTATGAGGCAAATGCTAGGGAATACAGTTAAATGAAAAGGTTTTAACAACCACCAAAACTGATTTTCTTTGAAAAGAATACGAAAATCCCAATTTGTGAAGGCAGTATGAAAGAGTCATATGCTATCATTCCGTATAGGTGATAATCTACTGTACACTTTAAAATAGTCAGTTTTAATATAATAAAAATGGATAAAATAAAATTGATTTAAACCAATATATAAATATAGATAGAAAACAAAGGAAATTTTTAAAATAGCATATCATCATTTAATTCTTCATTTCTTCTGAAAAGAGATCATTGTTTGGTCACCATCTTTAGAAAGACATAAACATGAGCTACATGTAAAGGCACAGCACTCGAGAGAGAAGCATGAACCAGCAATGCCAACTGCACAGCCCCAATGCAGAGCCCGTCCTGGGAAAGCGGCCTGCCGGCAGTGCTCCTCCCACAAGCATCTGCCAAGAGCATTGGGCACAGCCTTCCATAGCAAAGAGGCCCTTTGAACTGGAAAGGCAGAAAAACAACTTTTCCTTCTGAGGCACAATCGGTACAGTGAGAGAAATCCTCCCAGCCCTGTCCCCAGACCCGGCTGCCTTCAGTCCCTTCCTCTGGGTTATGGTGACAGTATTCTGAGACAGCTGCTGAAGCCAACCATGCATGAAGTCAGACTGACAATCACATTTAAAGCAAACACAATTATTTCATTCTTCTCAAGGTGTAATTAAGAACAACCAGCTTATGCATGGATAAGAGATGGTAAAAATATAGTTGCTAAGACTGTAGGGATCAAAGCCAGATCATTTTGAAATATCACTAAACTAAAAAGAAAAAACACTGTAATGTACAGAAATAATCCTAATGACATTTAATTTATTGGAATCTTATTTAACAGGCAGGGGTAGGGACTCTCCCAACCACTGTCTCTCTAAATGTCACCAACAGCTGGGGCCAGGATAGGCCAAGGCCAGAGCTGGGAACTCATTCAGTTCTCCCATGTGGACAACAGGGACATACCAACTTAAGTCATCACCTACTGCTTCCCAGGATCTCCATAAGCAGGACGTTAGATAGGGAGGAGAGCTGGGGTTAAAACAAGGTGCTTAGGACACAGGCATCTCAGTAGCAAGACGGAACACCTGACACTGTGACCATTTTTAACTTGACGGCTGTGACGATTATAAAATCTCAGCATTTTTGACCCATGAGTGGACCTAAACGAAAATCTAAACATTTGTAGATTGGATAGAATATTTTTTTTTGTTTGTTAAGATTTTATTATTGGAAAGCCGGATATACAGAGAGGAGGAGAGACAGAGAGGAAGATCTTCCGTCCGATGATTCACTCCCCAAGTGAGCCACAACGGGCCGGTGCGCGCTGATCCAATGCCGGGAACCAGGAAACTCTTCCGGGTCTCCCACGCGGGTGCAGGGTCCCAATGCATTGGGCCGTCCTCGACTGCTTTCCCAGGCCACAAGCAGGGAGCTGGATGGGAAGTGGAGCTGCCAGGATTAGAACCGGCGCCCAAATGGGATCCTGGGGCGTTCAAGGCGAGGACTTTAGCCGCTAGGCCACGCCGCCGGGCCCGGATAGAATATTTTTGAAAAGATAATTTTATCAACTTGAACACAACTGTGTCCTAATAACTGGATGAAGAAACAGGATGTGACCAACCTGACAAACAGAATCCACAGAACAGACTTCTATGTGCTTGGCTGAGTCCATCTCATGAAACAGCTACAAAGATGCACTTCTGACTGTTGGGTGCAGTTGTAGTTCATTTATGTTCACTGATTGGGAGAATTACACTCTACCTGATAGACGTGTGGTAAATTTTATCTTTTACTATGATGACTAAATATTTCTTATATAAGATTTATATCATCCTAGCAGATAAAGAAAAAATGCAACTACATGCTATGTATGAGGTGGCTGGCCTAGTCCTACTAATATGCATCATAGAATTATGGCAAAGATACGGCTACAGATGCAATCACAGCAGAATGCAGATTCTTTTTCCTTATCATGTGTGCACATTAGTATATCAAATGACCATGAATTTCTGAATACTTAGTGATTTGGCTTCCAAACACATAAAGCCCAAATTAATAAATCCATACTCACCATAGCAGACCTTCACACAGACTCCTTAGCTGACAGGGCCAGCAGCAGGCCATAGGTTGAAAACAGACATCATGACCAACACAGGGAACAGACACACAGCCTGGGGCACCGAACACCACCACGCTTCTCTCCTTTCCAGAGTAGTTCAAACATTTATCAAAATTCACCATTTGCAGGGCATAATGACAGGCTGAAAAACTTTCAAAGGACTAAAATAATTCTGGTTATGCTCTATGAACACAGTAAATTTAAGCTAGAAATCAATGCCTAGCACTATTGCAAAAGTTAACAGAAAGACATCTAGAAAATCCCAAACTACTTGGAAATTAAACATTACCTTTCTGAATAACCCATGGTTACAAGATAAATCAGCCATGTTTGTTTTGTTTCAAATAGAGCTTCAAATAAAAGTGAGCCTCAAATCTGACCTATAACTCTCTGGAGTATGAAATGAAAATATTATCCAAACCACTGTACAAGAATTGAGAAGAAAATGCAACAAGTGGCCTGCACTGCAGTGTCACTGCTAGACACCCCCTACAACGCTGGCATCTCATGTGCTTCATGTCCTGGCTGTTCCACTTCAGATGCAGCTCCCTGCCAACAGACTGCCAACGTGAGAGAAGACGACCCAGGTGTGTGGGTTCCTGCAAACCACAAGGGAGACCAGGAAGAAGCTGCTGGTTCTTGGTTTCAGGTTGGCCCACCCCAGCTTTAGCAGCCACCTAGGGAGTTAACCTGTAGATGGAAGATTCTCTCTCCTTGCCTCTTTCTCCTTTTCTTTTTCTCTCTCTCCATCCCCTCCTCCCTCCACCTAACTCTTACAAATAAAAAAACAAACCTTTCAAAGAAGAAACACAGTGAATCTCCAACTTGTGCCAGATAATGGAAAAGTGAACAACCATTTAAGCTCAGTGTTAACACGTGGAAGAGCTTACACTGTGTAGTGTATCTCACGAATGCTACATGAACACTGAGCGGCCAGACATCATCATCGCCGTCTCAGGGAGCAGGAAGCTGAGACCACAGAGTCAAAGTTCCTGAAGTCCTGTATTGCAGGAACAACCCGTGTCAACATAAGCTAGACCCACCCGTCCCTAGAGGCTACGGCCTGCACACTGCACACACAGAGTGTTTGAGTGGAGAAGACCACGAGTAATTCATTCAAATTCAACTGCACAAAGTGATAGAATAATGAGCTGAAATGTGTCTTCAGGGAACTCCAGTTTGTGGCATTTGAACAACTTAAACTGTCTATATAAATGCAGATAAACACCAAAGCAGAGAAACCAAGGGAAAAATCTCTTTCTGGAGAACTCTTTACACACAGAAATTAAAATATTACAATTTAGTATATAAATTTCTAAGTATTACCTAACTAAAATGCACAGTACTCACATTCACAATATTTGCAGGTCTTGGTGTTTTTGTGAAATTTCTTCCTCCTAATAGACTTGTAGGTACTACACACATGGCTCAGCCTGATCAGGGTCAGGCTGATCTGACAGGGCTAGGCAAGTGGGGATAGGGCAATTTTAAACTGAACCTTTTAATAAAAGAATTGCACAACGTAATTCACTGAATGTTGCATTACAAATTGCTCCACACACAAATACTGCCATTACAATGAAGTGCACTGAAGCCTGTCCTTTGGGGCAGACACAGGCTGGCTCCCTGTCAAGGTCCACCCGCTGCACCACCAGAGCACACACCACCCCGCACCACAGAAAGACAAGCCTGCGAAGCACAGATCATGTAGGAATGCAGTAGGACTCAACCGCAGGCTTCCAACGTCACCTAAAAAACTGTGTTCCTAAAGTTTCCTTGTAACGAGCTCAGTTTACAACAGCAGGATGACCGCAGGAGAGGGACACTTGCCTGGCAGGGACAAGCAAGCCAAGGCCTCAGTGTCCTCGCTTCCTCTACAGGACACTTCAGAATGCGAGTCCACACAAACAAGACTAGCTAGATGTTTTTCTTAGAACATTCTTTACAGCTAGTGAGAGCTCAACATCTATTTCCAAACAGCATTCAGCATCGGCAATGCAGTAACAGGCAGGCAGGCAGGCTTCTGTGCCAGTGCAGAACCCCTCACCGCTGGCAAGTCTATCTCTGCTGTAACCTGCCCTCCCTTTCTCTGGCATTTGCTTCTTTTCTAAGTTAGAGTTCCTTTACTGCAGGCTAACTTGTTCCTAAAGTCCAACTGGTGTGATGGATGTAAAAGAAGACTTGCCAGTCCTGTACCTGGCAAGTGGAATAGCAACATTACAATGAGAACTCTGCTGAAAACCTGTGGTCATCGTGCTCACCTCACCTAAATGGTCACATGCCCAGCGGCACACCGAGCCCACAGGGCCCATATCGCACCTTGACATTATCTGCGTGAACCAAAGCTGATAACCTGTTAGCTCAACACCTCACCAACACGGCGAGCACGCAGCTCTGCTTCAGTTTGGATTTCAAAGCCACCTTGATACCAGAGAGACTACTAACTCAGACACACTGCAGTACATCAGATGCCTATATGAATGTAAAACAGGAAACCTAAAACAAATAATCTTGCATCCATACACTGATGAATGTATTAGGAAAATTATTCTACTTCGTATCATGTCGATAGAAAAAAAATTACTGAAATGCTTGAAAACAAAGTCTTACGCTGCTGGGAGTACTTCCTGTGACTCAGAAAGCCTCACCAGCATTGCCCAGTCCCTCTGCACCGGGCAGCGGGCACCGAGGGTACCAAGTGCTTTGTGACAACAGGGTCATGGCCAGACCCTGTCAAGCAGGGACCATCACACCGGAGATACCCGAAGCTTGATGAGGTCTGCTGCTCCCACTGCTGCCAAAGCTTGGCTCAACAGGCCTAGTCTCCTCTGTCAGCGTTTAGTTACAGCAGGATTTGGGCTAAATTTTGGAACACTTTCCCACACTTATTTCAGCTTAAATGCTTTCTCAAATAGGTTCCCACACCTATAAGGGAACATTTTATGGTTCAATAAAAAAATAATTCAAACACTCAAAGAAAACTCACTAATTAAGCAGGTGTGCAGGAAAAGTATGTTTACCCTGACACAAGTACCTCACAAATACATTCCAGCATTTCCAACACACAATCTAGGAGGGCGAAGCCACTGACATCCCAGCACCTTGTAGAGCCCGGAGGAAGGCCCTTCTGACTCCGAGGGCACGAGCACACCCCTCACAATGCAGCCTGCTCCTTTGCCGGTGTGTGTTGGAAAATGCTGGCACATAGGAGCATGGATGAGCACTGTGAATCACAAACTTACTTTTGTAAAACATTTTTACTAGTTAGTGAAAACACCTGGCTTAAACAACCAGTATGATTTTATCTGTTGGTTTTTAACTGTGCTATCTGGGGATGATTAAGCCACCAAAGTTGCTTTTGTGATAAAATACAGTTGAAAAGCCCTATATTTTATATAGGCAAGATCAGAAAGTACTTTTTTTATAGATCTTGACGCAGAAATGATCATATATTTTATCCCAATTAAAATAGGTCAAACCTCATCACAAATGACATTATCACTTTTGTGAACAACTAAACAAAATCTTCAAAACCAGTGTTTCGATGCTTTCACTCCCTTACCGGCATGCAGGTAGGCGAGGTCCGGGTTTTCGATATCGGGGTGCTGCTCCTTCAAGTGGTTCCGGAACTCCACAGGGACATTGGTCCCATAGTCACATTTGGGGCAGTTGTACATTTTGACCCCTTCATGCTTCCCTGTATGCAAAATGTGCTTGCGGATATTTTCAGCGCAGTTTGACCTGCAAGGGAAGAAAGAAAAGTAAATCAAACCAAGGTCAGATCAGTAAAATCATTCCAGGATTCACGGCATTAACTAACATTTATGGAGGCACTCCATGTGGTGGATACTATTCTAGGAGCTGTAGTCAGGGAAAATTGATTCCAGGATCCATTCATCCCACACACCTGGTAGTTTCTGCAAGCTAGGTGATCATTTCTAAGATAGATTTTCACCTCAGCAATTCATTTCTAGACAGAACCAGAAATACAAAAATCTCCGGTTGTGCTATTTTACTCTCAAACGATTCTAGTACCACTTGAGGGCAGTGAAGGTGTGTGCCTGTCCCAGGAGCACGCCTATGCCACGGTGAGTGGCACAAAGTGCTGTCATCTCCACTGAATTCAGAGAATTTAGAAAACAAAAAATGTTTTCCAATGTTTCAAGTTCTGTTAACAATAAGTAAGGCTCCAGAATAGTGTGAAGATTGAGATGCGGCTAGACACGGTGGCCTGTCTGTCGTGCAGGCAGCAGGGAAGGCTGTGGGCTTCCCGTGACCTCACCGGCTTTGCAAAGAAACAGCAACACAAGGACATGCTGAACTGCCCTGAGGAAAGAGGAGGGTTCCCTTCCCTCGTCCTGCTGCTTTACTGCGCAGTGAACACCAGGAGGTGAGGCTGCATTCTCACCCCCGTCACACACTTAGGCCTGTCCTCAAGCCAGAGCCAGCTGTTTTGTTTGTATTTGCTGTGTTTAAAACAGCACCAAAAAGATCATTACATAAATTCTAGCAGGTGGTGAAGGGTTCTAGAAGCAAGGAAACAGACCGGCCTGCTCTCAGGTTTCCTAGGGACCTAAATAGCGTGTCAGAGGGCAACAAAGCAAGACGGTCCCCAACACTTTCCCAAAGTGACTGCAGAGCATAAAGATGCTATGGGGCAAACTCTGCAAAGGTGAACGCAAGACCAAGCAGGAGAGGCCAATGCGACCTGGTGAGCATGTCTCAAGGGCAATTTGGGTATCCAGGCTCAGTGAAGACACTTCAGAGACACCCTGCCTCGACGCTTCTGCTTGAAGCTGTGTCTGTCTGATATTTTATTTTATTATTTTATGAGGCTTATTTTCTGGAGAATACACTCTGGGAAAAAGTGGTGAAGGAAAGGAAAGTGCTTTTAACAAACAGTGTTACACTAGCCAAGTTATCACTCACATGCAAAAGCATCAAATGTTAGAAATTTAAAGACATGGCAAATACGTCATCTTTTAATTCATTATTGGGAAGGAGCTGGAAAAGTATTCTCCAAGCAGGGCAGGGAAGGTGGAAATGGCATCAGCCCAGTGTCCCATTGATGGAGGAGTCAGAGAAAAAGAGGAAGAAGATGCAGTGAATGGCAGTGGTAGCTGGACCAGTGTTCCATGGAAAAAGTGTAGGGAGGAATATGCTTACTACTGACTGGTGGGAAAAGCTGTCCTAACATTCCTACCCTCATGCTGGGCACCGTGCACCATGGCAACAGTGCTGTAATTGGATATCAGAGGCTTTCTATTCTCCCCGGTCACATCTTTAGACAATGCCATCAAAAACTGTACTTATACAACAAAATATGGATACAATCACTAAGTCAGACAAATCAAATCTCTCTATGCCTGCAGTGTGTGGATTGGTGGCTGGGGGGGAGACAGGAAAGAAAAGCAGCTATTTAGAAATGCACATTTGTCTGCATTTCTAATTATTTCAAATAAACTATCAGGGTTTTTTGAATAACAATGCCATCTTTTAAAAGCAATATGTAGTACTGAAATAACAGAGATTTTTCCCCCCAGGTATTTTCAGTTTGCTTTTCGTAGGAACTACGCTAAGCTGTATGGTTAATTTTGCTTAACTTACATTTTTTTTAAATATTTATTTATTTTTATTAGGAAGGCAGATACACAGAGAGAAGACAGAAATAAAGATATTCTGTCTGCTGGTTCACTCCCAAGTGGCTGCAACAGCTGGAGCTGTGCCAATGCAAAGCCAGGAGCCAGGAAACTCTTCTGGGTTTCTCATGCAGGTGCAGAGTCCCAAGGCTTTGGGCCATCCTTGACTGCTTTCCCAGATCACAAGCAGGGATTTGGAAGGGAAGTGGAGCAGCTGGGATCCCATATGGGATCCTGGCACATGCAAGGTGAGGATTTAGCTACTGAGCCCTCCTGTCCGGCCCTGCTCATAAGCGTTCTTTCCAGTGACTTCTGCATTACCAGATTTGCCTCTTCTACAAATCTCCTATTGTTAACCAGCAAATAAGAATGAATGCTTGCACTACCATTAGTCTGGCAACTGCAGAGGAGTCCTGAGACCCTCCAGGGCGGACTGTTACAGTCATTCCACAGAGCAGCAGGTGTACGCAACAAAGGTGAGGGGCTGGGGAGGCAGCACAACTGGGGAGAATACAGGCTCACTGCAGCCACACCTGTGTGCACACGGCAGTGGCTTTCACTCACAGGAATGGCAAGGGTGAGGAGGGTCCTCAGCCTAGAAATAGCTGGACCACCTGGAAACATGGAGCATAAGACATATTTGGAGACCAGCACTGTGGCATAGGGAGTCAAGCTGCCACCTGCAGTGCTAGCATCCCATTTGGATGTTGGTTTGAGTTCCACCTGCTCCACTTCCAATTCTGGGAAAACAAACAGGGGAAGACATTGAGCTTAAAACCCTGCAGGCACATGAGACACTCAAAGGATGCTCCTGTTCTTGGCTTCTGCCTGGCCCAGCTCCGGTGGTTGAAGCTGTTTGGAGAATGAACTGGTATATGGAAGATCTATCTACCTCTTTCAAATTAAAAAAATAAATAAGTAACAACAACAACAGACAAGGCAACAACAAAATCCTGAACGCAGACAACACAAGTGTCAACTTTTATGATAGTTTAAAGGAAGGCCTGGCTTTGGATTTGGGACTAGCTGGGTAAACTGCTCTAAATTACTCTCTCACCAGCACAAGGCTCCAATGTGCTTTCCACAACATGACAGATACCCCCTACATTCAACACTGTACACTGATTCTGAAGAGAGAAACGAAAAAGGTACTTCTGTGCTCAGCACCATCTACCAAGATCATGGATTCTGCACACACCATCTCCTCCTGTGAAACTCTAGGCATTAAACATCATCAAAAGAAAACACTGATCCAGTGAAGAATGGAAATTGCTCAAACATACATATTCCAACGTCTGACACACACCTGCATAGGGAATGACCTAAACACTGATCCTAGCCAGTGGAGGCAGAAAGAGAAGCCACTACAGACAGAACATCTTCTGACACACTCTGGCCTTTGGAACCATCCCCAGATTTTGTTCTCCCTTCAGATGTCCCTCTGACTCCTCAACTCCCTAAGTTTTCCACCATAAGCCAAAGGGTTCATTTCTGCCACTAGCTCTATGCAACTTGGTGCTTCCTTAGGGGATAAATAAAACAGACTGTAGGCCAAGTAATTTATGAGAAATTAAAGTTCCCAGGAGAAGGCAGGTATATTCAATAGAGAACTGAAGGTTATTTGGCACACAGAGTTCCGAATGAAGGCAGAAGGGATGCAGGAGCAAGCAGCCCCTGGGTGCCTGTGACGGACAGCATCTTCAGGCTGGCCCTGGGCAGCGTCTTCAGGCCTGCCCTGGGCGTCTATGACGGGTGGCGTCTCAGGCCTGTGCTGGGTGTCTGTGATGGGCAGTGTCTTCAGGCCTGCCCCCGACAGCAGGGTCACCAAAGGCTCTCCATTTCTATCCAGTTGTTCCCATCAGCAGAACAACCATGGTGATGACAGCATGTTTCATGTACAAACAGAAACGGCCTGGAATTTGTGTCTAGCATGTGACATCCAACTCTTCGAGGTGATGGCTCTGTAATTTCAGGCAATCACCTCAAATCTCTAAGACGTACTTTCTTACTCATACGTTTTAAAAAAATATTTATTTTAAGGTGAAAGTTACACAGAAAGGGAGAAACAGAGAACTTGTATCTGCTGGTTCACTCCTCAGACTGGCCACTCCAAAGTGGACCAGCAGAGAGACAAACTGATACCCATACAGGATGCCAGCATTGCTAGCAGTAGCTTTACCTGCTATGCCATGTTGCCAGCCCCAAGCTGCTCCTTTTTAACAAAACAAGGAAATGGTATCAAACTACTAAAAAGCCACACTTGACCTATGCACTGTCATCTTCCTAAGAGCAAAAGGCAAACACATGTGAGCACAGACCAACGCTGTGGAGGTGAGAGTCCTGGAAGCTCTTCTTGGGCTGCAAGATCTCAACCTGTGGTGCTAAAGACAGCTGTGATGGTGGAAAGGCAGGCTGGCTGCACACAACGTCCAAGGCACCTGGGAAACAATGATCAACCCAAAGAAAAGCTTTTCAGGGTGCAGGTCCCTCATGCTCAAGTCCTCAACGTTACCCCATAATTCTTAGCCTTCTTTCACAGAACACAGTATTGCAAAGGCTTTGCGTTGAGGGAAAAAAAGACCACTTGTGCTGTGGGGATCTCATGTGGGTCCATCTGTTACAGGCAGCAGGTTGCAGGGATTCATGTCCTGCAGGACACTATTTCCTGTCCCACAGCAGCTGCGCGTAGGACAGCGTGGTGAAGGAAGTCCCAGGACCGTGGCTGGTGGTTGGTGTCGGATAAGATCACTGAATAGAAGCTTCTCTGCCTATTAGGAGCTCCCTTTTGCTCTCACTCCTGAACTTTGTGTTTCTTTTCTTTGTTTTTCCAATCAATCAAAAAGTAAGAGAGTATTGTCTAACTATAAAGAAAGGAGGAGGGGGCAATTGTACACACAGTGTCCACTCGGCACCCAGAAGAGGGTCTGGAACACAGAAATCATAAACAAATGATCATTCCCATCTCAACATGAAAAACCATCACATCAATCTCCTTCAACCACCACCCCCAGTTCTTTTTACATCTATGTATATGTTTGCAAAACCAACAACTGTTTTGATAAACTGGGAGCAATCAGGAATGCTACCATATTAGCCAGGGAATCATACTCTGGTAACAGAATGCTCCAGCACAATGATTCCGGAGCTCTTCCACGTGCTAGGTGATGTATCTCTCACTCTGCATTTTCCACCCTTCCCTAGGCAGAAAAAATTCCCACTTCCCTTGTGACTTTTTAAAACGTATTTTTTTTTTTAAGATTTATTTATTTATTTACTTAGATGAAAGGCAGAGTTACACACAGAGCAGCAGAGAGAGAATCTTCCATCTGCTCCTTCACTCCCCAAATTGAGGAACAGCTGGGGCTGGATCAGGCAAAAGCCAGGAGCCAGCAGCTTCTTCTGGATCTCCGAAGTGGGTACAGGTACCCACACACATGGGATTTCCCACTGCATTCCCAGGACCACTAGCACAGAAATGGATGGAAATGGGACAGCCAGAACTTGAACTAGCATCCACATAGTGCAGGCAATGGTTTAACCCTCAGTGCCACTGTGCCAGCTGCAAGAGATAACTTTCTGCAACATCTTAGTATTTCAGTGCAACATGTAGTACCCCAAAAAAGGATTCAAGAAAGTTTGCAAAGAAAATGAAACAAACGAGTGTAAATGAAAATGATGTTATCCAAAAAGAGGCCGGTGCAAAGTAGCTAATTGTTTCTTATGTGGATAAATGCACTCAAATTCCCTTGGTACACAGGAAGCATAAAATATGGATTATATGAGTAACATAAAAATGTTACAATGCACAATGGCAAGTTTGCGAAACAGAAATACTGTGACAAAAGTAAAATGTTAGTTAGAACATTAATAGCTCAACTGCTTGTAAAACAATTAATACAATTACATTTAAAACTGTTTTGAGATCTTTGAGAGAGCAAAAGTTAAACTGGTCTGTGAAGTAGGAAAAACTTGGCATTAGTACACTGAAGTTGACAACAATCATAACCACCATTAAAAGGGACATGCTATATGATGAAATATTGTGCAAGAGAGATTAGTTTATACATCTATGCATACATATGCATTCACACACATCAGCATACTACACTGCATACAGGCACAGAAAGATGTCTGCCACAAGTTTAATGAAAAAGGCAAGGACTAGTGTGTTAGCTCCACTGGCTAATTCTTCACCTCCAGGTGCTGCATCCCACGTGGATGTCGGTTCATATCCCAGTGTTCCACATCCCATCCAGCTTCCTGCTAATGGCCTGGGAAAGCGGCAGAACTTGGCACAAGGCCTTGGCCTCCGCACCTTGTCGGAGATCTGGATAAAGCCCCTGGCTCCTAGATTTGGATCAGTGCAGCTCTAGCTGTTGCAGACACTTGGGGAGTGAACCAGTACATGAAAGATCTTTTTGTTTCTCCTTTTCTCTGTAAATTTGCTTTTTCAATGAGAATAAACTAAGAGCTGTTTTTTTAAAACTGGGCAAGGCAAGATACAGAACTGCATGCAATAAAAGCATGTCAAATGCATGCAGTAAAGTCTTCATGTATGTGACAGCAGACATGGTCCTACACACAAATATCAAATTATCTTCTACAAACACATGTAAGAGAATTTACACATGAATGTACACACACTACAAGTGTACATGAGTAGGCATACAGAAAGCGCCCAGGAGTATCAGCCAGTCAGGACTGACTCTCGCTGCCTGTTGTCACGGAGCTGCAGACAGAGATCATCAGGGCTTTGGGAAATGTTAACCATGCTACAGGACAAGATGCCATGTATCACCTGTCATCCACAAAATCCAAAATGACTAAAAACACAAAGAAAACCAAGAACAAAACAAAAAATGTTTTAAAAGATTTGAAAGGCACACACAGAAAGAGAGAGATTTACTGAGCACTGCTTCATTCCCTAGATGGCTGCAATAGCCAGATTGGGTCAGTTAAACACCAGGAGCCAGGAACTCTGTCTGGTCTTCCGTGTGGGCTGCAGGGACCCATGTATTTGGGGCATCTTCCGCTGTGCTGCCGGATGTATTAACAGCGAACTAGATCAGAAGAGGAGCAGGCAGCAATGGAATCAGAACTCCGACATGGGATGCAGGCACTGCAAACACTCGCTTAATGTTTACCCTCTCCTTACAAATGCCACTTATAAGAAAAACAATTTTTAAGTAAATTCTTGCAATTATGAAAATTATTATACTTAAACTGAGGGTGCTATTTAGAATAAAGTAGCAACTATCTTCAGGGTAATAAATTGAGCCTAGTCACTGAGCAGTACAGTGGGTTAAACTCTTCACAAAATTAAAGAGGCTTCTCAATGAACCCCATAGATATGACACGATCAATGAAAAATTATACAAGTAGCTAGCAACTGCAGATCACCACAAGTTCCAGGTACTTAGGACATAAAGTTAAATATCAATGTGAACATAAAATTTTTCTTAGGTTTTCTAAGGAAAGTGGAGGATTTGAGGGTTGAATCAATTTCATCCACAAAACATGAAGAAGTAAATACATATAAACATGTTTTGTGGATTTGAACACACATATATTTAAAGTCAGCTATTGTACAATATTTTAGAACATGATTTAAAAACATACTTTATATATGTTTATATAAGTAAGAGTTCATAACACAACTTTTTAATCTGTTTGCATACGGGTCTTTGTCACTGTGGGAACTGTGGTCACTCCAGGACAGATTTCCAGGGGGCATCACCTCCAGTCCCTCCTTCATCTGAAGTACAGCACAGTTTGAATCCATCTCCAGCGCCACATATACAATCACCCGACATCATGCCACTGCTCTGGCCACGTGTCTACAAGAATATATGATGACTTCCACTCAAAACCAACTGTTCTGCTGCTTTTTATTCTTCTCTAGGTTGGATAGTGGCACACATAGCACATTCCTTTCCCCGAAATATCCTCTTGGGTGGAAAACTGTGGTCTTCATTCAAACCATACTGTCGTCTAATGAAAATGAAGGCAGAACACACACAGATTTGACCATATGATTACTTTAACATTTTCCAAGTGAAAGAACTAATACAACACGATTGCATGGAAATACTGAGATTCACAGGAAGATGTGTATGTCTAAGCACATGAAGGCATCAGCAGGAACTCTGAGACAAAAGTGAGGAGATGTGCACTTGGGAAAAATTAGGACAAGGCTGCATTTTTAACTTTCCCCAGGCACTCACAATAGAAAACGAAATATCAATGCTTAACTTGTTGCTGAAGAAGCACAATTCTTGGTGTTAGACACTTTGCTTCCCCAAATGGCTGAGCCCCGATGCTTCTTGGGCTGCTTTAAGGAACTATCGTGTGGCCTTCACGACGCTGCCAGCTGGATGTGGGAATCACAGTACTGTGCTCTTTCCAGACAGTACAAGACTTCAGCCATCCTGATCAACAGTAGCAAATATCTTCATGCATATCAATTGATTTTAATTGAAACAGACTTTTCAGTATCAGTACATATCAATCACAAAATTTTAATTTTTTGGTGCCTCTTAAGAACTTTTAAGTCTTAGTCATGCAAAGAATTTAACTGTAGTACTAAAACAAGAATATCAAACTATGCAGTGAGTACATATTTACATTTTACAAGATGAAAAGGGAGGTTCTATAATATCTTTGTATCAGTAATGCAAAATGGGAGAAATCATCCAAAGGAGATGGCCAAGTGAATGAAACTAAACACGCTCATCATCTGTTAAAGCCAACCTTATTCAGCCACAAACTGACTGGACAAAACCACAGCGTTAGAAAGACTAAAAAAGGTCCCCACGTGACAGGAATGTGATGTTCCGCAGTCACCAGTGGATAGAAGAATGTGCAGCAATATCCATGCTCAGAGCTAGCTGACGATTTATGGAAGACAGCCTAAGATATACATTCCTTTATCACTTACGTCCTCACTCAAGAGTCTGATAATTTTAGATTACTGAACATTTGTGCTGTTTAAATTTAAAATTGGTTAAAAGCTACACGGATAAAGAACTTCATATTTCTCTGCCTCAGAGGGAATATGTTATCAACGATGTTTAGCAAATAGATGAATGTTACAAGGAGGGTTGAGCCAAATACATCATAAGAAGAGGAGGCACAAAGATCCATGTATATCAGGGATAATGATGTCATTTCAAATCAATTAGGAAACTAGGGGGTACACAGTAAGTGGTGTTGAGGCAACTGCCTCCTGTACGTAGAAAAATTAGCTAGATTCCTACCGCCCTGTGTCATATAAAAATAAATCCCTTTGGAACTTCAAAATTTAGCACCAAGACATCAAATTACAAAAATGACAGCATTGGGCCCGGCGGCGTGGCCTAGCGGCTAAAGTCCTCTCCTTGAACGCTCTGGGATCCCATATGGGCGCCAGTTCTAATCCTGGCAGCTCCACTTCCCATCCAGCTCCCTGCTTGTGACCTGGGAAAGCAGTTGAGGACAGCCCAGTGCTTTAGGATCCTGCACCTGCATGGGAGACCCGGAAGAGGTTCCAGGTTCCCGGCTTCGGATCGGCACAGCACCAGCCGTTGCGCTCACTTGGGGAGTGACTCATCGGATGGAAGATCTTCCTCTCTGTCTCTCCTCCTCTCTGTATATCTGACTTTGTAATGAAAATAAATAAATCTTTTTAAAAAAAAGACAGCATAAAATATTTTCTAAATCTTGGTTAGTCTTCCTAAAAAAAATGTTTAACCCAAAGCTACCAACATATTTAGGGAAATACACAGGAAAAACACACAAATGCTGTGTGACACAATACACGACAAAATAAGACAGGGTGAAGAGGGGAATGCGCACACAGGGAAACAGGCTTAGTAAGGACTGCAAGGCGGGGCTTAGCAAAGCACACACCAACATTTGGTACGTGGAGATGAGATGGATAAATGGAGATGTACGCACTGCACGGGGCCCGAGGTCTCCAGAAAGCAAGAATGCAAATTAAATCCCAAGGCAGCAGATGGACAGAGCTTCAGAGGCTGCAAGTGGGAACTACTGCGACCAGAACATGACTAACCGGGCAGAGGCTTTGGGAAGAAACATGATAGCATCCTTCAACTGTAACGGCTACACACAATCATGGATTCAGAACCTCAACTTTTAGTAAATTATCCACTATGAGTCACTAAACTATTGCTTCTAACAGCTAAACACTAGGGAAACTTAAAAACAGACTGTCTGTTAATGGAGGAATACAATATTCATTTATGGTGCATCCACTCTAAGGCGAGATTCGCCTTGTCCGACAGGGCTCCGGAGAAGCCAGCCACACCTTGGTAGACCACAGAAAGGTATGGCCTTGTCAGAGAAAGGAAGACCTCCCAGCTAGGAATGCTCGGCAAAGGCAAAACAAAGCCAACTCGGGGTGGGCCACGGCCCAGCATGGCTGGGCTGCTCAGCTCGCACACCAGCTGGCTCTGAGGCCTGCCAGAGCAAAATGCTTTCTTGCTGGCCGAGAGCACCCTGTGTGCTCACTGTGCAGACAGGCTGAGGAGGGGAACGGACACTGTGTGCTCACTGTGCAGACAGGCTGAGGGGGACAGACACTGTGTGCTCACTGTGCAGACAGGCTGAGGAGGGGAACGGACACTGTGTGCTCACTGTGCAGACAGGCTGAGGGGGACGGACACTGTGTGCTCACTGTGCAGACAGGCTGAGGAGGGGAACGGACACTGTGTGCTCACTGTGCAGACAGGCTGAGGGGGACAGACACTGTGTGCTCACTGTGCAGACAGGCTGAGGGGGACAGACACTGTGTGCTCACTGTGCAGACAGGCTGAGGGGAACGGACACTGTGTGCTCACTGTGCAGACAGGCTGAGGGGGACGGACACTGTGTGCTCACTGTGCAGACAGGCTGAGGAGGGGAACGGACACTGTGTGCTCACCGTGCAGACAGGCTGAGGGGGACGGACACTGTGTGCTCACTGTGCAGACAGGCTGAGGGGAACGGACACTGTGTGCTCACTGTGCAGACAGGCTGAGGGGGACAGACACTGTGTGCTCACTGTGCAGACAGGCTGAGGGGGACAGACACTGTGTGCTCACTGTGCAGACAGGCTGAGGGGAACGGACACTGTGTGCTCACTGTGCAGACAGGCTGAGGAGGGGAACGGACACTGTGTGCTCACTGTGCAGACAGGCTGAGGGGGACAGACACTGTGTGCTCACCGTGCAGACAGGCTGAGGAGGGGAACGGACACTGTGTGCTCACTGTGCAGACAGGCTGAGGAGGGGAACGGACACTGTGTGCTCACTGTGCAGACAGGCTGAGGGGGACAGACACTGTGTGCTCACCGTGCAGACAGGCTGAGGGGGACAGACACTGTGTGCTCACTGTGCAGACAGGCTGAGGGGGACAGACACTGTGTGCTCACTGTGCAGACAGGCTGAGGGGAACGGACACTGTGTGCTCACTGTGCAGACAGGCTGAGGGGAACGGACACTGTGTGCTCACTGTGCAGACAGGCTGAGGAGGGGAACGGACACTGTGTGCTCACTGTGCAGACAGGCTGAGGAGGGGAACGGACACTGTGTGCTCACCGTGCAGACAGGCTGAGGGGGACAGACACTGTGTGCTCACTGTGCAGACAGGCTGAGGGGGACAGACACTGTGTGCTCACTGTGCAGACAGGCTGAGGGGGACAGACACTGTGTGCTCACTGTGCAGACAGGCTGAGGAGGGGAACGGACACTGTGTGCTCACTGTGCAGACAGGCTGAGGGGGACAGACACTGTGTGCTCACTGTGCAGACAGGCTGAGGGGGACAGACACTGTGTGCTCACTGTGCAGACAGGCTGAGGGGAACGGACACTGTGTGCTCACTGTGCAGACAGGCTGAGGGGGACAGACACTGTGTGCTCACTGTGCAGACAGGCTGAGGGGAACGGACACTGTGTGCTCACTGTGCAGACAGGCTGAGGAGGGGAACGGACACTGTGTGCTCACCGTGCAGACAGGCTGAGGGGGACAGACACTGTGTGCTCACTGTGCAGACAGGCTGAGGGGGACGGACACTGTGTGCTCACTGTGCAGACAGGCTGAGGGGGACAGACACTGTGTGCTCACTGTGCAGACAGGCTGAGGGGGACGGACACTGTGTGCTCACCGTGCAGACAGGCTGAGGGGGGGAACGGACACTGTGTGCTCACTGTGCAGACAGGCTGAGGGGAACGGACACTGTGTGCTCACTGTGCAGACAGGCTGAGGGGGACAGACACTGTGTGCTCACTGTGCAGACAGGCTGAGGGGGACAGACACTGTGTGCTCACTGTGCAGACAGGCTGAGGGGAACGGACACTGTGCATGACATTTACAGGGAGAACTCAACCTGAGGCATCGAGTCTAAGATGTAAATGCAGAAACTTGTGTTGGTAACCCATTCACTAGGAAAACCAGGAAGAAAGGAGGAGGAAGAAGGGGTGGATGGGAAGTGAGGAATGGAGCTAAATCCAGGAAGGAGAAGCAGCACACACTTAGGATACTCCATGACTTACAGTGAGAACAATCACAAGCGACACGACGAGAAGAGAAGCAGGGCCTGTTCAATAGTAAACTTGGCGCAAGTTTAATGAGAATGTCATCTAAGTGGCTTCGTAACAATAACAACACGGGTTGGCACGGTTGTGCAGAGCTAGGCTGCCACTGTCAGAGGGCTGGGTCAAGATCTGGCTATGGAGGCTCCTGCCATTACTGGGGCAGGCCCAGCTGGACTCCTGGGACGCTGGGCTCCTGACCTGGACGTGGCCTGGCCTAGCCCAAGCCCGGGGCACAGCAGCTATCTGGGGACTGAACCATCAATGGGTGCTCTCGTCTTTGCCTTTCAAATAATAAATAAACTCTATTATCCACAGGAAATTGTAAGTTACACATATGAATAAAATGACTGCTTAAAGATATATTTATTTTTTGTTGGAAATCTGGATTTATATCTGAGATGGAGAAAAAATAAAAGACAAATGATGGCACAGTATTACGTTACATGACAAAGGATTTGAATCTTTGTTTTACGCAAGGTAATAAAACTACACAGGCATCTGAGATAATCATAAAACAGGTTTGAAAATCTTTTGCAAAAGCAAACTGAATTTGACAATTTCTACATAATCTTACTCTAAACTTTATGAAGTTCTGTTTCCCCTTTATTTTACCTTACAGACAATGTCATATTAAATAGATAAATCCTGTTAGGTCACTTCCTTATTAGCATCTGCTTTTTATGAACCTCAAGTATTGGAAGCCAGGCCTGATGACACACACTGATGAGGCACGTGACATTTTCAATCAATGACTCAGTTATAATTCTGTAAATGATGTAAAAGCCACCAGTGTCTTCTATAAGAAACTGTGACTTAAAAAATGGGGGAAAACGGGGCCCGGCGGCGTGGCCTAGCGGCTAAAGTCCTCGCCTTGAAAGCCCCGGGATCCCATATGGGCACCGGTTCTAATCCTGGCAGCTCCACTTCCCATCCAGCTCCCTGCTTGTGGCCTGGGAAAGCAGTCGAGGACGGCCCAAAGCTTTGAGACCCTGCACCCGCGTGGGAGACCCGGAGGAGGTTCCTGGTTCCCGGCTTCGGATCGGTGCGTACTGGCCCGTTGCGGCTCACTTGGGGAGTGAAACATCGGATGGAAGATCTTCCTGTCTGTCTCTCCTCCTCTCTATATATCCGGCTTTCCAATAATAATAAAATCTTAAAAAAAAAAAAAATGGGGGAAAACGGCCGTTTCCCACCAATAATGATGCTCCAAGTGAGTTACAGGACGGGTCAAACAGGTGCCCGGGGCTACAGTGCGCACACACACACTTGCCAGGCTCTCCGGGCTGGGAAGTCCTTCTACCTATCTGCCACCCACCTGTGTCTCCAGGTGCAACATGAGCCAAGGCCAGCAGGGCCTGGTGTTCGAGCCCAATGTCATTCCTTCCCAAGAGAAGATAACATCAGGCCAGTTATCGGTTTGTTAGCCTAGTTACAGTTTATAAGGCAAAACTATGCTTATAAGAAAAGCTTACTTTTCTATATACTGACATTTATTTTGAAAATGAATTTACAACACACATATTTAGCAGAAAGAAACAACAACGAATCATGTAGTTATATCCCAAAAGCACATGGTTCGATGCGAGACAGGCGATGAGCATCAGCAAACGGCAGTGTTTCATAAAAGGCAATCAAGTCGCTTTCCATCTGTGCCTTAAGAACTGCAGCTCCTTCCTGGGGCTATTCAGGCCTATGAGTCTAAAAATACCTCATTTGCCACTGTATTCAAAATGCTCTAAATCGGCCCTGGGATCCCATATGGGCACCGGTTCTAATCCTGGCAGCTCCACTTCCCATCCAGCTCCCTGCTTGTGGCCTGGGAAAGCAGTCGAGGACGGCTCAATGCTTTGGGACCCTGCACCCGCGTGGGAGACCTGGAAGAGGTTCCTGGTTCCTGGCTTTGGATCGGCACAGCACCGGCCGTTGCGCTCACTTGGGGAGTGAATCATCGGATGGAAGATCTTCCTCTCTCCTCCTCTCTGCATATCTGACTCTCCAATAAAAGTAAGTAAATAAAAAAATAAATAAACAAATATCACAGATGACTTCTCCCAGATTCAAATGACGTGGACCAGCATCACAAAACTTCCTGATAGACTCCTGCCCTGACGTGGTCACCCACCTCCCAGGAAGATTTCCAACTCTCACACTTGCCTCCTGTACTCATGTTTCTCAAACTGCTTTTCATTTAAATTGCTTTCCATCCAAATCTCAGCTCAGGATTTCGACAAATACAGCAAGAACCTACCTTTAAAAACCTAACAAGCACCTTTCCACTTTCCACTCTACCAAAGAACAAAACATTAGGAAGTGACACTGAATTTTTTCCATGTTTGGGACCCAATTCATTTCTTTCTAATTTACTGTTTAAAGAGTAAGGGGGCTGGGCAGAAACAGAGACCCAGCAGACAGCCACAAGACACGGAATCAGCAAGACCTATGGCTCCCAGGAAGTTTAAGCACTGATTGGACGTCTCAATACGAACATGCCCGTGCTGCACAGCATCCAGCTACACAAGTTTCTCAGGTGCTAGGAGACAGGCCCTGGTGCCTAAGAAAGAATGCCAGGCTTCAGCAGGCAGAAAACGGTGTGCACCATTTATTGCTTTACTCACAGCAACCCCTTGAGACTTCATCTGCCCATCAGTGTGAGTGGGAAGAGAGTGGGTAAGGGACGCAAAACTGGGAGTGTTTCCCAAACTTCTTGACTACAAACCTTCTTTCAGTGTTGAGCTAATAGTGTTACTTGAAGCTTGGGAGCTGTGAAAATCAGAATGCTGAGTTAACCCTACACATTATGGCTCTTGACTTCACTAAGGTGTGTGGAAGGCAGTAACTGCTGGTAAAGAATTCTTTTCATGGGCCCAGCGCTGTAACCTAGTGGCTAAAGTCCTCGCCTTGCAAGTGCCAGCATTCCATATGGGCGCCAGTTTGTAGCCCACTGGCCCTGCTTCCCATCCTGTTCCCTACTTGTGGCCTGGGAAATCAGTGGAGGATGGCTCAAGCCTTGGGACCCTGCACCTGTGTGGGAGATCCGGAAGAGGCTCCGGTGTCCTGGCTTCAGATTGGCACAGCTCCTGACATTGCAGCTACCTGAGAAGTGAATCATCACATGGAAGATTTTACCCTCTGTCTCTCCTCCTGTATACCTGACTGTCCAATTAAAAAATAAATGAATAAATATTTAAAAAAAACCCTACAGACCCCTAACTCTTGGTTTGTACCAGTGTATTGTGTAAGGAATGGGTTTTATATTTCTACTTCTATTAGGTGACCTAGGCTTAGTGAAGTGAGATGCTGGGAACCAAAAATGGCAGGTGATGAGAATTTTCTTACTAAATTCATACAGAAAAAAGTAGCCTATGTAACCTACAAATTCACAGCAATCATTCCAATCATATTATTAACATTAAATCGGGTAGAGCAAAACCAATACACAGCACACATTCACATAGAAGGATAAGAGCTATATATTAAATCTACATTTTCGCTGGAAGTTACCCAGGAAAAAAGGTCCTTACATATCGAGTAACTTAGGTACACATATGTGTGCATGCTCATGTATGTGTGCATACATGAACAATGATGAAAGTGACTTGAGTATGCATCTGTGTATGTATACGCAAATGATGATGAACTACAGCTTTTTTTAGTTTTAAATTGTCAAACTTGGGCCTGGCGGCATGGCCTAGTGGCTAAAATCCTCGCCTTGAATGCACCGGGATCCCATATGGGTGCCGGTTCTAGTCCCTGCAGCCCCACTTCCCATTCAGCTACCTGCTTGTGGCCTGGGAAAGCAGTCGAGACAGCCCAGTGCTTTGGGACCCTGCACCCGTGTGGGAGACCTGGAGGAGGTTCCTGGCTCCTGGCCTCAGATCGGTGCAGCACTGGCCATTGCGCTCACTTGGGGAGTGAATCATCGGATGGAAGATGTTCCTCTCTGTCTCTCCTCCTCTCTGTATATCTGACTTTGTAATAGAAATAAATAAATCTTTTAAAAAAAATAAAATAAAGTTAGATAAAATTTTTATTTATTTACAATATTTGTGATAGTCTAGGCCACAACTCACGTGCACTAGGAACAGTCAAAAATTATCTAAGGGAAAATAAGGTCGGCCTGAAAACAAGTCCAGCCAGTGGTGGATGTGTCCAGCAACATGTACACATGGAGAGCAGTCAAAGGCCTGGCCCCCAGTCAGCACAGGCCACAGACTCCAGGTCTAGCAGCGGCAGGGCTGGGGCTGCCGTAAAACCTTCTATCCCACTGAAGCGGCCGAGGTCCACCCTTCATAGCTGCACTAATGGAGGGATGGCAAGATCGAGGCCTAAGGCGGGATAAGGAGGGTAGAAAGTTGAGTTTTTTGGCTCCTCTCTCAAACACCTGCAGGACACTACCCCAGACCACGGCTAGACTCCTGAGTGGAAAGAGGCTTTTCCATGTCTCCTTGGGGCTGGATGCTCCGCCATGTGAAGGTGCACCAAGTTCTGACTCGGCCAAATCTCACACTGAAAATGCACACAATATTAACTTTGTTAGCTGAGTCCTGCCAAAGCCCTCACTCACGTGTCCCACGTTATGTGATCACCTCTGAAGAAAAGTCACTGATAATGAGGAACCACTGGATGTATTTAATAGTCTACACCTAGTTTTACAAAAATGTTCCATGTAATCCATTTAAAAAATAACTGGTTCATTTCAGTCCCTGCACACAATACTTGCCTTTGTCCCTTGTAAGTCTCTCAAATGTCTTATTTTAAAGGAATATATAGTACTCCCGGAAGACATTTTCCCATTTCTATTCTCTTCGGCTCCTGCGAGCCCTTGTTCAGCGTGATAAGGCAATCTCCTCCGGGATCTGAGCTGTGTAGTTTCGCACCACGAGTGACAAGGACTCGACTTGAATAACTGCTGTGCGCAGGTTGTAATTATGTCAGCTGGAGTGTTGAACAAGGGGGCTGATTAATGTGCGCCCCGGCCCCGGCGCAGGCCCTATCAAAAGCTCTGTGCAGGCCAGCAGTGGGGACGGGTTAAGGCAAAAAGACAAAACATGCTGTATCGCCCATGATAGATGAATTGCTCCAACAGTCTTCAGGCAGATGTTCCAGGACAGTATAATATACAATTACTCTGCCTTATCACCTTCCCAGGGACAATAAAGCTTCCTCCTTCTATAGCTCATGTGAGTGAAGGCAGAATTAGTTTTACTTTTACAACACTGACTCACTTATCATGTTGCCTTGATTGTGCTTTTACAGCTAAAGAAAACATATATTCTATTTTTAAACTAACAGGGAAAAAAGCCCTTAAAAATAAAACCTTGTTTTGAATCTCTTTTACATCAGAGAATACAGTGCTTTAAAAGATTGTTTTGCTGGAAAGAGAAGCAGCGAAGGTGGTAATATATATGTGGCTATGTAGTTCAAGACAAGCACCTGCACATAACTCAAGAAGTGAGGTTTGGAGTTTACAGTCATCACACCCATACTATTTCAAAGGCTATGCAGAAATCATTAATTGGAAGGAACATGTAGTTGAACACACACGTCTGATATGTTTTATATATATGTACTGACATCACTCATCTATTTCTCAGGCAGGGGCACAGAGCTCCTAGCATCTGAGAGGACACATTCAAGTTGTACACTCTCTCATGACAGCCAGGCCTACTCAGGAACCTCCTGGGTCTCTGCTCCCTAAGCTGTGTGCGCCCAGTAAAAAGATTCCTTGCCGAGTTAAGAGAACACAGCAAGGCTAGAACTGACATGCACTGTGCGGTGTGCGGTGTGCACGTGACATGCATTGGAACACTGCACTGACTGCTCATCTGTCCTTAAGAAATGGTACCAAAAGTTTCTGCAGATTCATAAAACAAAGCTATCTCAACTGGTTAAGGAAAACAGGCTTTTTATTTTTAAAGTTGAACAAGTTAAAGTTAAAAATTGAGATGCAGTCATGATGATCTTGTGGTAACCACAATTTATAATGAAACCAAGCAGAAAAATGCAAAGACTCACAGGAAACCCACACAACATATTAGTGAGTGCAAAAATAGCACACATCAACCTGTGGGGCAATGACATCAACACTCAGCAGTTATGATACACCTTAAGTCATGAAAACAAATCATGAACCCCAGCTGACCCTAAGGAATGGCACGCTCCTGTTCTTCCACAGTCTATACACGCAACCTCCACACCCACCTGGCCCTGAGTGTCACAGGCCTCCTGGCAGGACACACTGCAGGTGAATTACATGCACCTGCAAGTATGGCAATCTGAAGAAGATAGGAGTCAATCAAAAAAAGTATTCAACAGCAGTGTCAGCACAAAGGATACAGAAAACATAATTAACTTCATGATTGTAAAAATACCATAGCACACCCATAATTACTTGCAATAAGTCAACAATAGGTAGCTAAAAGCAAACGGCACGAGATGTTTGGGGTTCTCACGAGAAATGACTGGTGTGCTTCAATTTCCTTATGATGTAATTGTTCTTTAAGATCTACTGATCTTAGAAAAACAATGAGACATCAGCCAATATTGTTCAGAACAAATCACAGAGGCTATGTCACATTTTAAAAGACTACATTTAAAATGAGTGCTCACCATTCACTAAATTGTTAGCAGGAAATAGATTTTTAAATTAATGAGTAAATAAAATCACAGTGCTGGAAAACGCACGCTGGGGAGCAAAGCGACACTCTAACCTAACCTCTGTTTTCTTGATCGAATATGCTGAACATAGTGCAGCACCAAAAACGTGGCCACATGCTTAGAGCAGCTCTGCGGACAGCAGCTGGGACGGCCGGACTTCCTCCCAGGAGGCCCACCTGGGCACAAGGAGGCACAGACCCAATTCAGCAGGGCTGCAGCCCGCATCCCGCCCTAACCTCACAGACCTCCTGGCCATCGCGCCAGGCCATCCTCGGCCTCTGCTATCTGTTGGCCAATGCGTGCTGACAGAAAATTCATAATGCAGCCTTGACAACACATGAAAGCAGATACACAGGAGTGGTCCACCTGCCTGCTCTTCCAGCTGCCGCCACTTTTCCTTTGCTCCAGCTCTTCCAGAAGGCAGCCTGGACCCCATTTCTGCAGCCCCCAATCATGTTCCCACTTACCATCCCTTCAGCTGTGTGTGCTTACTTGGTTTTGTTTTCATTGCTTTCCTCAAGATGGATCCTAGAGGATGCATGCCCCTCAAAGACGGGGCGTGGCAGGCAGAATGGCCATGGCATCCTCCTCTACCCCAACCCCGGGCAGGGCTTCAATGTCTGCTTGCAGGTCCCTCTCTTCCTCCTAGCACCCTCCAGCTCTGGGAGTATATTTCCCATTCCATCCTAAACTGGCCATTTGCCTCTTGTTTGGCTCACTTCCCATTCACTGAATCACACCTAACTGGCTCCACTCTGGTCAGGCTCCTGAACTCAGTTCCACTTGGGTGACAGGGTCAAACTACTGCAGCTACTATCTGTGCCTCCCTGCTGCCATGAATGAGAAGCTGCAGAACCAGAATTCAAACCAGCCACTCCATTTGGGCCTATGGGTGAACCTCTTAGTGTCTTAGCCATAAGCCAATGCCACCTCTAATTTCTCAAATTTACATGTCAGTCACACTCTACACCAATGCATTTCAACACAGAAAATTAGTCACCTTAGTTAAGCACAATTAAGCTGACACAAAGGCACAGAATGAGGGACTAGGCTCCTTAGCAAGAGTTTAAACAAATAATTAATAATTTAAAAAATAAAAGAAATAGTAAAAGAAAAATAAATATAATTAATGTTTAAGAAGTAACAGGAAACACTGGTATTACATTTAAATACCCTTTAAGGAGAGGTATCAGGTTGCATGGTGTGTTACTGAATATCAGATTCTAGTTTTTTTGAAATACAGCTCACTTGCAGTGCTCTGCATTGAGGAATAGCACAAGACTGTCTTAAACTAAAACAAAAAATTCAGGAATTGTTCTTTTTGTAGGACATCTTATAAATACAGTAAATAGAAAAATGTCAAATTATAAGAAAGTGGCAACAATTGGTTTGTGCTATGTCCCTTTGATAAGGGATAAATGGAAATTTATAAAGCTATATAATGTTTTAACCAAAACTCTGCAGGAAAGACCAACATATCAATGCTGTCAGCTGCCACACAGAAGATAGGGTCTCCATCTGTACAGGGAGTGTTCAGAAAATAACACTGACAGACAAAGCTACTTCTAGTTCTTTGCCTCATAAAAAGCACATCACCATTGTGCAAAGGTTTGAATTCTTTCTCTGCTCCCTACATCACTGTTTCTGCATAAGCACCAGAAGCAGTGTTCCAGAATATACTGATGTAAGATGGAATAGCTAGTGTTTTAGCACTGTATTAATGACAATTGGTCAACCTCGCCAACACGTCCCAGGTCTTCCACTTTGTTGTGTGATTCTCCTTCAGGCCCGCACCTAGGTCAGAGCCGATCGCCCCTGGAGGGATCACACAGGACTCTGCTGACTTTTCTAATGAGCTCTATGGTATGAGCTTTTATGCCAGAAGATATAGATAGTTACATAGTCAAGTGTTTTGTTGTGTGATAATAGCTCCAGTGTCTAAGGAATTAGTTATTATGCAAGACACTATGGCACAAAAAAATCTTTTTTTTTTTTTTTTATCTCTAAGGCCTTTTTTTCCTGCCACAGTATACATAGATATATCTAACTACCACCCACGGGACTGTCCATAGCAATTCCTTGTAGAAAGACCATCCCCAAAGATGGCCTTGGTCTTCTATAATTATTGGATTTGGGATTCAAAACCAGCAAGTTAGATAAACATGTTTATCTGCATTCCACTTTCAGAGATAGCAGTGGGAATGTGTGGTCACTTTGTGTTCAAAATGGCTCTTCTAATTAATCTGTGATCTCAAAGCCTATTTCAGTTACATCAACAAACAAAACAACTCCCTGCAGTGGAAGGCAGGAGGCAGTGCCTCAGATTCACCTCCACTCAAAGACATCTAACCAATTTGCAACTTTTAATGCCCTGCAGGCTACTTGCTTTGAAATCTGTAGGATGTATTTACTTAAACATGTTACTTTCATATGTAAGCATTGTTGTGCAGGGCAGCACACCTGCTAAGCCCAAAATTTGAGGAAGTTGTGGGTTTCAGGAAAGAAGAGTAGAGCATAAATAAAACAAGTAACAGATACATAGAGTGTAACAATCACATCTCAAACAATTAGAATCATGAAGATAAAATTCACTAAGGAAATGGCAGACAGAGAAAAGTAGCAAGCAGTTAACTCAGGAAGAAAGCAATTTCTGTAGCAAAAGCTGAGTACATCAGGGAGAACACACGGGTAGGGTAGATGAACATCATACAACCTTCTCGCTTCACAACAGAAAAACTGAAAGATAACAATGTTAAACACAACAGATGCCACTATTATTAATAAATGTGCGTCCTTTTATCAGGGAACTCCTCAAAGAATCTCCCCGCAACTTACCAGCAATATCCACTCCACATGGAAGGTAGTGAGGCTGCCTAAAATCTCCCCTCACACGTGCTGGAGAATCTGCTCAAGCAGTCTGTGGGCTTGCCAAGGACCCAGCTCCGTGACACTGACAGCAAGCAGAGACGGGCAGGTGCCCCCATAAGCACAACACAAAACCAACGGACACATTTGATTTCCTAAGAATCAAATTCTTTAAATTCATCACAATTTAAAGAAACTAAATTTGGAAAGAAACTAAACTTTCAGGCTTCCAGACTATTCTTTAATGTCTAGTATATTTGCTTTTTTTTTCTTCTATTAAGTATACAAGCAGTTACAACACAATGAATTATAAAGAGATACTAAATGGGACATAAACAAAAAACTGAAATAGAATTTACTGGTTCTTTAAATGACAAAATCAGCTTTGATTTTAAAATTTGCTGCTATTAGGCATCTAAATATAAGTTATATTTAATATCCGTAGCATATTTTCACTCTGATTTTTTGTAATATCTGGAGTTCCAAAAGACTAAGTGCAGTGCCTGTCACCCTGAGACGGCGCTTGTGTCGCTGGTCTCCTCATGCGTGACAGACTTGCTCCAAAGCCAAAGCTCTGTTCTCCTCATCGTCATTACTGAGGGCAAAGGCAAGCTGCTTCTACGCCTTGTTTCTGGAGTAACCCACAAATCTGTGCAAGATGCCTAACGAACAATTAAACTTTCTCAGCAGATGAGCCAAAAGAAGAAAGCTACCCTCCACGGAGCTGGGCTCTAGTCCAGACACTGCGGAAGCAAATGGAACACAAGAAACAGGAATTCTATTATAGGTTCAACTCCTAATATAGCAATAGCCAAGATGGCTTCTCTCATGATTAAACCATGAATAAAAATAATATGCCTACATAGTGTAATTTCTAAAAATACCTATTATTATCCATTATCCTCATAACAGAAAAACTTTGTAAAAAAAAACATGCACTGGAAAAATTAAAACAAACTTTTAGGAGAACACAAAGATCCTAAATACAGCTTTTTTTATTAACTGCATTTAATATTTCCATAAAAATGCTTCCAACAATATGCACAGACAGAAATCTAATAAAAATAATTTTTGACAAAAAGTTTCAAGGATATTTTCACATTTTAAACAATGGTGTTACAGCACATGTGTAAGAAACTGCAAATTTGATCATTCGAAACACTAAACAAAATATCAGATGAGTAATAAAAGTGAAATTAACCAGTATTCGGAAATGCAGCACCTGTGCAGTTGAGGAAACACTATCAGAACGAGGGCGTTCCTTCACACATCTATAACCTGCCCTCGTCATGAAGAAACCAAAACCCTCGCCAGATCAAAACTGTCTGCACCTTTACGTCTTCTTCTACGCGAAACACTCCAACTGGGAAACAAACCTACGAGCACTTCAGCCCACACATTTCAAACGGCAACGTGGTGAACCTTTGCTCTGAGGTAGGAATTACAAACTCCATGCCTCAGACCCATGAGCTATGATATTTCCATTGTAATCATTCAATTTATGGGATTTATGATTTCAAAAGAATGCAGAAAATCATGGGGGGAACAGAAAGTTAATTTTGTAATGAAAAAAAGCACATGAAAGGCTTGCAGAACCAGGAGAGTTGTGCAGCTGAGGAAGAAGCTGGACAAGCGTGTGTGTGCGGAACACTGACCACAACAGCTTCCAGGACAGGGACCCGATAAACAAATGATGTAATTGCCAGAGTTTAGCCAAAAATTTCAGTGCTTTGTAACTTACTACAAGATCTATAAAGCATCTTGCAGGAGTCTGCATTTGGTGCAGTAGTTATGATACTGCTTGGAAAGCCTGCGCTGGAATCTGCGTTCCATCTGTGATCCAGTTTCCTAATACTATGACCCTGACAGGTAGCAGGTGATGACGTAATTGCGTGGGTCCCCACCACCCGCACAGCACACCAGGATGGAGTTCCCAGCGTGGCTCGGCCCTGGCGACTGCAGGCATTTGGGGAAGATCTTCCTCTGTTTCCCAAGTTTAAGGCACATGATTCCACAGAAATCTAAAAAAATTAGTGAGATGCTTTAAGGAGATATCCTTAATTATTCGAGTATAGGAGGTAATAATTTGGCCCTTATATGATTTATTAGTACTTTAGTTCTTACATGCATTTATTGCTATTTCCACTCTGAACTCTAAAAGAAGATCCAGTGGCAACATTAGATTATCTTAAACAAGAGACCAACTGTGGTCATTTCAGTGAAACCTACTCTCACATGGTACTCAATACAATGACTGCAACAGGACAGTCGGCCACAGATCCACTGCAGAGGTAAGTCAGAATGTGCGCTGTCCTAAAGGCCGCTGCATGCAGAGTACGAGAAGCCCGATTCTCTTTAGCTCTCTCATTAACACACAGAGTTGACAATACATTAAAAAGTGACCTAAAATGATACTAAAATATTTGTTTTACTACAAAACAAATCTACAGAATGTTACATTAATAATGATGCTATATATGAGTCTAAATGTATGCTTTCAAATTATAATGAATAATAACGAATGGTGAAAAAGTTTGGTAGTAATGACAGCATGTACTGGCTTGTAATTCATTAGACTTTGGATATTTCAGACACTAAAAGCTAAGGAAGGGACTACATATTTACCTCGAAATAGATTGAGATGTCATTTCCTAAATTAATAATGCAAACGTGAAAAATAGCTTCAGGTGCACAAGACAAATTATAAAATTCTTTTGTAAACAAATCTTTGTTACTTCTTATGAATAATTATAATTACTAGTACTTCACCATTAATGTACAATGTACAAAATGAAAAATACATCTTCAAACAAAATTTAAATAATATTTCAGGTTCTAATGATGGTAATTTACCTATAAACAAATGCTCATAATGACAAAGACGGGAATACTTTCTAGTAGTAATTTATAACTACTTACACTAAGGAAAAAAAGTTATTTAGATATTATGAGCAACAAAACATTACAAAATGATACTAATGAGATAAACATGACCATATATTCCTAAAATGTGTGTCCATTTAAAAATAAATATATGAACTTAATAGGTAATTGATGAAAATCACTTATATATGTGTACTTTCTTATTAAAGGAAACACTCTGTTTCTTTAGGTGAACAGTGTGGTAAGTATATTGTTCTTCCTAGATCATGCAACCATATTTATCTTTGTGAATTTATTACATATGCAAACACTTCGGAAGAAGATTTGATAGATGATTTATTGATTACTAAACAGCATCATGAGCCATGTGTACTTTAAAGTTATATTTCAGTTTTCTGTATTTTTATGTAAATAAACATTTTGAATTTTAATACCATAATGAAATTGTGGCTATTTATCTTAAGTAAATTTCAAAAATTTTATTTTTTAATTGCACTGAATTTATTAAAATTTCCAACATATTACATAAAAACATTCATCATGCTCGGATTTTAATGCATAAAGTCTTTTCAAACTAGGCATTTTGAAACTATAAAATAGTTCAGCAATTAACCAATAATTAATTTTGGATTTAACAAAATTTTAACCACTTCCAAACCATAAAACAACAACAAAAAAAAAACTACGTTTTGCCATGGATTGTTAAGTAAATTTTAAAAAAGAGGAGAGCTTTCAGGGCATTAAATCACTTGCATTAACTTACTAAACAGTACACAGACATTTAAAAACAAAGTAAATTCAGCCTACAACCAAACCAGTCACCTGAGATGACTGGGAAAATACTGGCCAAGGATTACCACCCAACTCCCTGTGCTGGCTCAGCTGGAATCACATTGTTTCCCCTAGGATGGCAACACATCCCTTAGGAAAGGTCCCCTAGTAAATGAAGAAGCCACACCTCAGAGAGGGTCCACAGCCCGCCCAGTGGACAAGGCCGCAGAGTGTGCTGGGCCTGTATCCAGCACCCAGCCTCACGTGGGTGCTGTGCACTGATGCCAAAAGGAACAGAGGAATTGGATATGGAGGTTAACTCAGCACAACTTAGTCAACAATTCTCACTATGTAACTTTTTAGCTATCAAAAGCAGTCTGACTATGCTATACTATCCATTTTAACTATGAAATCTACTTATAAGTGCAGAATACCACTTGTATCTATTTTGTATGTGGCATTCTATACACATGGCATTTGAAATTATAACCTTTGTTACTTTGTTTGAATATCACAATTATACACGATATTGAGTATCAGTTTCAGATGCTAGTTGTCACTTGTTGAGTATGAAAATTCACTCAAAGAAACAAAAAACAAAACTAAAGTTCTGGGCCTGGCACAATGGCCTAGCTGGTAGAGTCCTTGCTTTGAATGTACCAGAATCCCATATGGGCGCTGGTTCTAATCCCAGCAGCTCCACTTCCCATCCAGCTACCTGCCTGTGGCCTGGGAAAGCAGCAGGGGACAGCCCAAAGCCTTGGGACCCTGCACCTGTGTGGGAGACCTGGCGGAAATTCCAGGCTCCTGGCTTCAGATCGGCGCAGCACCGGCCACTGCAGTCAATTGGGGAGTGAATCATTGGCTGGAAGATCTTTCTCTGTCTCTCCTCCTCCTCTCTGTATATCTGAATTTCCAATAAAAATAAATAGATCTATTAAAAAAATTCCATCTGTTAAAAACAAAAAAACTCTAGCAAGACAGCAACAAATATCTTACGCATTAGCCCTTCTCAGGATGAAAGGCATGCAAGTCGAGCAGCTAAAATAAATGCTAAAGGAATTTTTTATTTCTCTAAACGTTTCCCTGTGTGTTACATCAACAGCAACTACAGTACAACTGCTAACATAAAGACAAAGAGATTTCAATGTTTCCTTCTTATTAAAACCGACATTTCACAATGTAGCTGATGGTGTAAAGCCTGCATGCCAGCCTAGGGAGTGTGTGCACGAACTCAGCTCGGGACGGAGGAGACTGCGTGGCCACGGCAGTTTGTCATCATGTGTATTTACGCAATTCTGTTGTTTTAAAATGGGAAGCAATGGCCTCCTTTGCCCTAAATTAAAAAATTGCTTTAGGTTGGCTGTCTTACTGCAATTATGCCATTCTAATAAAAACATTAAATATTGCTTTTTTTAAAATGGAGTTCGTTTGCTTGGTCCTTAAACAAGGACTACCAGCACCTCAGAACTATCACATCTACTTCTCACTGGATCACCACCTTACCATTAATCGGGCCCAGCACAATTGATTATTCCTCCACTTTGCAAGTTCAAGGATCCATATGAGTGCTGGTTCATTTCCCAGCTGCTCCACTTCCCTTCCAGATTCCTGCTGTGGCCTGGAAAGCATCTGAGGATGGCCCAATGCCTGGGGACCCTGCACCTGTGTGGGAAACCTGGAAGAAGCTTCTGGCTCCTGGCTTCGGATTGGCTCAGCTCTGGCCATTGAGTCACATGGGGAGTGAACCAGTGGATGGAAGATCTTTCCCCTCTAAAAACATCTGCCTCTCCAATAAAAATATATTTATTTTTAAAACTATGAAATACCAATGTAATGTTCAGCAAAGACAGAATAGCTGACTACTGAGTGAATGAACTGTGATTTCTGTACTGTTTGATGACAACTTTACATAATAGTGTGGTGGGTAATAAAGATTATTATGAGAATCAATGCGCTGAATGCACAGGATATGTACAGGGGAAAGCAAAGCTCAGCTCTCTAAGGAAACTTAGCTCTACTGCTTCCATGGTATTTCCAACAAGGTGCACTGCCTTTAACAGGCCAGCCTGCATGTCTCCAGACCACCACACACAGAAGGACCAGCCACGGCTGCAGCTTCAGGATGAACCTGATGCTGGCACAGACGGCACAGCTGCCTGCACACCCGCCAGGGCGCCACAGGCAAGTACTGGGCACACGCTCTCTGGCTCCAGGGTCAGTCTGACCAACCTGCAAGTTACATTCCCCATCGCGTCTTTCCAAGAACCTTAGTAGACACACCTTCTGTGGCAAGCCAGCTGACAGGAGTCAGCAGTGCCAGTTCCCTTAATGAGGGAGCAGGACAGAAGCCTCTGAGTGACTGACGGCCGATTCCCAGCCCCAGGGGACTTCCCCAGCCCCTGCCATCTTCCTCAGGCCAGCTTGGCCAGGCCTCAGCCATTCAGCACATGTGAACTGCACAGCCCTGCCTACGGTCTTGCCCCTCATCACGGCCAGCTGCAGAAAGCCTGCGGCTGGGAGGGAGTTACACCGAGGCAGCCTGTTCTGACTGCGGCTGCTGCCGTGCCTCCTCGTCCTGTTTCCCCACACTGAGGCTCTTCTGATCAACACTCCGCTTCTCAGCCTCGCCCTGAGCTCACATCTTCTTATAACACAGCTGCCTTGGCTGTGCCCTGACAGACGCTTGCCTTCCGTGAGAGCTTCACCTGGCTTCACCACAGTCCTGCCGTGAGGGCTGCTGGCCTTCTGACAGGCCCAGTCCCATCTGCAGCTCACTCAAGCTGGAGTCTGCTGTCACTTTCACCTGCTCATGCCCTAACAGGGCGGGGACATCGCGAACACCATCTTTGCTGTCTAAACGCACACTTCACTACGAGCTATAACTTACTACTTGAATAATTGAGGGAGTGATTCCCCAGGCTGAATAACATAATAAGATCATTTAAACACTGAGGTATAACAAAAGATCATAAAATTCAATTACTAAGATCATAAAAAATAGAAAAGAACTTTGTATTTTTCAACAATCACTAACTTTGTATGACACTATAATGATAGAGTCATGTCAGTAAAAATTTGGACAAACTAAAAAATTATGCAAGACCCAGCAGGACCTCTAAGATAAGCTAGAAACTAATTAAAACGACTTGTGAGCACAGGTTCCCATATGGCGACCAATGATGCATCCTACGAGCAAAGATGAGTGTGACCAGGCAATCTCTGTACCTGGAGGCAGCAGTGGAGGGTCTATGGAAGTCCCTGTATTATCCTCTCCACTTACTATGAATCCGAAACTTTGAAAAAAAAAAGCCTATTAAATAAATCAGTAAGTTTACAACTTAAACTCCCAAACAGATATGAAAACCATACATTAGAGTCTGCTCATTAACGCTGACAAGAAAAGCCTGGCTTTCACTGATGACATCCCAGGACTGCAGGCCCCCACAGGGGTCCCCGCACCTCACTGCTGGGGAAGAGGCTGGTTACCTGTAGTCACACCACGGGCCCTGCACCTCACTGCTGGGGAAGAGGCTGGTTACCTGTAGTCACACCACGGGCACCGCACCTCACTGCTGGGGAAGAGGCTGGTTACCTGTAGTCACACCACGGGCATCTATATGGCTTTTCTCCAGTGTGCACACGCTTATGTCGAGTCAAGTGGGACTGGGTTGTGGAGGCAAAGTTGCACTCATCACATTTGAAAGGCTTTTCTCCTGTTACGGATGAAGAAAAAGTTGACATGAATTATATTTTTAGAATACCTGAAAATTCTCACAATCAGAAAGTTAGCTTAAATCTGATTTTTGCTTCTACATTAAAACATTGATTCAAACAGAAATCAACAGTATAGGTACAATTTAGGACCTCACCTAGAACAATTTGACAAACTATTTACATTTACAACATCAGAAACATTTCGATAATCTTAAAATCAAATAAAAGAGATACAAATCAAATATATAATCCTAAATGTAAAAATATTGGCATACAGAATGGGGAAAAACAAGTAAGACCAAGTCATACATGAATACAACTTAAAAAGACCACGAGGACTAAAAGAAATCCAGCTCATGCAGTAAACTAACAGGGCTTACAGGAAACATAAAACAGCAGGTGAAACCTCTGGAAAATACGCCAATCCAATGGAGATATAATACAGGTTATAACAATATTTTAATTTTTCTAACATTAAATTTAGAAAATAAAACTCAACTGAGCTATTGAAAAAAATGTTTAAATATAGTCAGAATAGTTTGGGAATATAAATCTTTTATCTGAAGTGTAAGCTTTATCCAATTACATAAAGACCATATATCTCAGATTAAAAGTTAGCCTGTGAAATGAGATGTAAAATACATTATCAAATTTAAAATTACATACACAAAAACACAATAAATGTGGCAACTAATTTTAACTTGATACCATGAATAATTGATACATATACTGAAAATTTTTTTCAATGTAGTTACTAGGAACATTATACATGCGTGAGTCAATCAAAGAACTTCATGAACAACAGAATGAAAAGTCGTTATTCTGGCACACAAAAATGGAAGTCATGCTATTTCTTTCCAAGAAGCATTTTTATAAGCTTTGAAGATCTTCTGTACATGTGGATTTCAGTGCACGAAGATCTGACTCTATGTAACCCTGAACTTCAAATGAACAAATAAATCTTAAAAACAGAAGTCACAAACAAAACTGAGTTTCTTCATTAAATTCAATGAGTATTAATTAAATTGTACAGTTATGTCAAAGTATACCTAACATGGAGAAAAGCTAGAAAGAGAATACAGTGATCTGGAAAACATTTTCTTAATCAATATTTTGACTAACTTGACTTGATTTGTCTAGACTGAGTGAATACACAATGTGGAACAAAAATAGTATAAAAAGTATAAATATAAATAGCTTCAGTAAGTAATAATGATTGGCAATTTGGTTATTGATAAAACTACCACAGTCAGAGACGGGAAAAACTCACTCCAAAGCCAACACATGCCTGCTTTTTATCAATGTAAATACGATCATGTCCAGAAAGTCTATGGCTAAGTTTATTTTGGTGCAAAAAAACATTGAGATCACTTCAAAAAGTTTATGAAAAATACACATTATGAAATAGCCATGCACGGGATTTAAAATTTTTACACCCAAATAAATACAGCTTTCAGTTCTATCTTCATAAGCTTTTTTAAAAAATACAAACAGGATGAGAGACAGAGAAGATCTTCTGTCCAATCATTTACTCTGCAAGCAGACACAAAGACCAGACCTGTCTGATCCAAAGCTGGGTGCCAGGAGCCTCTTCCAGATCTCCCATGTGGGTGCAGGGCCCAGGAGCCGGGAGCCAGGAGCCTCTTCCAGGTCTCCCACGCGGGTGCAGGGGCCCAAGGATTTGGGCCTTATTCTACTGCTTTCCCAGGCCACAAGCAGGGCGCTGGATGGGAAGTGGGGCTGCCGGGATTAGAACTGGAGTCCATATGTGATCCCGGTGCGCTCAAGATGAGGACTTCAGCCGCTAGGTTACGATGCCAGGCCCTTCATAAACTTTTTGAAGTATCTTTACATCATTTACTTTGTAGAAATTTTTTTCTGGTCCTTTTTTAAATTATATTTTTGACAATCTTTACATAGTTAATTAGGGTAAAAAAAGGTTCAAGGGTTACAGGAAAGTGGGTAAGACTATTATTTCCATATTGTTTCCTTCATGTTTAAAGGGGGGTATTAAGGGAGAAGGCCCACCCAATTTCCCACCCACCCCAGGTCCCAGAGGTGGGGCATGCTCCAAGGTTCTTGCTCAAGTGGTTTTGATAGTTTAATAGTTATGAATCGCTGCCAATCTTGCCACTCCAAGCACGATAAGGTTGTTGAAGAATCCACTGATTGACATAGTCCATCATAGAGTCTCCATTTGCCCAGTTTTTCATTGCCAACATTAGCTAAGGTAGTTAATTGATTTGTTCTGTTCTCTTTCTTTTCTTGGTTAGGGTTCTGAGTCCAGAAGCTCAATTGGGGAGATCCCCAAAGAAACTTTGAGGTATTCTCAGACCAGACTCTTGTATGTACTAGCAAGCACAGGGCCCGGCACAGTCCATTGCCCTGATCAGCTGTTGGTTGCGATTGCTGGGTTGGTTCTGTCTTCAGCCCCGACTTCCACTGGAACCAATGGGTGTTGTAGTCCAGCCTGGTTCTGCCCAGCACATACTCGGCCCTCACACAAACCAGTGGGAACTGCAGCCTAGTTGGAACGACCCACAATAACTCCCACCAGGCCTGCCCCCTACCCTGGTTTGCCAGTATGTGTGGCGGACTAGTCCAGTCTGTCCCATATCCCATTCAGCTCTCACACATGTCAATGGGTATTAAAGCTTTGTTCCATCTAACCAGCTCCACTATGCAGCCCACACAGATGCTGCTGGGTATCTGTCTAGCCCCCCAGCCCCTGTCCTAGTTTTCATGCCCTCCTGTGGAAGTGGTAACCCAAGAGGGAGGAGCCCACTATTTCCCTCCCAGGCTTCTTCCACTCCCGGATTATGCACTCTCCAGGTAGTTCTGTGGTTTGACCTGACAGAATTAGACCCCAGTGCCAGCTTCTGCCAGCTGATGCTGTGGCTAAGCCCAAACAACCCTCACCCACTCTAATTTTGTTTGCATCAGTAGGAATTTGTAGAAATTTATATCCATAGAAACAATGGCCTCTTTCATCTCGGTTCTTTCAGCATAATCCATATGCTGCTACAGGTGTCAACAGTCCATTATTTCTTACTGCTGAGAAACCTTGCATCAGAGATGTGCTGCCAGTGTTTACTCATCCATTTACTCAGTAGATGACATCACAATTCATTTTTTACTACTTCATCAAATAAATCTAATATAAGAAAAGAAGCACAAGGTCACTGTGCGTCTGTGCTCTTCTCTTGGCTAAAACACCCAGGAGTGGACCCGCTGGGCAGTGTGGAAGGAACTAGTCACTTTGCTAAAACACCCAGGAGTGGACCAGCTGGGCAGTGTGGAAGGAACTTGTCACTTTGCAATAAACTGAGAAGCAGTTTCTCCTAGTGGTCCCACCATTTTATCCCCTCACCAGAGGTGCTACACATCCTCACCAGCACTTGTTACTGCCAGCACTTGAAAGCACAGAGTGGAGACTGGACCCCACTCTCCACTTCTTGTCTTTTCCTTTCTCTCTTCTTTTCTTTCTTAAGACTTATATATTTTTATTAGATAGGCAGATTTACACAGAGAGAGGTCTTCCATCTGATGGTCCATCACCCAAATGGCTGGAGCTGAGCCAGGAGCCACAAGGGTGCAGGGTCCAAGGCTCTGGGCCATCCTCCACTGCATTCCAGGCCATAACCAGAGAGCTGGATGGGAAGGACAGCCAAGACACAAAGTAGCACCCATATCGGATGCCAGCACTTGCAAGTGGAGGATTAGACAGTTGAGCCATTGTGCCAGAACCCTGTGAGCAACACTTACAACTGTCATTGAGTATGTTTTTATGTGTTTGCTTACCATATTATTATATTATTTGGCTGAACTATCTCTCCAGACGCTGTGATTTTTCCTAAGTGGCTGTTTTCTCATAATTGTTTTGGGGGTTCTTAAAATATCCTAGACACAATGTATAAAATTTGTTATTTGGACACAAGCTCTTCCAGTCTGAAATTCATGTGTTAGTTGTCTGTGTAGTATCTTCTCAGGCATAGAAAATTTTTGCTTTATAAAGTTTTTAATTTATCAACTTATAATAATTTTTCAAGGAATTTTTTTCTTTTATGAACCAGGTATTGAATCATATCACAGAAATCTTTGATATTTCAAAATAACAAAGATTTTCATTTGATGTTTTCATGCAGGATTTACATAATTAAGTGCAACATTTAGGTTATATTTAGTTTAAGCTAATTTACATATATGAACTATGGTATGAAGCATGGATCAAAGTTCAATTTTGTTGTAGTATAAATATGTGATTGCTCCCACACTGCACGTTGAAAAGACTAAATTGTTTTCACTCATTTCTGAAAAGCCGACCGGCGTGTGCTGTGGGTCAGTCCTGTGATGTGCTTTCCATTGCCGTGAGATTCTGCTCCCTGGAACGCACTGTCCAAACGTCCTGAACACTCCCACTTACATTGTCATGTGTCTGGAAGCCAGCTCGTACAAGCCCTCAAACATGGTCTTTCTTTGTCAATCTTGTTGGACTACTTCTAACATATCCATACTGATTTTAAAATCAACTTGTCAATTTTTTAAGAAGAAAAAAAAATAGTTGAGATCTGGATTGAATAGTGTGGGAAGAAGTTAACAATAATTCTTCTAATTCATGAACACGGTATATTATTCTTCGATCCATTTAATTTTTCTCAGGGGTGCTCTTAGATCGCCATCGTGAAGGTTTTCTGTAACTAAGATATCTTTCTTTAAAATAATTGTCAAATACACAGACAAGCTTATTTCTACATTCCACTACGTTCATCTTTGTCAATATAATACAATCATGATCATAACAGTCACGTAAAATTTGAAGATAGTGTAAGTGTTCCACTCTTAATACAGCGAATTCATACGCCTAGCCAGTTTAGAAATGTTGCTCGTGATGCAAATTCACAAACATATTCTTACATCTTGTTCCAGTCAAACCCACAAAGATGCTGTGGAATCTCAGGCCGAGCAGCTTTTATTCCATCTTTAGCAGATCGCTTTCAGCGAGTCATTCCTCACAGATTCTCAGGTATTTTGTGGGGGTAAAGGATGCTGTTTATCAACACCAATGCCTAACGCAAGGATATGAGTTAACTATCTCTAGGGTCTTTAAGCCTAATTTGATTGGTTTCGCAGTTTTACAAAAGGTCTTGCAAAAATATGTTGAAGAGCAAGCGCTGGAGTACAGCAGGGAAGGTCTCGGGCCACCCCATGTGAGCGTCTGGTCTGGATGTCCTGCGTTTCTGAGCCAGCTTCCTGTTACTGCGTCTGGGAGACAATGGACGACGGGGTACCTGAGTGACTGCAGCCAATCCCGACTGAGTTCCTAAGCTCTGTTTTGGGGCCGTACCTAGCCTTTAGGCTCTCCCTCTCTACCTTTCAAATAAATACACAAATCTTCATAGAAAAATAACAAAACTGTGTTCAGTAGCTCATTTAATTTCACCATTCCTGGTGTTTTTTGGGGTAGGAAGGAGCTGGTGCCGCAGCAGGACAGGGTTGGATTCTCAGCTCTGCCTGTTGAGCTTAGCTGCTGTTGCTGCTCCTGCTGCTGCTTCTCCATTTTTTTTTAAGACTTATTTATTTTTATTAGAAAGGCAGACTTACAGAGAAGGAAAGGCAGACGGCAAACAGAAAGATCTTCTATTTGCCATTTCATGTCCCACGTGGTGGCAACGGCCAGAGTTGTGCTCATCCGGGTCCCCACATGGCTATGCAGAGTCCCAAGAACTTGGACCATTCTCTGCTGTTTTCCCAAACCACAGGCAGGGAGTTGGATGGGAAATGGAGCAGCTGGGACATGAACTGGTGTCTACAGGAGATTCCTTTCACTTGGAGGAGGAGGACTAGCTTGCTGAGCCACAGCACTGACCCTGATTTTAGCTTCTTGAGAACACGCATCCTGGGAGGCAGGAGGAGACAGCTTAAATAACTGGGTCCCTGCCAAGTGGGAGGGAGATGTGCGTGCAGGTGACTGCACCTGTCCAGAGGCAGACGCAGCCCGCGGTTGTGGGCTTCCGGCAGGACACAGTATACCAGAGGAATACCCCCTCATCTCCTTTTCTGTCCCTCTCGCGAAACTTCCACCATGCTTTTATGTGAAACAATTTGAATTTAAAAACAATATTACAGTGGCGTGTATTCTCCATGATTCTAATAATTTGCAGTTTGATTACATGAAGCTAGTATCACATGGCAGGAAACTGTCAGCTGTTAGCTTGCATTTACTTTGAGATCACGCCATAGATTAAATTGTGCACTATTAAGGAATTATGAATTACGCTGACAAGGAAAAATATTATGCTACAGATATGATACTGAATTAAACCGTATGCTAAGGAAGGCTGACACATCTGAGTGATTGATGGAGTAGAAACTCCTACTCAATTAATACAAACAGCAGATTATTCAGACCTGTACATAAAAGTTAAAACTCATCATTTTATTATACATTCAAACCTATTGCACTAACAGGTGAAGGCTGCCATGGTTACAGGAGGGTGGAGCTTGCTTTCAACCAGGTACATTGCTCAGATCTCAGACTAGAACTGGGAAGAGACAGCAGAGAGGCAACAGAGCCACTGCTGGACCCATGATGGACACAGGCCAACATCTCTCACCAAATAAGGGCCTACGCCACGCCCGCTTCAGCTCCGTGTCGGGAGGAGCTGACAGAGCCTTGCTTCTTTCCTCGCCTTTCCTGTCCTTCTGCAGGTCCCTTCTTCATGTCTGCCTTTCCACTACATGGGGAGGAAAGGCCAATGCATGGAGTTTCTTCGAGTAAAAGCCATTTATATTTTTTCTATTCTCAGCTGATGTTTTCCTTCATGGATGCTCGGTGATCTAACAACAGGTAACCTGGACACTTTTAAAAACAACTTGCAGATAATTTCTTCAGAAAGATACCCTGCAGAAATACAGGGGCTCTTAGTTTATTAGTCTCAATGTACCTGTATAGTTAATAATATAAACCCAACTTCTAGACTCTCGGGTTTAAAAGTAAATTTTACATAGTTGCAACTAGAATTTGAGTGAAAATATTTATTTCCTGTTTTGAGATGAAAAAAGCACTACACTAAAACGTGTATACCTCAGGAAGGTTCAGCTTTGGCAGATGGAATTCCCGGCAGCCATGCTGCCACGTGCCCGCAGGCTAGCTGGAGACTTCCTATGTGAATAAGCACAACATGGCCACTTTCATTCCCATTTTTCCTTCACATGACCAACCTAACAGCACCTTCCCGTTCAGACTGTGCTGCTTTACCCACTGAGCTTCACAAGCAAAACTCTTTGCCAAAATGAGGAAGGGATGTGTTATATGCTCAGCAACATGGATAGGAAAGTGGACAGAGGCCGGGGAAGAGCCCCAGAACGGCTGTGGACACAGGGAGCACCCTCCTGCTCCTCCAGGGGAGTGCCTGAGCACATCTCAGCCCGCTCGCACTTCCCAGGCCGCAGGGCGGGCTGCTGCGTGTTAACATGTGCTCCTGTGCCCTTGAATCAAGGGGCTCTGACAGGCGATCAAAGCAAATCTCAGAATGGAAGATGGTCCACGTCAGCCCCTTAGACAGTGCGCACTGCAGGAGGGAATTATTTACGCAACTGGAACACTCTGGAACCCTATCTTCCTCCAAGCAGATTGTAATCTGCGTGGGTTCTCTGTGCTAAACAGGGAAACCATGTCAGAGAGAAAAGCAGCAGAGAAACAGATTTCAAATGCACCATTTCGGGCCTGAGGAGAAAAGCTGTATGTTGCTTAAATATTTTAAATTCAGCACAAAACATTAGTGCCTAGACGGAGTTTTACTAAGCTGTTTAGTTGAAGTTAACAGTCTTAAGGACTGACTTTGATATTAAAGAATCCTGTTTGATTTGTGCCACAGAGGCAGATAAATGCCAAAAAGACAGATTCCCCTGTCTGTGAGACATTGTCCTGTATGGTATAAAGTTAATAGCAAAGTAATAAGGAGCCTCTGGAGCTGACATAAAATATAAAGTTGTGCAGGCTCAATGCTGGCTGCCTGATCGATCCATCAACTGGAAGGCCAATGACTGTAGCACCCCAGCCTCCACTCTGTTGGGAGAGGGGCAGTGGCCACAAGGGGAGTCAGTGTTGTCCCCTGGGGTCACAGGAGGTAAAGTAAGGCAGACTACGATGACAGTCACACAGCAACATCTGAGCACCAAGAAACTGAACACACTGGGAAGACTACATCTCTCCTTGAGCACACTGTCCCTACAAATATCCCCAGCTTCTCCATGACCGTCTAGGACAACTGCTGCCCACTGGGTAACACCTGTCAACTCTTACACAGAATCCTGACAGGAATGGCTACGCAGGGGGCTCCTATATATCTGAAATGGAGTTTTCATGTTCCATTTCATGTTTCTAGCATTATGCTAAACACTGGAAATTTCACTTTGTTCACTAATAGGTCCTACTCCAAATGAGGTCTGAATCAAAGGCCTTAGCTACTAAAAGGAATGGCACATATCAATTTTCAGTGATTTTAAAATTCTATATTGGGCAGTGCAACCGCCTCTACATCTACTAAATATATTAAATGAAGACTCATAATACAGGAGATAATATGCTTTTATTTCATGTCACTTGGGGTATGACTACCAAACTCAGCCATTTTCACAGAAAACAAAGCTATCAATTGGGATACCTTACGACTTATTATTTAAATCTTGAAACATTCAATAGTGGTGGTTCTGCGAATAATTACAAGGGACAACTGCCACAGATAAGCAATGTCTGAGTTATGTATAATTTAGATTGATGAAAATAATTACTTCTGAGATCCATTAGGCTACACCAAGTGGGTAATAAAAATTTTGAAAAATGTTTACACATTTCACCCCTGTGGGTGCATGGCACGGTGGGCAGTGGGTATCGTCTCCATGTACATAACCATTTCTTACGTTGCTGCCTCACTGTTACCTACTCTACAATAGCAAGAATCACAGAAACAGCAATGATTTCAAACCATACTTGACTGCATATGAACTCCTGAACAGGAGAGGACGAGGCCTGCAGGAAGACAGAGCGGGTAGCTGCAGAGGGAGGGAGAGCAGGACTGGGTGGGTGAGAGAATAATGACTGAGACGCAGGTCACAGGGACTCCCTGCTTCCTACCTCCTAACCCACGGTGGAGCCACGGCTACAGAGGAAAGGCTTCCATGCCAAACTGGTTTTTTTCTCCCACTTAACATGAATTTACTAAGGACACTAGATCTCTCAAACATGTAGCATGACTTCTTTTTAAACATACACTAAAAACCACACCGATTAAACTTTACATTATGCCAACAGGACTTTCTATAAGCTGGCAGGCAAAGTGACAGAGCAAAGTCCAGCAGAAAGGTAAGTGACGAGGTGGAGCAGGGTGGCTGTCGCGCCGGTCCCTGCAGAAAGCAGCCGGGATGGAGCCAGGACTGACCTGTGTGCTGTCGGCGGTGCTTGGTGAGGGCGTGCCGGGTCCCGCCGGCAAAGCCGCAGAGGTCACACAGAAACGACTTCTCGCCTGTTGCAACAATAAACAGATGAGGGACTGCAGAGGTCACAGATCATTAAAACATATCTATCAAGGCTTTCAGGGTTACTAATTCCTCCAATCAAATGTTTCCATGTAAATATGTCAAATGGGAATGAAATTACCACTGCGGTTTATTGACTGTGATAAAATCTGAAAAGCACCACTGAACATAATTACATACTTGTCAGACCCATAAAAATTAGCTTTATTATCAATGGAATGGTTTTGTACAACTTCATTTCTGGTAGATGTCTTCCAGATGGGGCTGCTCTACGCACTTGAACAGTTTTCATGCATACCCTGATATTTTACAATCCCCATACATCTGGTCTTTCTAAGCTGAGTACGGATTGGTTGGAATAGTTACTATACTGCATCTATGAGTCTGTGTAAATGGAACATACCGAATGTTCTGAATACTTAAGGACACTGAGTTAGCTTTACTTGAGTCTATCAACAATATCTTTAGTCACTTCGCACTTAGTAATATGAATTAAATGATTTCCTTGAAGGTCCAAAGTAACAATAAAATCTACATTATTCAGTATCAGTAGCTCTTTCTTAAAATTCCATAGCATAAAAAAGAAGCCTAGTGATTGACAGAGAAATTATCCAAAAATTCATTTTATTATGCAAAGATAGCTCTATACTGGAAACCTCTGCAACAATGAGACAGAAAACGCTCATTTCTTAAAATCTTGTTTATACAAGCCAAGAGCAGTAAGTCCACAAGACTCAAAATGGAACAAAATGCGAACGCTGGAGAGATTCAGTGAAATTATAAAATACTTTCCAGAAATACAGTAAATCACTGTATGTGTCCTAGGCACTTCATTTATGTAGATGTTAAATGCAACAAGTCCTTGCAGAGTGCGCCTGTGTCAGCCTGCGTGTTCCAGACATTCTGGTACCACAACAGAAGCTGTCCTTGCAGCACTGTGGACTCTGCAACTTCCGTAAAGGGGGAGACAAACAGGAAATACAGGAAGCCAGATTATCATGAAGAACCAAACGGATTTTCAGAATTCAATGAGCAACATGTTAATACTGTGAATTTCAAATAAAATATGTTTAAACTTATTTCCTAATGGTATGCCAGAATTTGCATTCAAAAAAAAAGCCAAATCTGAACATTTTTATTACCTTTACTTTTCTATTGAGTGGCTAAGCTTACTCTTTGGTATCATTATTCCAATATAAAAAGGATAGAGGAGATCTGTGAAGAATAAAGTTTAATTATAACCACTCATTTAATTATTTAATCAATTTCAAATATAAATCTAACTAGCTGTATTATCAATTAAATAACATTGAGAACAGACTCTTTTTTAATCCCTAAAGACAATTTGTTCATTAATATTAACACATCACTGTCGTCAAGGCACAATGTTATCAGTAACTCTAAGGGTGCTAACTTTCTGTGGGAACATGTGTTTGTGCCAGAGAACACAACTGCATGCGCAGGTGCCTTCACGCATTTACCTGGTGCTGGGTGGCCATGGGAACCCAACCTCCAGAACTGCCAATGAGGTGTTAAACAAAAGTGTTCTTCCTTTCTGTCATTTTATAAACTTCTTTGTGCATAATATCTTTCTTACAAAATAAAACTGTTATCAGGCATAGATAACTTCTCATGATCTTTTTATTCTCTATAAGTAGTTATGAGAGGTATTCAAAAGATTTTAAAAATTTATTTATTTACTATTTTTATTGCAAAGGTAGATATACAGAGAGGAGGAGAGACAGAAAGGAAGATCTTCCGTCCAATGGTTCACTCCCCAAGCGGCCACAATGGCTGGAGCTGAGCAAATCCGAAGCCAGGAGCCAGGAACTTCTTCCAGGTCTCCCACATGGGTGCAGAATCCCAAGGTTTGGGCCGTCCTTGACTGCTTTCCCAGGCCACAGCAGGGAGCTGGATGGGAAGCGAGGCTGCCGCATTATGAACCAGGATATGGGATCCCGGTGTGTTCAAGGCGAGGACTTGAACCATTATGCTATCATGCTAGGCCAGGTATTCAAAAGATTTTATGGGAAATACATCTTATGAAAAAGATCATCTGTGGATTTCAATACTGTAGTACATCAAATAAAATTTATGTTTTAATTCCATTTTCCCACAAAATTTTTGAAGTCCCTATGTACATATTCTATGGATATTGTTTTATTCCTTCTCTTATTCTTTGTACAGATACAAACATAAAATTATTACTTTTTCATATGAGTCTAGATACAACAGTGACCTTGATTTTTTGATAGGTAGAATTTTATCTAGGAAACTAGTTCCAATGTATTGTATGTCACATTTACCTTGGTGGCCTGATTTGTTTTTTCCTTCTAAGTTCAATTTCCACTTTTTGTTTGTTTGTATTTTATTTTTCAGCAGTAGAGGGTTAGGGTTGTACAGTTAGCAAATAGTAACAAGGTTTTGCTGAAAAAAAATTTTAAGAAAAAAAATACAATATTCCACTCAGTGCAGAGGAGTTCATTTAACAAGGCATATTTATATGATAGCAGAGATATAATGGGGGCTTCTTTTTGTAACAACTTGAATTAGTTTCAAGTGTGCCATTTTGCATTCAAATGTAGAAAGACATGGAAACCAATCCTTTATTTTCTATTAGAAAACAGCCACTGTCCCCTATCTCTCATTATGGTGCAGACTACAAGACCTAACAACAAAAATCCATATTATTGATCCAGCCAAGTCTCCACAATTATTCTTTAGAAGGAAACGCCGACGATAAATTACATCTGCACTGGCTTTTCATCTGCTGTTCGATATAAGTGATCTCTCAGGGCAGGCTGGAGACCTTAAATCGTCAACACCCTTGTCAAGGAAGCTAAGGAGGCCTGGGCTGCCCACAAACTGCGGCAGGAGAACTTTTAACCTATAATTTCTAACAATAATACAGGATTCTCAGCAATCAGGAAGCACTGGAAGATGCTGATTAAAATTTATTTTCCCCCATGAAACTAAATGTATTCTGAGAAGTCCGAGCAGAAAGAAAAACAGCGAAATATGAGTCGGTTCACAGGAATACTGATGAGAGAAGTGCTGTCAGAGAGAAGCTGGTGAGGAGGTCTGGCAGCCACTGTACTCAGACAATGAGAACCAAGGGCTCGAGCTGGGAGACCCCACCAGCTGCTAACGGGGTGCGCGCGTGCTGAGGCCCACCACTAGAACTCCGAGCGCCAGGCCAGGCAGACTCTCCCCACAGCTCTGTGCCGGCCACGCAGTCTGGAGAACGTTCTGCTGCAAAGGTAGGGCTATCTAGACTATCTATGCACAGTCTAGATCTGATATCAAAACTTTTAGATCTGATATCAAAACTTTTAGATTGATATCATCCTCCTCTGAAGAAAAACCCTGACTCAAAAGTTTTTTGAAGGGCACACAAAACCAAGATTCATCAGTGTTCAAAAAAAAATTATGGGATTTAGATTACATCAGCAACAAAACACAAGACTTGCTCTCTTCAAAAATTGAATCTCCCCTAAGGAGTGACACACACACACACACACGTATATATGTATTCACAAACACACAAGCTTCCAAGTACAAGCTGATGTGGGTAACACGCACATATGCCCACAAATGTGCTCACAGACATATGAACATGTCTCCTCACAATTCGAAGCATGCCTAATCGGCCGTGAACAGCACCATGGCCCTGTGACTGTAACTGATTTTCACATCAATCAGTGCAATCACCAGGACACCACCCCCGCAGACGACCCCGCACACCTGTGTGCGTCCTGTAGTGGTCTTTCATGGCAGAGGCCGTGAGGAAGGAGTAGTGGCAGGTGGGCCAGCTGCACTTGAACGGCTTTTCCCCCGTGTGGAGCTTCATGTGGTTGTTGAGGGCCCACTTCTCCGTGAAGCTCCTATCACACAAGTGGCATGTAAATTTCCTGCAGGGAGGAAAGAGAGAAGAATGTAAATGCGGCCTGCACGGCGTCGCCAGGGCCCCAGCAGAGCAGGCCGTAACCCTCAGCTCGGCGAGCACTGCAGGCCTGGTCTGTCATGTCTGTATAAGCAGGCATTGATTTTTCTGTCCAGGCCTGGCACTTCAGCCATTTATTCTCTGCTTTGCGGTTGGGCCCAACGGGTTTGAAAAATTCTGTTACAGTCCAGTCACCCCTGAGGCAAAAGTGAGAATAGATTTCACCTGTGTAGGCCTACACCACTTATCCAGGGCACGGGCTGTCAGAGCAAAGGCTAAATGAAATGCTATCCATACTCAACGGCTCAGACAAGCCCTGCTGCCCGAGAGGCGGGTGCCGGGGCTGAGGGAACCGCAAAGCAGAGGAACCCCAAGAAGATTCCCAGAATGTGGCGTCCTGCATCACCACAAGGAATATGAAGTGCCGTTGGACAGAAACAGAAACACAGTGTATCTACAGCTTTTACAGGACAAGTCTGGGGAAAAAAGAAACTAATCAGCTCTTGTATGAAAAAAAAAAAAAAGAACTTATACAAGAAAACCTTTCTCATTCACATTCAAGGCTTAAGATGTTTTAACACTTATAACAACAATAGGAATATGAACCATACGCTAGACTATTAATACTTTTTCTGATGGCTCTTCAGTCCCTATTCACTCATTTATAAAATCATATAAGCATTTAAGTTTTACCTCCAAAGTGTCAGGACAATGAAGATAAACTAAAAATAAATTAAAATTCAAGTTTCACACTACAATATCTTAGTACATGGATTAGTACATTTAGTATGTGGGCCCAACACACAGAGACCATGGCAACCAGATATGGTTATCACAAGCTGGACTGTGCTTTTACTCAGTGCCAGGCAAGACTCAACTTCACCGGGTCTGTGTTTTAAATGATGATCCAAATAAGGAGAAGCAGATTGACTGCCCAGTGTCACAGAAGGCCTTTCTTTATATGTATTATAAAATATATTTTATATTTTCATGAAATCACACCTTATAAATAAAAGTGCAAATTCTAAATATTTTTAAAATTCCATGATCTTTTCATATTAAAAGATTAAAATGGTCAGGCTATTATTCCACATAATTTATGTTTAAAGATACTACAGTTACACCCATTAGTACACACTTACTTTGAAATTACTAAGCCATTTGATCAATGGTTATAGATACAGAGAATGACAAATGTAAGTAAATACTTTGAAATGCACTGTAAAAAAGATCATGTCCGTATTTCTCTTTGATGGGTCTTCATGCCTTTAACATTTCAAAACCGTGGCAGGGATCTTATTTCCAAGAAAAATTCCCCTATCTACTTATTTCTTCATGTACTTATTGGGGATTTAACCTTTTGCTACAAGAAATAAATAAGGAGGTTAAGTACACATTATCTTTTTTTAAAGATTTATTTTATTTTTCTTGCAAAGTCAGATGTACAGAGAGAAGGAGAGACAGAGAGGAAGATCTTCCATCTGATGATTCATTCCCCAAGTGACCACAACGGCCGGTGCTGTGCCAATCTGAAGCCAGGAGCCAGGAACTTCTTCCGGGTCTGCCACGTGGGTGCAGGGTCTCAAGACTTTGGGCTGTCCTCCACCGCTTTCCCATGCCACAGGCAGGAAGCTGGATGGGAAGTGGGGCTGCTGGGATTAGAACTAGTGCTCATATGGGATCCTGGCGCATGCGAGACAAGGATTTATCTTCTAGGCCACCATGCCAGGCCCAACATTATCTTTTAACAAAGAGTCTCTGCAGACTGTATAACAACTTTATGAATGACAAAGCAAACACTTCAACAAAATTACATCTATGAAACCTCAATATATGTACTCTGTTACTGATATTTAATAAAATGGTTAAACCAAATCTTAGAGCCTTTTGTGAAACAACAAAGCCAGATAAACACAATGATTGCCACTTGAATTGCAGCAAACACCCCATGTTCTACCATGAGTTCCCATGCTGGCACTTCGAAAGGAATTGCAAGCATTATCATGGAAGCTGTTCTTGGAAGAATTCCAACCTACTCATTTGTAGGATGTGGCTTGGAACTGCACAATTCTGAATCTCAGGTGCTCTACGGGACATGCAGCTTCACCACTCAGCAGGCTTGCGCACAGCTCCACAGCCCCACGTCCTGGTCCTGCCTTCAGCAGCATGGCATGAGGACTGCAGGTTAGAACCGAGGGCACGCACGGGCACAGGTGGGCAGAGCCCCACGTCCTGGTCCTGCCTTCAGCAGCATGGCATGAAGACTGCAGGTTAGAACCTAGCGCACAGGCAGGAAGGACTGTGTGCTGTAAATGGACATAAAGAACCCCTCAACATCCACTATTCTAGAACACAAAGAGTAATCAAGGAAGAAAACAGTTGTGTCTTTGAGGAAATACATGCTAACAGGAAGAAAAACCACTCACAAAACTCAACATTAGACAACAAACTAGAAAAAACAAGACCATCCAGGAAGGCTGCCGTGGCAGCATGCAGGGAGATACTAGGCGACAGATGCTAAGATTCCACAGCGCCGGAAAGCACAGGCCAGGACGCGGTCAGCCCACTGGGATGGTGAACCTCCCTCCACAGTCGCGATGCCACTCCCCAAATCACCATGGACAGGTACAGACTTGTGAACTGCATAAGTAGCATTAAAGTTATACATTTCTTGCTTAATTAAATTTATGACTTATTAGAGAGACTTCATAAAAATGCAGCATGAAAATGAAGAGACTGCTACAGTACATTACTGAAGAATTAAGATCAGCAGAAACGCAACTTGAAAATGTGTCACACAGGGGTCCAAAAGAACATGGTTTCCTTCTTACCCTTCAGGGCAGAGATTGCTGACAGTGGCGCTTCAAGGTGATAAAGAGAACTCGAATGAAGGGTTCCCACGCCTGGTGCTCCCGTCACAGGACACGGGCACTAGGGAGCCAGGCTCCACACTCACCACTCCCGTCACAGGACACGGGCACCAGGGAGCCAGGCTCCACACTCACCGCTCCCGTCACAGGACACGGGCACCAGGGAGCCAGGCTCCACACTCACCGCTCCCGTCACAGGACACGGGCACCAGGGAGCCAGGCTCCACACTCACCACTCCAGTCAGTCTGCTCTCCCTCCTGAGCATGCTTGTGTTAAGTACCAAAAGTGGCACATTTCAAACGCACACAAACACTAACATACACAGATAACAACCATTCTATTGTATTTTTCCACATACCATTGGGATTTTAAGATTTTAAAATTTTAGTCACACATAAAATAATTTACAAAAGCAGCTTTAACTGCCACCGAGAAGTGTGCCCAGCAAGAGGTCAGCACTCAGACAGGGCACGAAGCCTCTGGATGAGAAGCAGCCCTCACACAAGAAAGGACCCGCGTGTGTAATCTATAAGGCTCATGAAGAAGCAAGGAGACGACACTGACATGGGAAAGGGGCTGCGTATGGCCTGCCCTTACCATGGGCTTCACTAGATTTTTCTGTGATACAAGCAGAAATTAAAAACAAAGGAACAAGGAAGATCAAGGTGTCTCAGCAGGAATGGAAGTAGTTGGAAGGAAGTGCAGAGGTGGAAGGCCCATTTTTGGGGGTGATTTCTAATGTGGAAGTCGGACATAATTCTTACCAACCGGTGTTACGGCACAGGGGGTTAGGCCTCTGCCTGGGAAGCTAGCACTCCACCTTAGCATCATTTCTAGGGCTGGCTGCTCCACTTCCGAGCCAGCTCTACGCTAAACCTGAGAGCAGCAGCAGATAACCAAATGCTTGGGCTAGCTGCCACCACAGGAGACCTGGCTGGTCCAACTCCAGCTTTGGCAGCCATTTGGGGAATGAACCAGGAGACAGAAGGGAGATAAGCTCTCTCCCTGTATCTGTCTCAGCCTTTGAAGTAAATAAATAAATCTTTAAAACAAATGGGCCCTGCACAGTGGCACAGTGGCTAAATGTGCATGCACCACGATCCCATGTGGAAGCTGGTTCATGTCCTGGCTGCTCTACTACTTAGTTACTTACTACTACTGCTGTCTAAAGAGCAGAGAAGCATCACTTCTCGACCTTTTGGCTAAGACCAAGTGTAAATAGCAGACAAGTTACATCAAAACATTTGGCTTATGTTTGAGTTGCATCTGTATCCCTCTACAGTACTACAATCAGCATTCAAAAATGCAATTCTCTACTTCACTTCATCAAATTCTACTTTAAATATCTTAAATCCAAGTAGGTGAATTTTTCATGCTATTAGAAACATAAGAAAAATTATGTGAACATTTCACTGAAATATATAGAAAAAGTATTTGCCCTAAAACAGTAAGATATGTTTCCAGGATATATTTATACTGATTCCTAAGCTGTTCTAGTCAGGATAATCTGGAGTAATAATGTCCTAACAATGCTTTTAAAAACACATTCAAAACCAGTCTTTTACCCAAGGAAGTTCAGTGAAGCCAGAATCCCAGAAAACTCTTCCAGATGTACAAGTCTGTGAAAGAAAAAAATTCCACCAACAAAATTTAAACAATCTAGGGGTTGGCACTGTGGCACAACAGTTACGGAAGCATCCCACAGGAAAGCACCGTGTCAGGCCCCGGCTGCTCTAACTCTGATGCCTGGGATGACCGAGGAGGACAGACCGCCTGGGCCCCTGGCACCCAGTGGGGAGAGCCAACGAAGGATGAGGCCCTGCCTCGGACACGGGGGAGGAGAGCAGCCGAGGGAAAGCCTCTCACTCCAGCTTGGGCACTCTGTCTTGTCATACCTCTTCTCTCTCTGTCATGCTGCCTGGTCAAACAAATAAAAATCAATCTTAAATAATTTAAGCTATCTAAAATATCTGCCAGGTGGGGAGTACATAAGTAATGAGTTTAATCACAAAGTCAACTATCACAGTGCAGTGACTTTGTTAGCAGGGACTGCATTTATGTCAGCACAGGTACGATAAAAACTGTAATATCACTCAAACAACAAGGAAGGTACAGAAAAAAATAACTTATCTCAAACATCTGTTATAAATGTTGGCTCTTTGTAAAAAGAGAACAATGCCAAAAACATAGGAGTATATGTTAACATCTTCTCAAAAGAATTTTTTAAAAATTTTCATAAGCCAAGATGAGATTTTAAAGACTCAAATGATATGTCTTATCTTTTCTACATGACATATTAGTCCAGTACTGTCAAGTTAACAACGAAGTCACACTCACTTCTACAAAGCACACACCAAGGTGTTAAGACGTGGAATGCCACAAAAGAAAATATCATCAAATACAAAGTTGATTTTGTTGAAACAGATAAACATTACAGTTACTGTCATGCAAAATGTGACAGAGACATTTGCAGACTCAAACTTATTATTGTAAAATGAAACTAGCATTCAAAAAGTTAACTGACAGGCAATGCTATTCTCTGTGAATAAACACAATCTGGCATTGTGAAAACAACCCAAAGTTTACACAAACCTAGCAAAACAGCCCACTGAACTAGCAAGTGCCTCACCAATTTCCAAATTACTCAGACGCCACCAATGCACAGGCAGTTTCTTTAGGATAAAAGCCCCTTTCTCAAATAATCAGTTTAACAATTATAGAATAATGCACCAAGAGAAGAAATGGAAATGATGTGGTCTTTGCCCAGGAGGGTTACCATAGGAATTTCTGCTGGGCTGCACATACAACAGAGAAATAGTCACTTTGTTGAACAAAGAGGCCCGGCACAGAGCATAGAAAGACAAGCACCGAGAGCAGCAAGAAGACTCCAGAACTCACGGGAGCACCTTCTGCCCAAACGCACCCGAACGAGGAGCTCACAAAATCAGCAAGGTCCAAAACTTCAGCCATAACACACCTAGTATCTGTCCATTTAAGCTGAAATCTTTACATTGTTTATGGCCAAGAAAAGATCTGTGTAAAAATATGTAATATTCTCTTACATAAAGTACTCCTTCACATTATATATACTAACATTATATATACTAACATTATTGCACAGTAATCTGGTGCATTTAATTTCCATGAAATGGTAAAAGTACTATGTATTAATGCTTAAATAAAACATGCAACTTAAAATCACCTGAGAAGTAAAAATCTGTCACTGTTTTCTCTGGGCTGAATAATCAAAACATTATGCAGAAATCTAAGTAATACCAAGAACGTTAAGACTCCTGAAAACCAGCCTGGCCCATCTCCTGTGTGTGTGCCTGTGCAGGTGCCTGCGGGCACACAGAGGCTAAACAAAAACATTGCCTCAACGACTTCAGTTACATTCTGAAGGTAAACATACTACATAACATGTTAAATTAATATGTTAGATTACATTATACTTTGAGAGTTGCATGTTCCAAATATTATCTAAAACAAGTATAATTTATATTAAAAAAAAAAACCACAAAAGCATAAGATCAGTAAGGTTTCACTTTCTAAATTAAGCCCGGAAAGCTACAGAGTAGCTTCCAGAATAAAGCCCAATGCTCCCTGGAGGGCTTTTACACAGCACACAAGGGAGCCTCCAACTCAAGCCAAAGGTCTGCAGTAGGTGTGTGCCTAATTAACAAGCTAGATCCTTGCTCACTAGTTAGAAAAGAAATTGAACCCCACTCATGCTGAAGCCTGTCATCTTTAAATCTCCTATCACTCAAGTTCTGAAAGCTGTGTGAAACGTGTTCCTGGCTCTTTCAGTTCAATTCAAGGGTTGAAAAGCTTTTTGTTAAAATAACTTCTGGGATTTAATCTACTAAACTATTCTAAGGAAACACATTCAAAGATTACAACTGCTACGTTCTCAAAGAATTGAATTTGTCCAAATCTATGAACAATTCTTCAGCAGAGAAATCACAGCCTCTGACTCAGCTGAAACCATCACATTAAGTTTAGCTGGTATTTCCCTTATTGCACTATTTGCCCCAGTACTTGTCAGTACAATAGTGGGTGAGATCAGGGCTTAGGCAGGTGTAAATGACCAGAGAGGAAATACTTTCCATATAAGGGCCGTAAGACTGCCACAACTATTTGACTGACACAGCATAGAGGAAGCTATAGAGACTATGTGAGTCAGTGAGTACTGCTGTTTTCCAACAGAACTTAGAAAAGCAGGCATTAGGCCTGAAGGGGCCTGCCAGCCCCAGCTGTCAGTCTCTGCTTCAGGTCCCATGGCCCCAGCCTGGCCACACCATGCAAGCTGAACCAAACAGCGTGTAGAGGCCCAAACTGATTTCCTTGGGCAAACAAAGCTCCACTAAGACCCCCCCTAGGAACAGGAGGAGCTGCTTTACCTCCAAAATGGTTCCTGGTTCTCACGGGAATTTAAAACCCCACCTTAATAACAGGTGGGAGGAATTATAACGCATATGAGACCCATTCGAGTCACAGGCTCTCCTGTCCTTTCAACTGTACCACAGGGCCAGAGGGCTTCAAAAGTTGAAACAATTTTAAATAACCATGGAAGTCAAGTCTGGAAGAACAAGACATATATTAAATTGCCACAGTGCTCTAGTCTGGACTAAATGAAATTTTATTGCTTCAGGTTAAGTAAGAAAATACTGGATTTATGTAAGGAAGGTTAAAATAGTAGTTACAAATATGGGGCTAACATTACTGTTTAAAGAACATACAAAGATAATTTCTTTTAAACCATTGTTCTTGCTGATTAACAAAATTTGGGAAAAAGTGAAAGAAAAAAGTCAGGGCCTACTGAAACCTTCATCCCAAATGCCTTCATTTTCCACTTTTACTGCTTATAACACAACTCTAAAATCTTCAGATAATTATATATCTGCTACTACTATATCTATCAATCAATTTACTTACTATGTGTCCAGCAATGATCCATGCTATGTCCAATTCTACAAATAAACCAAAAACGTCTTTTTGCTCCCAGAAGGAATTTTTAATTCATTGGTCAATGGTATTGTCAGTGAAATAATTAGAAAACAAACACATGAACACACCAGCATGAGACTTTTAAAGATGCTGTAAGAGCTATTGAGAAAAAGCATCTGTAAAGAGATTGAGATTGTTGGGAAAGTATCAGTAAATGCAGCTGAAACGTTATGAAAGCCTTTCTGGAACAGGTGAGGCACACTGATGGCTGCCCAGGGACTGGGGACGAGGGGCTGGTCTGCTCCGGACCCAGCATGTCCCCCAGGCTTCAGCCTGGGACAGGAGGGGCCACAGGAGCCAGTTACATCACCGACCTGGCGGGATTCGAGTCGACCCATGGCACACCTGAATGGACATTCCTTACAGAGTTGGGGCACAGACAGCCCCTTTGCCTGCGCACGTGTCTATGGGAGTATAAAACTCCTCGACATGTATCTCAGCTGCCCTTTTCGCCTCCGTCTTCCTTCCCCTCTGTGCGAAGGGGCTCAGGAGCGGATTTTCCAATAAAGTTTCCATTACAACTCTGAACAACTTGCCGATATTATTCCACCAGCAGGTGGGCAGTCGGTGGTCACCATCTAACACACACAGCACAAGACAGAGAAAGCTATATGACTTCAACGCTACAATTCAAATGATCCTGATCAGCCAGCAGTGTTTATCTCTGTTAATAGACAATCAGCTTCTTTTTCTTTTTCTTTCTCTTTTCCTCTCTTCTCCTCTTCATTCCCCTCCCCTCCACTCTCTCTCTCTGCCTCTGTTGTGCTTGTTTTCCACAATTATTTGCCTGTCACTTTCTAGGGAAGTAATTGTGGGTTTATCCTTCACAGATATCAAAAGCAAAGAGATACAGCGCCAATGCGTACAGCCTACAGATAGGGGTTTGTGGAGAGGAGACCAAAGCTGGACAAAGCCCTCAGTGTACCACACCCCAAGCAGCACACCAGCTAAAGCAGAAGTGGAGGTAGTGCAGGTAGGTGCCTAATCTGATCTGCAAACAGGTGATTTCAGAGAAGGAAGAACTTGAACTATTTCATTTACAAGGCAATAGGTAATGCAAACTGAGCATTACTGTCTTTACATGTCAAAGGCAGCTTTTACTAAGTTTTAAGACAACACTGCTTTTTTTTTTAAGTTTTATTTATTTTTATTGCAAACTCAGATACATACAGAGAGGAGGAGACACAGAGAGGAAGATCTTCCATCTGATGATTCACTCCCCAAGTGACCTCAATGGCCTGTGAAGCGCCTATCTGAAGCCAAGAGCCAGGAGCTTCCACCTGGTCTCCCACACAGGTGCAGGAAACCAAGGCTTTGGGCCATCCTTGACTGCTTTCCCAGGCCACAAGCAGGAAGCTGGATGGGAAGGAGGACTGCTGGGATTAGATCCCAGCGAATTCAAGGCAACGACTTTAGCCACTAGGCCACCATGCTGGGCCTGACATTGTTTCAAGAGGGCAAGATATAGTATTAGAATGAATTAACAAATATCACTAAGAATGATTTCACCAATAAAACTGAAAATAGCAAAAAGAAGTGAAATTTGAATGAGGAAAAATTAACCATAAAATCACTGCTACAAACATTATTTTAATATATTAAGCAGACCTGGGTTATAAGTAAAAGCTCTGAACAAAATGTGTCTCACTTCAAATAACTTATCACAGGGTAACTCATCAGTAAGCTACGATTATATGGAATTTGTAAGGCACTGAAAGGACTTCATACTACAGTGCTATAATACCATGTCAAGAAAATGGTTATAAAATTCTAGTTGTACAAATGTACTATAGTACAGAAAAATATTGTACATTCAATTAGAGTAAACGATTTCAATCTCCTTTTGCTGATAAAGTTTATCATTTCTCAGAAAAAATACAACTTACTTCTTTCTACCCAATAGATTCAGAAGTAATATTTAGGATCAGATAGTTATGGTACGATAGATTGAGCACTTAACAAATGGTTAGCCTTGGTACAATTTTTCCAAGAATGAGCTGCACCATGCAATTTTTAGTCCTACTACCCATTTGAGTCAATACCACCTTAAGAATTGTTTCCTTGTTAATTCTTTGAGAGGCAGATACGGATAGAGCTCCAATCTACAAGTTCACTGCCCAATGCCTGCACCAGTCAGTGCTGGTAAGGTCAAAGGCCGAGCCAGGAGCTCAGGCCAAGTCTCTGACCCAGTGATAAGAACCATCACACGAGGGCCTGCCTGCTGCTTCCGGGAAGGAAGTGGATATCAAGAGCAGAATTAGGACTCAGACTAGGGCTCCATCAGAAGCCTAAACGCTTACTCCTAGACTTGTTCTTCCTAAAACCACTGTGCTCTAACACCTTTTCATTTTCTTTTTCATCAAGGCTTAGAGCACTAGTGTACAAGAAACAGCAAATCAAGAAAATTGTCTAGCTGAAAAAATTTAAAACTTTTAAGAGGCGATTAATCGAGTTCACAATTATATAAAAAAGTAACCACAGGGCCCGGCGGCGTGGCCTAGCGGCTAAAGTCCTTGCCTTGAAGCCCCGGGATCCCATATGGGCGCCGGTTCTAATCCCGGCAGCTCCACTTCCCATCCAGCTCCCTGCTTGTGGCCTGGGAAAGCAGTTGAGGACGGCCCAAAGCTTTGGGACCCTGCACCCAAGTGGGAGACCTGGAAGAGGTTCCTGGTTCCCGGCAGTGGGTTGGCACGCACCAGCCTGTTGTGCCTCACTTGGGGAGTGAATCATCTGATGGAAGATCTTCCTCTCTGTCTCTCCTCCTCTCTGTATATCCGGCTTTCCAATAATAATAAATCTTTTTTAAAAAAAAAAAAAAGTAACCACAACAAGCCAGCAAACCTGGGCAGGCCCAGCGGAAAAGAACACCGAATACTTTCAAAAGTCTACTTTTCGCAAATGGGGGAATCAGGAGTAATCCTAACAACCTCTTAACAGGAGGTCATGTGCATAGAGCAGGGAGGGGTCCTCAGAGTGGAGCAGGAAGACAGGAGGAGGCTTTTTATCCCAACCCTGAAGACTCCTAGATCCTCACCAAGAACTATCAGTATGAGCACCGAGGACTACATCCCCACTGCCAAGGAGACCACGGGGAAATGGAGTGCCTTCGGAGACCATGAACTCTGAGGTTACCCACCCCCATTTGGATCTACCACATGGGATGGAAGAAGCCCAAATCCTGCCTTGCAGGATCCAAGGTCATTGGAACAACAACCAGGAGTACTGAGCGGTCCGCAGAAACAGAAGAACAGTAAACTTCCTTCGAGACTAGGGAGAGGAGCTTTCTCTGGTCCTTGCCTGCTTCCAATTTTGGGTCCCCACCCCCTCTCGTAATAACCATCAGCAGCGCTCCAGAAACCCCTCAAAACAAACAAACAAACTAGAATAGACAGACAGAGAACAACAAGGAAAGCTTAGAAACAGACAGGAAATGATCAGCGGGGATGCACTTATAACTCACTGGGTGGGACACAAAGATTAGTTACTCCTCACTGGGGTATGGAAGATTTCTCTGCACACCCCTCCTAAAACTGCTCACCTAAACAGCTGACATATATCCTGTTATAATTATAGAGTTAGACCACCTGAAAAACAGCCAGGTTCAGCGAAAACATGCTTCAATGCTATAAACTGCTAAAAACTAAAATTAAAATAGGCACGAGACAGCTGAATAGCAATCTAAGCCATTTTAAGGTATAGAACACGGTTGAATGTAAACCAAAATTGAAATGTCTATGAAGAAGTCACACGTTGTGGTTGAGAACCTGCATTTTCCTATTAACATATTGGTTAATCAATACCATGTCAATTAATGCCACAATGTTGTAAATGGTTAGAAATATTATGTTGGGGCTTTTAATTGATTGGGATGATACTCTGCCAGCTCTACCTTCAGACCAGAGATGGTCTCACCAAGAAACCATTGTACTTACCAGGACAGTAAGATGCTGGACTTTATGCTTGGTAAACACCTCCAATGAAAGAATGTCAACTGAATTTGAACTATGGAAATGCAACCAGGTGGAGCAATCCGCTGTTGGGGGAGGGTGTGGGGAGGGGCGGGGGGAATCCCAGTGCATAAAAAATGTATCACATAATGCAATGTAATTAATTTAAAAAAAATGGAACACAATAAAAATATATGTTCAAAAAAAAAAGTCTACTTTTCTGCACAAACTGAAAAGGCAAAGACACCATGACTGGTCCTGAGTAGCGGCTGGGTTCCACACAGAGGACGAGATGACTGGTCCTGAGTGGCGGCTGGGTTCCACACAGAGGACGACATGACTGGTCCTGAGTGGCGGCTGGGTTCCACACAGAGGACGACATGACTGGTCCTGAGTGGCGGCTGGGTTCCACACAGAGGACGAGATGACTGGTCCTGAGTGGCGGCTGGGTTCCACACAGAGGACGAGGTGCGACCTACCAAGCCTATAGCCTTGCTAAAAGCATCTACTGACATCAGCGTAGTGAACTCTCTGAACGTTACACAGATTAAAGGATATGAACTATTACTGTCCTAAAAGCAACTTCATGATATAAATGTGCAATCCATTAAGTGTCATTGAATAAAATATCTTCACCATACAAGTTTCAACACTAAAAAAGAAATCGCATCAAACCACACCCTGCTTCACCGACACCTTGTATCGTATGAACTCTCAAACACTATGTTCGCAACTTATCCTGTAAGTCACATGTGTTCATGTGTTACGTACACAGACCGCCAAGAAGTTAGGGTATCTTTTCTAGCAGCAACTGTGTGATTTGTTGGAGCAGAGAAGGACACCTTAGGCATTACACTGTCTTGGACTTTGTCACCATCTCGGCCTTTCAGTATGGCAGGATGATCCAAGGAACCATTTGAGTCCAAGGTAAGATTAGCTGGAAGAGTTAAAATGTACTGCCTATTAATCTTCTAGTACCATACAAAATTGTCCATTTCCGAGACCTAAGTCAAGGAAGGCAGTTATAGTCCACTCCTGGAGGAAATGCCTTGGGCCATCTGAGCACAGTGTCTTTTCTAACGGTGACTGTGTGATTTGCTGGAGCAGGAGGGACACCCTGGGCATCACACTGTCCTTAGTCCACTTCCAGAGGGAATGTCTTAGAGAACTGTACACAGGATATCAGCCAGATATAATTTAGTTTGTAGACTAATTCAACAGAGACATCATAGAACCTGGGTGCAGCTTCGTTTCAGTCAGAATATTCTGAATTCAAGGGTACCAAAAGATGGTGCTGTCCATAACTGACGTTTTCCTTTCTGAATCACAAGTCCAAAGGAAAACACAAAAACTTAATTAATGTTAAAAATATGCAGGGGGTGAATTAAAGTTACTGTGACCCAGCTAAGGGTAAGCACTTAATAAAACATGTTCTTGGCACATGCCTATCCTGTGCAATGGGCATAGCTCAACATGCAATGAGACAGGAATTAAACTAGAGAATACAAACATAGTTGAAGCATATCTGGATGGGAGAACAACTTTCAAATAGGGAAGCAAAAGCAATTAAGTATTAATTTGGCTTTCTCTCCACACAGAAGAGCATCATTTACATTAAACACTGGCTATGTACAGATATGAATTCTTTTCACAAAACATTTCCACATTTCATTCATTTCTCACATATTCAAAGTTATTTTGAAAAGATAAATGCAGGTGGGCATCAATAAACAGTGAACAGTGATCCATTACACATTTTTTCAAATACTCAGCACCTCGAAAGACTTTGTGACGTGTCATTGTCATTTATTATGTTCCTTCCAGCATATAAAATATCCAACTCGGGCCCAGCGGCGTGGCCTAGCAGCTAAAGTCCTCGCCTTGAAAACCCCGGGATCCCATATGAGCGCCGGTTCTAATCCCGGCAGCTCCACTTCCCATCCAGCTCCCTGCTTATGGCCTGACTAAGCAGTTGAGGACGGCCCAATGCATTGGGACACTGCACCCGCGTGGGAGACCCGGAAGAGGTTCCAGGTTCCCGGCAGTGGGTTGGCACGCACCGGCCCGTTGTGGCTCACTTGGGGAGTGAATCATCGGATGGAAGATCTTCCTCTCTGTCTCTTCTCCTCTCTGTATATCTGGCTGTAATAAAATGAATAAATCTTTTAGAAAAAAAATCCAACTAAATTTCTTAAATTTGATTGGTATATGGAAAACCAATTTGGAAAGACGCAAGGGATGAAATACCTGTGTTTAGACCTAAGAACACTGTTAGGGAAGTTACAACACAGAACTAACTAAAACTACCAGAATCAGGCTAGCAACAACTTCAAAAATTTTTTCAATCATATGCTGAAAAGAGTAAAACTGAAGTCAACTAGCTTCCTATTAAAACAAAAATAAAATCACCTCTTTATGCTGCTACTATCTACTTCCTGAAGACTTTCCACACTTAAATTAACTAAACTTAAGAACATTATTCCATGTAAGGTCTTTAGACTCTTACGTAGAAGTGCCAGTGAAGGTGACAACACAGTCAGCTGTATGTATCTCTCAGGCACCTGACCAGCTATGCAAGTCAGTACAGTGCCCAGCCAACACCGCAGGGCGCAAGTGCTCACAAGGCAGGGAAATAAGTTGGTGTGCCCTACCCTCCTGTCAGAAAGCAAATCGCAAGCACGCACTAAGTAACCAACAGCCAGAATCTCAGGGCAAGCAGATCATGACAAGAAAACAAGTATCACCAGACTAGCTGTCATTCAACCCCTAGCTTGATTTTAAGCTTTAGCTTTCTACATTATACAAGCACCCTAATTATATTGTGAGCTACTTTGCCTCTCATAGGTTGACATAGTGCTATCTTTTGAGCTATCTTCTACTTTCATACACATACAATCCCTAAAAGATTTCTATTGAATTTCCATGTTTTGTATCTTGCAAGTGTCTGTCATGCAGGAAGGCAAGAAACAGTGAGCTAAATGCTCAAGGAGTTCAGTAATTTCATAAAGGCAAGTTCTATCAAAGCCTCAATAGAGCAGATAAGAAGCATTCCAGTAAATGACATTTTCAAGGAAATAGTGAATGCTCAACCAAATATTCAAAGCTAAAAAGTTTGAATGACACTGTGTCCCAGAAGCAAAAAAAGTGCCCAATTGAACCCAAAACTTGGCTGGCAATGCAGAAGCTTGTATTCTGCCAGGCTCAACTTCTACTAACCTCAGGGCACTAAAATCAAGCGTAACACAAGTCTCCAGCCCCTGGATCATGGGACCCTGTGACCACATGTCTCCAGAGACAGCGGATTCTGAGCAAATGAAATCAGATACCCTTCATCAATCGCAAGAACCAGGGAAGCATTTCCCTTCAGCCACATTTCCCACAGCTGTTTGTTTTTGGCTCAGGTATTCCATATGCAGTCCAAATGCTACCTCATTACCTCCTGGAACAAAGAGATCTAACTTTCAGGAAAAAGTGACTAGATAATCTCATTATTATCTAATTTGTCTAAGAATGGAAAACAGAAACAAAGAAGTATAAAGTAACAGTTCAGCAAATAACGCCACTAGGCCTAACTTTACAACACTTTAAAACTGGAAGTCCAGGATCCAGGCAGCAGCAGAGCAATAGCAAAACCCTATGGCACATGTTGTCAACAACTCGAATTGCTACTACCCCACCTTACAGCAACAGTGCCTTATACTGAGAGGGTACTATTGCAACTGCTCAACTAAGTGGAGAAATTAAGATAGAAAAAGTAACAAAGTTGTTAACACTACACATAAAATAATTTCTGTTGTTTGTTTACATCTGAAAAGAATCCTTAGGGAAAAGATATTAGCAATAGAGTTAAGTGGTTTTGTTTTGTTTCTTTTTTTTTTTAGATTTTTTTATTATTATTGGAAAGCCGGATATACAGAGAGGAGGAGAGACAGAGAGGAAGATCTTCCATCCGATGATTCACTCCCCAAGTGAGCCGCAATGGGCCAGTGCGTGCCAATCCGAAGCCGGGAACCTGGAACCTCTTCCAGGTCTCCCACTTGGGTGCAGGGTCCCAAAGCTTTGGGCCATCCTCGACTGCTTAGTCAGGCCACAAGCAGGGAGCTGGATGGGAAGTGGAGCAGACAGGATTAGAACCGGGATTAGAACTGGCGCCCATATGGGATCCTGGGGCTTTCAAGGCGAGGACTTTAGCCGTTAGGCCACGCTGCCGCCGGGGAGTTACGTGGTTTTGTTTATTCACTATAAAATCTAAACTTGCAACTAGATAAATAAAAGGAGCCCTCTACCGTATATAAAACCAGGAAAGAAAGACTACAGATGAAGCATTGCACTGAAAATGACCTAATGCTTTCCCTAAATACTTGCTTCAGAGCAAAGAACTGAAAGATGATAAAAAGATATAAAAAAAAAGTTTGGTCTTATTTGTAAAATCACGTCCTGGTATATTATATGATTTGTGTTCTAACTTTGACTGCTTTCTAATATATTACATAATAAAGAGGTTTACATCAATTACTGATATCTATCATTTCTCAAAATTAATATGCAGTAAATCACCAAGGAATATTCACAAAGTCACTTAGAAGCAGGAGAGATAGAAATAAAGTACTTAGAATTAAAGCCCAGGTGAAAGATAATTGCAAAAATGTTCCTCTGGGGAACAACACAAGCAAAAATATATTAGCACAGTTTAATTGCTATGAAGAAAACATGTCCTCTGATTGAATATTAACTTTTACTTGCAGTAACACAGAACTGACCGGGGATTAATATAGCAGACAAAACTAGCAAGTAAGGACTAAGGCAAAAGAGGAAAATTTCAAAATTAGCAAATTTCAGTACCTATGCTTCTTTTTTTTTTTTTTTTAAGATTTTATTTATTTTATTGGAAAGGCAGATGCACAGAGAGGAGGAGAGACAGAGAGGAAGATCTTCCCTCTGATGATTCATTCCCCAAGTGGCCGCTATGGCCGGTGCTGTGCCAATTTGAAGCCAGGAGCCAGGAACTTCTTCCGGGTCTCCCACACAGGTGCAGGCAGGATCCCAAGACTTTGGGCCGTCCTCGACTGCTTTCCCAGGCCACAAGCAGGAAGCTGGATGGGAAGTGGAGCTGCCGGGATTAAAACCAGCACCCATATGGGATCCCGCTGCGTTCAAGGTGGGGACCTCAACCATTATGCTATCAAGCCAGTACATGCTATGCTTCTTAATATGTACTTTAAGTTTGGAAAAGCATGACAATGAGAGAAAAAAATTAAATCATGTATAAAAATAGTAAGTTACTTAAAGCAATAAATAAACAAACTTAAAATAAATGAACTTTATGTTTTGGTCTCAGACCGCAAAATAAAGATAAGTACAATCTTACTGCAAAAAGAATACAACTACCATTACACACTGATGATATAAGGCCAATAGCAGTGTTTCAGATGATATGTTTTGGTAATTTAAAGGTTTTTTTTTTTTTTTAAACTATACATTTACTTTACTTGAAAAGGAAAGAGGGACGCAGACTGAGAAGCGGAGAACGCACCCATTGTGGAGCCAGGGAATGAAGCCCGGTCTGCCAGCCGTTGAGCCATCAGCAGCTGCAGCAGCTCGAGCTGCGAGTAAGCAGGAGTTGAACCCACCCACTCCAAAAGGCAAACACACATCTCCTCTGAGACATCTATACTATCATTTTTATCACTGTTGACGGCAGCAGAGCCACGTCACTCTGCTGGGACGAGCTTCTCCATCCAGCGTGCAGTGAGTCGGCTCTGCTGAGAGCTGCAGCACGGCTGCGACACCTGCCACAACCACGAGGTCCACAACGGGCACTCGGTCCTGCTTGAAATGACCAGGGTGGCCTTCAATCCTGACCTGCAGTCGACAAAAGTTAACTATTTCTTTTGTAAACCACAAAAAAAAAAAATCTTTGTAAAAAAAATTTAAAATAACAAATGAATTTCAAATTTTTTTTTCTGAAGTTACATTCATCAAGTGAATGAATATCAAAAGTTTATTCAAAATTAAGATCAAACAAAACAAAAGTCTTCATATACTGGAAAACTCTTCTGTACTAACTATACATGAAGCTACTTCAAAAAATTATAGAAAAAATATATTTGTGAAAAAGCCATGCATAGTTTTCACATATTTATGGACCAAAACTTGCATTTTTCCACGAAAAACTTTCTGAAGTACCTTCAGCATATGGAAGCACTGCCTAGAACTTCAAAGTTAAAACAAAAAAAAAGACAAAAACCTTCAATTCACTCCCCAAATCATGATTTAACAAAAAGCTTCTTTTATGTACATACACACATATAAAGCGTAAATAGAAGTGTCTTAACAAATGGACGCAGATTCCCTTTGAATGAAAAATCTTCAGGGGCCGGCGCTGTGGCACATGGGCTATGGTCACTTCGTGCAGAGCTGGTATCCCATATGGGTACCATCCTGGCTGATCATTTCCAATCCAGCTTCCTGCTGACAGACATGGGCCCTGCACCCATGTGGGAGACCCAGAGAAGGCTCTTGGCTCCTGATTTTGCTCTGACCCAACCCTGACTGTTGCAGCCATTTGGAAAGTAAAACACCAGATGGAACAGCCATTGATCCATCTCTCTGTGTCTCTCTTCATAACACTGCCTTTCAAATAAATTAGCCAAGATGTGTCCTATCCATTGTCTCAAAATCTAGAGTAGCCAAGTTAAATGAAGTTTTTACCATCCAGAACATGCTGTCTATTCTTTTAGCTGAGAGCAAACATTGAGTAAATTCCCATGTATCTACTTGCCAATCACAGAAGGAATGACTGACAGTGATCGCAGCCTTATCTGGGCCTTCTGTCTGCAGCACCGTCGGCTAAGTGATGTCACTGTCCCGGCAGATTAGTATAGTGACTAGAAGCAAATGAAACATTTGGAGTTTTGCATGGCCAGATTTACACACTGTCTGTCAGATAAAGCACCGTTTGCCTGCTTCTTACACAACAAGCATGGGCCTGACAGCCTCCCCCAGGTTTCCTATCTGATTACATAAACAGGCCATTCCCCAGCATTCCGAAAGACTGACAGTCGGTCTTGAAGTGCGGTGTCGGACTACCAGCTTCTCTGTCTTGCACACTAGATGGTTAACATCCGAGCATTTGTGGGAAGTCTGATCCGGTTTTCCAAAATTCCTGACCAAATGAAAGTGGTCAACACAATGAATGGGCAAAGGTGACTGCGCCTGCACATTTTAAAGATTGGATCAACTTGACAGATTTATACGGATGGCTTTATTTGAAGTATTTTTTCTGAAATAAATCAGAAACAGTAGCCGCTTTTAAGCAAACGGCTTTATTTACAAAATTTAAAAACAAAGCATCATCACATAAAACATTTATATATCATTGTTTTAACACTTGCTCAGTTTTGAAGGGATATTTTCTAATATTGCAGAAAAATGTAACGTCCATGCTTTTCCAGACTCACAGGCAGCAAGAGCAGCAAGAAGCTGCAGGATCTGCCGCAGTGAGTGCTTTCCCACAACCACCATGCTACCTAAAACAAAATGAAAGCAGCCAACATACCAAAGCAAGATGACTCTGAAAATACAGTTTAACACGTACTTTGAAAGCAAAAAAGAAGTGTTATTCAAAGAAGACTCGTGAGTAACTCCTACCTGAGCTCATATTCTTTAGTGACAGAATACTGACAGCAGCAGCAACAGCACAGTGAGGCCGTGCAGGTCCTAGAAGTTACTGGCAAGCATCCAGAGGAAGTGTCCATTAGTTCATGATTACATACTTGCAAACAACAAGTAGTGTGTGATTTACACACAAATGAAGGCATCCAAAGTTGTCTGCTTGATAAAGACACGCACAGTCCAGGCAGTAGGTGTGGCACAGGCAGGGCCGACCACCACAAGCCCTCGGGAAAGCATTTCTCTCACTCCCTTGGGTTTCAGGTTATTTGGGGGCAGTGGAAAGTAAAAAAATTCAAATATCTTCACTATTCATTCGTTAATCAAATAAATTTTTCTAAACCGTCTACAAGTGGCCAGGGTCTACATTAAGTTTAGGAACAAACAGAAATGGGACACCGTCCCATACTCCAGGTACATCAAATCTGATAAGGGAGACAGACAAGTAAACATATAAATTATATTTCAAAGCAGTAATTCATCATTTTGCAGATAAGTGTATTATTAGATTCAAATATCATTTGATTCCAATATTAAACAACTCTCATTCTCAGGGCAGTGTTCTGGTAAAATCCTTGCTATGCTGTTCAGGGATAAGTTTTCCTTCCTAATCATCTCCTGCTCTTCCTCTTTAATGACTTTCCGCAGCTCAGATGAGAACATCACACACACAGAGAACTCCGTAACTAAACAGGGATCTGTGCCTACCCGCCCCGCTCAGATGGTCCCAAGGCTGCTCTTCACACTGCCACACTCTAAATACTGGCATGTGCCTTAAAATGATTTACTGCCTGATACAAAAATTCACTTCATTTTTTCTCACTGTTTCGTGACACCAACACTAATGAACTATCATAGAAATAGTTTTGGAAATCACAGTGAGAGAACTTAGAGTAGTAAACAATCAGACATCAGGAACACAATATTGTTCCTAGTAATTTCAGCTATAACTTTAAAACTCTCATGCCCAGACAAACCAGAAGAAATATGTTGCTGCAGGTCAGCTTTGATGGATCCCTCAGAAATATCAACATTATCACTTTTATTTTGTTATGTACCACACTTCATAGCAATGCACTACAGAGTATAATAAAAATTCCACTTCGCAGCTTGAGTACTTATTAAATAGGTCAAAAGTTCCTACTACAAATAACTTGTTCTATTCAAAGTCCATTAATAACATATACTGTTGTTCAGATGAGGATTTTAAAAAAAGAGAGAAGAAAAAAGTTGAGAAAAGAGAAACACAGAGCCGTCTGAAATCTTTCCCACATCTGATTTTATCTTTCCAACTTTCGTTACAAGTAAATACTTAATTACCTATCTTTAGTTACAAGCCCAGGGACCAATAAAGAAAATTGGAAAGTGACTACACAAAGGTAAAATAAACAGTCCACTTGAACTGGGAGCCCTCAGGGTAGCGGTCACTGCCAACAGGACCAAAGGTGACAGCTCGGTTTGCATGCGTACTGCCAACTCCTCAAACAACCCTGTCGGTTTAGGTGGAAGAAACCCATGAAGCAAATACAAACTCAAACCAACCAGCAAGTTCTATCCATCAAGCTAAGGTAGGTACTGCAAAGGCCTTGCTATTCCCCAGGGGAGAGGCTTTCAGTAGGTAACCACTGCAACAAAAGGAAGCAGGGAGTAAGAGAGGCACAAAAAGACAAAACCCAATGAGAAATGCGAAAGCTAAGCTAGTGACAAGAATATTTAATGTACTAAACAGAAATGTATATTAACTATAAAGAGTCAAAATGGAATTCAAATAACAAGAAACACTTATGGACAATTCAGTGTTAAAAGGTGATCATTTTTCATTATTTTTGCTCCCCAGAAGGAAGACAGGGTGGACAGTCAGCGAACCGACAACACAATTCCAAGGAAATGAATGACTCTATAGGCAAACAAAATAAAATGAAGTTGTCCACAACCTAAAATATGAATAAATGTAATCAAAGAACAGTTGCTAACGGACTCAAAATTAATTTTTGAAAGTAAATTTTATAAATGCATACTTTTTCTATAATCCCAAAGATTATCACTACAGTAACACAAAAACAATTTAAATGGAAATTTCTTAATTTTTAAAATTACGACTAATAAGTTTGATTATTTTCCAATAATGTATCATGCATTTTCCACCTAAGCAGCCAAAATAATTAAAATAAAACTAATTTGATGTGGAACAGAGTTCCTAAGAACCTAGCCCCATACCTGGCACCTAACAGGTGATCAAGAAGTTGAAGAAGAAATAAAGAAACCTGATATTTTCCACTAGCCTGACATACCAAAAAGTTGAAGATCAATAAAATACCTATACACATTATTGATGAATATGAAGTCTCAGAAATTAATAAATCGAGGTATGATTCTTTTCCAAAAATAAGCACAAAGGAAACACTGTACAGACATCACATTAATCGGTGGTGTTTCACCATCCACAATATGTCGAACGTCAGCATCAATGCGCCCAGGATGTCACTGCTTCTGGTGTACGTGAACCTGTAATTGACTTAAATCAGCTTCGCCCATCTGTCTTTAATACTCTTATTACAAGGCAGTAAGCAGAGAACTATTAGAGCTGCAGTATAAGCTGTAAGATCTTTCCCCATTCTTAAATCATTTAAAAATAATGAGCGCTTTAGCCTTTATCTAATTAACGAGTGCCTTCTTTGAATTAGAAAAACTGTATCATTTAGCCCACGGTTGTTTAGTAAATTGGCTTGGTGGCATGTAAGCTAATGCAGGGGAGCAGTCCCACTGCCTTGTTCCTAGCTTCTTATTACTTGAATTATAATTCAATGATCACCTTAGATCATGGGCTATTCATAAATCAGAGGCCTGACATCAGATGAAAAATTATATTAATATATGAAACTTATTATATAGTACAAACTGCTCTCTTGATAAATTACATTGTTCAAACTTGACAATGATTGCATTTAAAACATTATTCCTGTTTGCTGTTTTACAGACTGAAACCTCTTCATGAAAAATTTACAATGCTCCTCTGTGTTTTGGAGTCAGAGGGCAATAGTAGCAAATGCCAGACAGAAACCATACTTTAGACTTGCTGGCAGCTCCGGAGGACGGAATGCACTCTGAGGATGGGGACAGGCCCTCAGTGCAGGCCCTGCATCCAGGCCTGCTGGCTTGATGAGGATACTAATTGTCCTCACCAGCAGACACATAGTAAATAATAAAATTTTAATTTCGGCTTACTGGATTGCTTTATTGTTCTATGTAGGTGTTTCAAAGAAATTTATAGTCATAAATGTTTCACAGGAATTTATACCATGAGTGGAAAAAATAAAAGGAAAACCCATGAAGTTTAATTTGAATTGAGGCTGAGATCCTTAGCTGATGCGTTATGACAAATGCTTTTTGCCAAGGCTGACTGGGTAACTCAAGCTGCAGTTCCATATTATTTACATTAATTACATGAAGGCTGCTTTGTTAATGGTACATTCTGGTATGGGTCGCAGCATGATATGCTAATGATCTAAGAAAAATCTGCACCTCCAATATTTATGATAATTTGTAATAGGAAATAGGATTGCATTTCTTTCTTTCTCCTCACCAGAAAAGTACAGTGAGTACAAAACAATCTACTCAGGGATGCAAGGGAAAAGCTGTAATCACCAGGATAGTTGAGTGTCATAAACAAAGGAAAGATTCGCATTGCTAGGTGTTGTCACGGCCCTCGGCAAAGTGATGACACGCAGCCCTTCCCCACAGGCTCCCGGTGCAAGGTGTGGATCAAGTTGAATTGCAGGCGGTAAAGCAAAAAGGGCGGGCAGAACTCCCATCACCGAATTACCTCCTGTTAATCTGTTTCCACCCTTCCTCCTCACAGCTGCCTCACCAGGAAGTAACAGAAATGTCACACACATTCAGCTCGTCCACTGTACGGGAGACGAACAGAGATCTGGGAGAAGATGCAACATTTGAGCAACTCGTGGCAGCAGCCCAGAGTCGCAAACCATCACAAATATAAAACAAAGTAAATTTTAGTCACATTATCAACCTTTACAAGAATTCCCAAATCCATAAAATGTTTAAATAGTAATTTCATCTTAATGGTTTTTTCAAAATTTGAAAATTAAGAGAAAAAAGTTCAAAAAACCAAAGATAATGTATTTAAAAGCACAAGAGTTTATGATTACTAATGTTGAAACTATGCTACCTATATTTTGGATAGAATGTTTCCACATTTTGAATATGTGTCTTATTTTATTGGACAGCTTGCACGTGCTTCCTAAAGAAGCAAGAGTTCAAGTTCTTATGCCTCATTGCACCTAAACACAATAGGTGCACTAAGCCACATTTATATTTATGCTATACTTTAAGTTACTAAGATGATGTGCTGTACTTAACTACACAAACGCACACATGACCTCAAGACTAGAAATTTTAACAAAAAGGATGTCTCCAGCTGGTCAGTATTAATGCCAGCTACGAGCGCCTGTGCTCAATGGGATTAGCAGCAATCTAGGGAGTGGTACTGGGGAAGAGAAAGTGCTGCATCAGAGACTGCACGGATGGCTGAGAGGCCAGGGACACAGTCTATGTCGAAAGCCACACGGCAGTGAGGGGGCATTTGTCTGTATCACTATTTTTGATATCCTATACAGCAGATGCACATAGGTATGTCTGCATACATAAAATACGATGCAACTGGCTATGGATGAAATGGGCTTAAAAATAATCAATTGGGCAAATAACAGCTCAATATGCGTTCTTAAAAGGTGAAGAATTATTTTTCAAATGTTCCCTGGGACAGTGAACATATTTCTACACCCTAATCAGTTAATGCTCAGATTTTTCAGTTTTAAGGAAATAAACAGCCTACAGCTTCCTAACTGACATCCTGTATTGTACATGCAAAGCCCAGGTAATGAAAAAATGTGGCTTTTTTTGGTAAGATTATCACAATACTACAACTTAAAAATTAGAAAATGCTATCACCTCCATATAGGTAAACCATGATATGCTAATTATGTGACACATTTTTGTAGAGGAAGCTTTCTAACCAAAGAATTTAGAACATCAAGAAACCCTTGTAATAATCTAATTCAACATACTTATTGCAAATTTAGAAAGTAAAATCAGAACTTTCAGAACCACATACTACTTGATAATAAAAACCATTGCTTTTGGTCTTTTGTATAGGTTGTTTATGCCATAAAACAGTACCTCCTTTGGTCTCCAGTGGAAGAGGTGAACACTACTTCCCAGCCATAAACACTCAGGCCGGCCCTGCAAAGGAGCAAGACAGGCTGGACCCCTGCCACCACTTGTCCCCTCTTACCCTCAAATACAGGACAGGTTAAGGACAAGAGATCTAAAAACGAAATAATATATTCTGTTGTGAAGAAATTTAAACATGTGCAAGGGCTTCTCACCGATCCTGAAATAAAACTCCCACTCCTTCCCAGGACTTCTGAGAGCTGACAGGCTCCAGCCCTGGGAGCTGTCAGCACCAGAGGTCCTGTCTCCTGAGCCAGTCGCTCTCAGAGCACTTGGCACCTACACTTTCAAGTGGGTCGGTGTACTGGCAGATGAATGGACAGAAAAGGTCTAATGACAGCAATGCCAAGCAAGGACAATGCACTGGGAGAGAAGGGCCAAGGATGGACGGCTCTGACATGAGGTACTGAGACCCACCAACATGGGGGATCACTGGAGCCAGCCTTGGCCCCTTGCGAGATCAGAGACGTATCACAATCTTTAAAACAAGAATTGTTCAGGAAAATGAAAAATGACGGATCCTAACTGTGCTCAGAGGACAACTCAGTTCAGAGGTGCAGGATGCATTCCTTCCCAGGGAAACAAAAGCACACCCAGATGAATGCCGAAGAAGCAATCTCCAACAAACCTTGGTTCAGTGAGCGTAAGCCTCTCCATCTGTTAACTCAAAAACAGAAAGCTGTCTGACTTGCTCTGTAAAACATGCAGGCCATAAAAGGATGCTCAGAGATCACACACAGGCTGGGGAGCTAGAAGCATTCATGGCAAGCTCTCTGACAACTTAAATACATCAAGTCCTTCCTGCCCAGTATACAAAATATGTGCAAGTGTTTTAAACTTTTTTTGAGCCTAAAGATGAAGTTGCTGCTCCTATGAAAGAACAAATGCCAACCAGTAAGAGCTCCAAATGGGGCTTGGTCAGACAATTTTTCCCTAATTCAGATTAAATTGTGATATTAATAAATTTGACTAGCCCATGAGAAGACAGGTTGACTATGAAATTTGTAAACAAATTATAAAACTTAATACAAACAAGATTCAGAAAATTTTATAATTTCTGAACAAAATCTCTGGCTCCTTACTTAGAGTTTCAGAGTTTTGTGGTACTTTTGTCTTTCTTTTTTTTTTTTTTTAACATGCATTTGCTTGTTCACAAATGCTTTAACACGCATTTGTTTGCAGATCAATGGAGAAAGATTCACAAAGGTGCTTTAAGGCTCATGGCTGACAACTAACACAGCTGCAACAGTCGGCACCAGGTCAGTCCGAGGCCAGGATCAGTGCAGAACTGTGATCAGGGTCTCCAACAATGGGGGCATGAGCCCAAGCACGTGAACCATGTGCTGCTGTCTTCCAAGAACAGGAGACCGATGGAAAGCAGACAGTTTGGCTGAAAGCAGACTGGGATTTGTGACGCTGCTGATCTAGGCAGTGGCTTATCCCACTGTGCCCCAAGGTGGGCCCACATCCATGCTATGTAAACTGAGTATCATACTATAGAGCCCGAAAAAATGATCTGCAACTTATTTTTTATCAGGCCTTATTTAGAACTAGTTCTGCAGAATGGCTGTTCTATAAAACAAGAATGTAAGCTTAATTGCACATCCTTTTTTTTTCTTATTCAGCTGAACAGGAACTTGAGAAATTATACGCTATCAGAAAGATGAGAAAATAAACTTATATTTAAGGTGTATCTATTTAATCTGCAACTCTACACAAAATACTCACTAAATTACAGAGCTGGAGAGATAAGATTATAAATTACAAGAAAAAGTTGTTCACAAGTGATGCCATTATATTTACAATGAAATTTCTAATTTAATTATATTATTTAACAATTTAATAACTTCATATACTACTAAATGTAAGTTATCATATAAAAATTATTTTAGGATGATATATGTGATTACCACCTTGACATAATTCTGAAATCACGTCTTTTTATACAAAGTAGACAGATATTCTTCCTCGAGATATACTGATACTTCTTAAATATGATTTATTTAAGGCTGTAACATTTCAAAAACGATTTTAAAACAAAAATAAAACCAGCATCCACTGCATATACTTACATGCCTAGACACACACACACACGGAAAGTTTTTCTGTTCACACAGTGCTGAGCTTTCCTATTCCTCACACTAGCAGCTGTCCGGTCTCTGGTGAAACATGTCCTTAAAATCTGAAAGGGGCTGGCCACACGTCACAGCGCCTGCCACACAGCTGCCACCTGCAAACTGCACGCGCACCGAGCTCTTCCGTGAGCATCCGCGGGACAGGATGAGCAGCAGCGTCCCTTCCTGGCACTCTGCTATAAACTGTGTTCAGGACAAACTCACGTTTTTGACAACCAAAGTTAAGTCAAACATTTTAGCCAAAAATTTGACTTAAGCTGAGAGTACTTTACGTCATTTGGTACTGTGTTGTTCACTCTTACTGTGTCCTAAATAATAAACTGTGGCCTTTGGCGATTTTTCTCAGAATGGTTATGATGAGAACCCATTCATCTAAATCTGCTGGCCAGTGGAATAAAATAAATCAAGAATTTCGCAAATATAACAATATTTGTGTTCACTAGATAATTGATGACTGCAGCTGCACTAATTAAAACCCATCTGAGTCTCATTAATCTTGGTCACTAGAACCACTTGCCACGCACCACACCTCACTCACAGCCTCGTGCCCTTGTGCTCAGCTCACAGGCAGGTGCGCCTAACTCCTAAATTTCTCTTGACAATGTGAAACATTTTCATTTAATATGTATAATAAATATAGAATATAAATGTATAACCATTTAGAACATATCTGAAAAACTGTCAGATTCTAAATCACGAAAATAATATAATTAAATGTTTTCTTTTGGGTAACATTTTTATTATACATGCTTTCTATTCTAAAAAAGAAATATGTCAGCAATTTGGTTTCACATAAATCTACAGGAACACTAAAACTCATGTTAATAACTGATGTGATGCACAGATCATACCAGCATGAAGCATAAAACCTACCAGGCACACAGATTTTATATTTAAGAAAAGATAGCATTTAAACTATCAATCCTATGAAAGCTGCATTACCACGTTACAAGAATAATGTAAACATGTATTCAATGTGAATTTCTCATCAAAATATACTTTATACAGCATCACAATTCTTCATGGAAAACAAAAAAACATCATAATAAATGCCTGGCGGATACGTAGAATCCTTCTCATGCGCAGTCTCTCCACTATCTAGAAGTAATATCTGGATCCTAACACATCAGGATTCATTCTAGCAACACAGTTTCAGACACACTCTAATCATGGCCCTACAGCAATGGACGAATCGCAGCTCAGCTGAGCTCTCTAGGAGGGTTGCTCACCGGCAGAAGAAAGAAGACAGAAAACACAGCATGACACCTCTTGGCAAGTGCCAAGGTAAAGGAATGGGCTCTAGGTGGCACAGGGCAGCCCTCTAATAGAGCAGCATTTGAGTAAGAACCAAAAGAATGGAAGGGATCTGCATTTATTTAGCTCATCCAAAGTCAGTACCAGCACTACACCTTGAGGTTCTGTCACACACATTTCAGAAACTCAGAATCTTCACCGAGGTAACACATTACATCTAATAATAAGGATAGGCTACATCTAGGAATTATCATGTGGACAAATCAAAAAAGTAATCAAATAAGAATACAGAAAACAGAAGTATAAATCAAAATGACATCTCAGATATCAAGTGAGTGATATCTTGAAATTTCAGAAGTAATGAATCTAAAGAACAGTGGGAAGCAAAAATCCAAGAGTGACACTGAGTGAGAACATAACCTAGAGCAATCAGGAAAACCGAACAGAAAAACGAAGGTATTTACCTCACCAGTAAAACAAAAGTGAAAAACTACATTTGTGTGGTGGTCAATGTTTTTATGAGTTTCACTCAGAAATCTTTTCTCTTAGAAAAGCAAAGACACTGTGACAGAAACCTGGTCCATTTCACCGAATCTTGACTCTGCAGCTTCATTACAACTCTACCGGCGAGGCTGCGTTTGTTTTCTGCATTTCACATTTCATCTGATGTTGAAAAGCTTTCCTGTGAAAAGATTGCCTTTTTCAGAAAAAAAGAAAATTCATTAATAAAAGGTACAAAGACCAATAAAAAGTTAGCTTTTCTTGGTGTGCTGAAGAGAAACCACTCTCCACACAATCCACTTCTCAGAATTCAGCAGTTTATGAACAGGTTATGCAGTCACACTTGACCTTACTGTTTTCTTTGAAACATCACCACTAACTTGGACAAGAAGCCCTGTGATTGCTAAGGTGGTGACAGACTTAGGATATCTTCCTTGTCTCCTTTCAAACACCAACTTGTCAGGAGGCTGGGAGTGGGGCTAGAGAATGGTCTGCAAGTCCACTGTGAGGCTGGGATCATTCATGGTTCGTCTTGGGAGTCTTAAGGTACCCTGTCTCATCTCGCCCACCCAAACACCAATACACACGTACACACATGCGCCTGTGTATAAGCACTCAGAAACTGGATATGTGGTCTCATTTACTCAAGTTTATAAGGGGGTAAACATTATTACTACCTTTTTAGTGATAAAGTTCATAATTAGAGAAGAAAAATAACCCAGCCATAGCTAAACAAGAACCAAATCCAGTTCATATGAGACTTCAAATCCAGTCTTTGCCATTTAATTCAAGTTTTCATGGCAGAGTGTATGAAATTGACCTTGAATGTCATCTAATGCTCATGGATACAGTCCTAAAACAAACGCCAGGGTGGGGAATGTGTGGACCACAGGCCATCTACAGCTTAGGAAATCATTTGGTCTGATGCTCCCAAAGTACGTGGGGCTCAAAAATGGAACAAATCTACACAGCATGCTAAGTCTAGGCTGAACCATTTGAATAGCCCAAGATACTATAAATATCCAAAGGGCCTCTGCTAAAAAAAGAGAGACCTACCCCTACCTAGGGAAGCTTTGGAATAGCATGTCAGAAATCCCTAAAGTTTGAAGCAGAGATTTTTCCCATCTTCATGCAATAGAAAGTAGACCACACTCAGGGTCTGACGTTTGGAGACGTCAAGAATGGAGAGAGAAAAACAGGCCAACACATTCCGTCACAGCTGGTGAGGATACTTCATGATGGGGAAGGTTTTCTTACTGAGATAACTCTAGCATAAAAATACAAAGTATTTTCTTAGGCATGCATTTTGTTGTTTGGGCACAGCTCTTCATCTTCTGGGTTCTAGAAACTAAACGCACACATAAAACCCACTGATCCATCTCCTGAATTCAAGTAACTGTTCGTGAAAGCATAGCATGTGTCCTGAAGAGCAGAAACACACATGGAAGTGAGCATCAAACCAAACATCAGTCCAGGCTTTCTTCCTAGAAACATTCTACAGCTGTCACCACAGATGACTGCTACCTTTGCTTCAAATCATTAGTAAAATTTCTTAGTTCCTGAAACAGAGTCCACCTGTATGATCAAAAGTCACTGCTCCACTCATTTTGAAACTGTATGGTTTCAAAAACTGGAAGCTTCTGTCATGTTCTTTAGTTATGAAATAGGTAAGTTAGAGTAAAAAACTCATGTCTAAGAAAAACCCTTTATGAGTTTAGATCTTTAATGCTATAAATTATACTCAATATCATAATTTCCTGAATTTCTTTATTATTGAATAATTTATCAGAAAATAAGTTTCACTTTTAAATTAGAGTTCACTGATGGTATAGCTGCAAAAAATCAGTGTACACACAAAACTAAGCAACCAGCCAAACAAAAAAGCTACAAATAAAATAAATAAAATGTTTAACTTGGAGAAAGACTCCCAACAAGGAAGAAGAAATGAAAACTGATCTGGGTGAAGGGGAATTCTTTGTATGCCTTATCATTTCATGTAGATTATACAATAAAATGATTATTTTTAAGTGAAAACAACTTTCTTCGTTAAAGGAAGCCGTATCAGAAAGGGAGGCTGATGTAGAAGATTCCAAACAACACAAACTGCCATGAGCTGATGACAGCCACACGACCTGTTGTACTTCCTCATTTAGTAATTGCAAGAAAAGGCTGCTTTACAAATACAAGGACACGACACACAACACAAGGAGTAGCTTGTACCTACGTTTCTCTCCTATTTGTCAAGACGGAAAAAAAGGATAAAAATAAAAACCAATGTTTATCATTTTTGAAAGACATTGAATCCCAGAGTCTCATCATTACGAGTAAAGGACTTCTGAATGGAAACCAAGATATTGAAGAGTTTTGAAGTAAGAACAGGCTCGAAGATGAAGACAGAAAGCTATCTACTTTTACTAGATGTCTACATGAAAAAAACAAAGCAGGCTTACAGTTGAGAACTACTACATAGTTGGGGATAATATTGGAAACTAGATTGCTGTTAAGTCTAATTTCACATGCTCACCCTATAAAGCCATATTCCTTACTGCTAATGCTTATGACCTATAAGCTTGACTATAGAATTCACTCAGGATACGTAATACAAAATCACAAGCCAGGAAGTAAGCTTTTTTTTAGATTTATTTATTTTCATTTCAAAGTCAGATAAAAACAGAGGAGGAGAGACTGAGAGGAAAATTTTCCGTTGGATGGTTCACTCCCTAAGTGGCCACAATGGCTGGACCTGTGCTGATTTGAAGCCAGGAGCCAGGACTTCTCCGGGTCTCCCATGTGGGTGCAGGGTCCCAAGGCTTTGGGCCGTCCTCGACTACTTTCCCATGCCACAAGCAGGAAGCTGGATGAGAAGTGAGACCTCTGGAATTAGAACTGACACTCATATGAGCTATCAGCACGTGCAAGATGAGGACTTTAGCTGCTAGGCTACCACACCAGGCACAAAGAGTAAACTCTTACGATTAAAAATTTTTTTTCAGGGCTGGTGCTATGCTCTACCTGCAGCAACATGCTAGGGTCCGTGCTGTGGGTGTGGAAGACATGAAGGTGTGTAGAGTATTGTACCACTGCAGGCAGGGCAGCAAGGAATTTCCCGCTGCATGGCAGGGCCCGGCGGATGTCTCTACAACCACCTGAATGCAGCTCCACCTCCCTTTGCATGGACACGGGACAATTCCGCTGAGAATTCTGTAATCTATTTAGGCATTGTCTGCCTCTGCGGAGTTAATGTTTACTACCAATGTGAGCTTGGAATTTGGTGTTACTGATTCCGTTTTAGCAAAAGCTCCTTTTATTATTGCTGTCTTGGCTGCCCCCACTGACCATATGCTGATCAAGGGTGTTACCCCAGGTGTAGTGGGAATTTATTCTTTCCCTCTTTCCTTGATCTTCAGGTCCTTCCTTCTGTGACGCATTTCCTCCCTTAACTCATTCAACACTAAGCTGTAGAATGAGGATTGTAGTAGCAATGTGTTACTGATTGATATGCACCATCTACTGAGAACTTCCTGACCACGGGTCAGGATGGATAATATCCTGCTTCAAGGTGAAACAAACACAAACAGCAGAATTATCCTTACAAACACCCACTTGACCATGAGGTAAAAAGTCTGAGCCAGAGTTTGACTGTTTCTGTATAAATAAAGCGGACAGCTTTCCCGCATTGTCCATTATGATCATGGAATTGTAGTGGTACATTTCGTCTCTCTTTGCGCCTCATCCACGCACACTTCACGAGTTCTGAACTCAGCTGGAGCTGGACTCCACCAGCAACAGCTGACCATATTGGCACCTGCTCGAGTCCTGAATGCTCCACTTTTGATCCAGCTGCCAGCTGGTGACTTGTAAAAGCAGCAGAGGATGACCCAAAGCCTTGAGACCCTGCATCCACATGGAATACCAAGAAACTCCTGCCTCCTGGTTTCTGATGGGCTTAGCTCCAACTGTTACAGACATTTGGTGAGTATACCAGAGGATGGAAGAGTTATCTGTGTCTCTCCTTTCTCTGTAACTGTCTTTCAAATAAAAATAAATAAACCTTTTCTAAAACATTCACTGTTGTAGAATCCTAATACAGTCTATACTCATTTGCCAAATAACATGAAGAAATCATAGTGTGTAATGAACCCAAAATGTCAAAGTAACCCAGTGGATAAGAGGATTGCTTTTTCAGCTCAGTTAGGGAGGTTTGTCCCTGAGATTCCAAGGATCCATATGCCTGGCCCAAACACATAAGTGTCACTTCAACAAATCAAAACAAAAACAACCCATTATCTTTTTCTTCTGATACTGAAGTCTTGAAATTATTCTGAAATTAACATTATTAACCACAGCCTCTGGATTCATTTATTCACTGATAACCAAAATTAAGACACTGTTGTGGGGCCCGGTGGCGTGGCCTAGTGGCCAAAGTCCTCGCCTTGAATGCCCCGGGATCCCATATGGGCCCCGGTTCTAATCCCGGCAGCTCCACTTCCCATCCAGCTCCCTGCCTGTGGCCTGGGAAAGCAGTCGAGGACGGCCCAAAGCTTTGGGACCCTGCACCCAAGTGGGAGACCTGGAAGAGGTTCCTGGTTCCTGGTTCCTGGCTTCAGATTGGCGCAGCACTGGCCCATTGCGGCTCACTTGGGGAGTGAATCATTGGACGGAAGATCTTCCTCTCTGTCTCTCCTCCTCTCTGTATATTTGACTTTCCAATGAAATAAATAAATCTTAAAAAAAAAAAAAGACACTGTTGTAGGGCCCCAGTGCCATGGCCTAGCGGCTAAAGTCCTCGCCTTGAACGCCCCAGGATCCCATATGGGCACCGGTTCTAATCCCAGCAGCTCCACTTCCCATCCAGCTCCCTGCCTGTGGCCTGGGAAAGCAGTCGAGGATGGCCCAAAGCTTTGGGACCCTGCACCCATGTGGGAGACCCGGAAGAGGTTCCTGGTTCCCAGCCTCGGATCGGCAAAGCACCGACCGTTGCGCTCACTTGGGGAGTGAATCATCGGATGGAAGATCTTCCTCTCTGTCTCTCCTCCTCTCTGTATATCTGACTTTGTAATGAAAATAAATAAATCTTTAAAAAAAAAAGACATTGTTGTAGGCACTTGAGTGAAGACAGATGATGCAAAAAGAGAAACCACTAATCCATAAATTGTACAACATACAACCTCTTTAGAAACACAATGTCTCATGGGAGAAAAACAAAACAGAGCAAAGCAAAGGGTCTGAGACTATCACTAATCCTACACTGAACACTCAGAGGACTCACTGTGAAGCTACACTGTGAGCCAGGGGACGAAGGGACAATGATACAATGGCAAACAGCTAGCAGCCCATCTACAGCCAACTAGGGTTGGCAGTAAAGAACTAGTTTGTGATATTTTTTGAGTTCTATGCCTTTAAAAGTTTCCACCTTGGCAAATTTCAAACTACAGAAAAGACATTGATCATTTCACAAAATTCCTTAAGACTGCACAATTAGTTTCCCTATAGGCTCAGGCTCCACAGCATGACTACATGAGGAACTCTGGCAAAGGAAATTCACCTATTCTAAAGAGAGCAGCTACAAGCTGCAAGGAGACTGACAGGCTGCAGCAGAATTCACAAGGAGGAAGGTGAGGCTGACAGATGACACGGGGACTCTCACCCGCTCTGACAAGCAGAAATGGGGCGCCAGGCGAGAGAACTGCAGCAGCAGTGCTCTGCTGTGGCTGAGAAGACACTGAACGTGGGAAGGGAAGAATCAGTCCGGAGCAGTTAGGAAGCTCTTGGAGTAACTCAGAGGCAGCAGTGGGGTGGCAGTCCAGCCCAAAGGAGAAGAAAGAGATGCACAATAATTTTAATATTGATAACTACAGCAATGCAAGGTGAAGTCTGCATCAGCAGCATACAGAAGTTTTCAAATAAGCAACTGGGGATTGAAAACAGAGCTGGGGACAGTGGCGAGAGAAGTCAGGCAAGTCATTCCATCCGAATGAATTCTGAGCCATCCATCACACAGGGCAGTACAGCGGCTAGGCCAGAGGAAGTAGGTCTGGCCGGAGAACGGTCCAGTGGGGAGTGTCAGCAGCAGATGGAGGCTCTCAGGCTCTTGCTACCTAACACTGTCTTTCAAACAAACCTTTAACAACAACTCCTTTCTCTAGTTCTCTTCCTTAGACTATATAGTATATAAAGTCTTTTTTTTTGGGGGGGGGGGAGTCTAGGTTATAAGGCCTTTCACTTTTAAATACTCAGCATTTATACACTATCCCTCACCATTATGTGTCCTAAATTCTCTATATCCTAAAATAATCTGAAGCTCCACCACTTCTTGATACGAGTCTCATAAATGGACCCTCCCACACATGGATTTGCAGATTTTTATAATATGCACACCTGTCTACAGACATAACACCTAATATGATGTTTTGGGAGTTCTAGATTATTTTCTGGGTCATGCTGAAGCCAGGAACTGGGACCTGCAAGAGATTCCTTGCATGACGGCAGCACAGACCCAAGTGCTCATGTCACCACACACTGCTTCTCAAGGTGCTGGTTGCTAGAAAGTTGGGATCGAAGTGGAGCAAGAACTCAGTTCTGAGACTCTTAGGGATGCAGGTGTCCCAAGGGGAGTGCCAAATGCTACACCAAACATCCACTACATTTGGTGTAAATGAGAAAAAGAAATGTACTTCAATCAGTCTAGTCTAAGCCCAACAAACAGTCAATGTATGATAACTTACACACTAAGCAAGCAGTCCCAATACTAAGAATAAGCCCTGTGGGGGGATAGGGGGGTGGAACCTATGCCAATGTTCATATTTGTATTGGAACGAAATGCTAGTAATTGTAAGCAACCTTTAACAAAATCAAAGAACTAGAAAAATGAACAATGAATAGCGTATTATGAAGGTAAAGAAATTATGCTATAAACTTTGTAGAGAAACTTTCAACACAGTTGTGTGGGTTCAGATACAGAAATTAAAAGGGAAGGAAAACGGGGAAAGGTAGGCCACAGTAACGGGGATCAAAGCATCCTATGAGTGCTTCCGGGGCAAGGCCTCTTGGGTACAGGCGGGGATCAAAGCATCCTGTGAGTGCTTCCGGGGCAAGGCCTCTCGGGTACAGGCGGGGATCAAAGCATCCTATGAGTGCTTCCGGGGCAAGGCCTCTCGGGTACAGGCGGGGATCAAAGCATCCTATGAGTGCTTCCGGGGCAAGGCCTCTCGGGTACAGGCACTACCAAAGAAAGCTGAGGAGCCGGAATCAGACAGCAGAGGCCAGACATCGCAGACATACGCACATGATACTGACAGCCTGGGCTCTCGCAGAGCATCACTGGCTCATACTGTAAAGAAACGTTTTGTAGCAGAGCATCCGTAAGATCCCACTTTAAAAAATATGTTCATGGGATACCAGGTAGATAGAAGCATGAATGTGAGTGTGCTAAAGCAATGTGAGGACATGAGGCAGAGCTGAACATAGAGAAGTAGTGTGTCAGAAATTTAGCAAACAAAGATACGCACAGTGTGTGAAATCAGCGGATCTGCGATTCACAATGATGAAAGCAACAAAACAAAACAAAACCCAGCATGAACTGTAAACGCAAGATCCAGCGAGCAAACAGGAAACGGGCATTATAAAGCAACAATTCAGGTGACTGGCAAATCTGGATTTCTTCCCATTTAAAGACTCTTCTGTGAAACAAGAAAGCAGAAACGAGGCAGGATCGCCACAAAGGCCTATAGTAGATTAGATACATACTTCTATGGAACTATAATATGAAAATATGCACTTTTCTTAAAGTCCTTTAACCAAGAAAAAATTAAATGCAACTTATACAGTTTATAAAGCCAAACAGTATTAAGAACTACTTATCAAGTACAAAGGCAGTAAAAATGTGGGCATTTTGACAACATGAAAACAGACAAACCCAAAGAAACCCAAACGATTTAACCACACTCTGCAGTATGTTTTGCCTGACTGTAATGTGTTAAAAAATACAAGGCATAGTAATATCTCTCCTTACGGCATTACTCCTTCCGTATTTGTTCAGGATATCATAGTTACAGAAAGAAAAAAACGTAAACTTAATTGTTTAGCGCACAAAAAAACAGCAGATGGACAACTTTATGTTTAACAGCAAGCACATTAAAAACATAATCCAAATGTTGTGTGATGAAACAGGTCTAAAAGTACATCCAGTATCAGCTCAGACATGAAGGCCTCACTAATGAGTTTATCTTAATCCATTATAAAGGCCTCATTAATGAGTTTATCTTAATCAATTATGATTTTCCCTTTAAACTGGGACATTTTTCTGAAATGTAAAATGAAAAGCTTCATAAGTAGATAAAACAGCAGAATTGCTGCCATGCATATAACGTTTTACTCTTGTCATGCTTTTCTCAAGTCAAACTTTCTTCAACAAAGAGGGATACACAAAACATTGAAGCTCCATTAAAAAAAATGAGTGTGCTCTTAAAGAGAACTGGACATTAGAATTTCTCATGTGAAGAAAAGTTAAAAACAAACCAAGTTAAAAAAAAATCTTTATAAACAATCAAGTGTGCAGAGTTAGCCGTGTGTGGATGCAGTGCTGTGCAAGGTGTCAGGACACTGGCAGGCATCACCATTTGCAGATACCAAGTACTGCGCTCCAGTCTAATGGAAGCCACAGGAGAGGATCCAACTAATTCATGATCTTCCTCTGTGGCTCCCTTGTTGTGAACAGAAATGCAGGGTCAGGCTGATGGCGTGACTGCCTCCTCTCTGCATACAGAGGGCTTGGATCTGTTCTTGTTTTCCAGGAGGAAAGGATGAAACCAGTGAAGAAGCGAACGCCTGCATCCTTCCACGTAAATGCGCATTCAGGACTGAGCAGCAGGCTTTGTTCTCTGTATGTGAAAGACATGTAGACACAAGGAATCTTCTATTGTCTTTTCTTCCACCGTTTATCTCCAGGAAAATGGCCTCCACTGGAGGGATGTGCAAAATCCATGTCAGAGAAACTTATGCTGTTTCACACGGAAACCAGAGTGAACTGGTGACACCTCCACATGGTAAAAGGGAAGAGATGCACCACCAACTATTGACAAACACAATGGAAGCTAAATTAAAACGTTCCTTCAATTGGGATTGAGTGTTTATGGTACATACCGAGGACCCACTAACACTCAATACTCTAAGGAAGAACTGAAAACAATCGTAAGAATTGAAAACCAAACTGTAATTTGTATGAGCAATCAATGTCACAGGCTTCACTACACTTTTCCTAGGAAGCCCTGGAGAACTTGTCAGCAGACTCTGTCTAATGTCTACCTGACAGCAGTTAAGGAACAAAGAGGAAGAAACTGTGTATTTAACGTCCCTCTGAAGATTCTGATGCAGGCAGCCAAGAAGCACACTGGCACGCGCTCTCACTGCAGCCCGGAACTGAGGGAGGGGAGAAAGAGAAACCCCACACTTGGGGCATGTGAGAACACACCCAGACATGTCAAAAGCAGCTCCCTTCAGGGAACACAAGTATACAACCTGTACGTCAGCCACACAGGCCTAATTCCAGCCCTGACACCTAGAACAGAGAAGAAAACAGCGTGGGGGATTTGAACCTAGTAGAGCACACCTGTTAGGTCACCCTAACAGGGCGAGGAAAGGGTGAGGGCAGAAACAAGGACAGGATGCACCAGGAAGGGGTGGGCATGCTGTCAACTGATCTCTAAAATTGGACACTTGAAGCATCTAAGAAAAGGATTACTAACACTCTTGTATCGAGTTTTAACCCTATTTTTCTTTTCATCTACGTCAAACTTCTTAAAAGAACTTAAATAATTTGACATCCTATGAAGCCTCCAACAGTATCTCTAATCATGCCTCATTTCCTGCTTTTTTCTCATACACAGCAGCAAAGAACGACTGTCCTCCACTGCCTCCCCAACACCTGCCAGCGCCCAGCGCGAGCTGACTTCCCACTGCATGACACCTGCTGGACGGGCTGGGCATCTAGCATGGCATTAGGGCTCAGCTGAAGTTACTTGTCTCCTAGAATGTCAGCTTCCTACAGCCAAAATATGTACTATTTTCATATTTATAACTATTTATTAATGCTATATATACTTAGCACTGTAATGTTGCAAATACTTAGGTACTGTACTTAGCACTATAAAAATTTAATGTTGACTGAATAAATCTACACATTCCTAATCTTGCTTGAAAAACTAATTAAAAGGATCTCCTTCCCCAAACGCACACATCTTTGTCAAAGATACAGATTAATGTGCTTAAAAAAAAAAAAGTCTAGCTACCAAAGTTCACTTCCTTATCTTGAAAAACAAAAAATTCTAGAACTGGCATACTCAGAAGTAGCACTGACGCTCAGCATTTATTGCCTGGACTCAGGCACAAGGTAGATTAGGCCAAGTGTAGTGAGCTCAACTGTCTCTTCTTCATGTATAGGAAAAAAAATTGAAATGAGAGAAAATCATGGTGCAATGACTGCTGCGGGCAAGGGGATCCACTACAATGTAACCACCAGATGCCTACACTGGATGCAGAGGGATGAAGCCATATTTGAACAATCCATGTTTGTTCTGGTATCCGTTTCCAGAACGGCAAAAGGATTGAGAGCTAGAAATGGTCCTCAAGTGTCTTGCCCAGAGTCTGGAGTAAGATGAGGAGTAGCAGATCTTAGAGAAAACCCCAGTTATCAGAAGGAGAACCCAGCACATTCCCTCCTGTGCAATGGGGGAAGGGAACTCTCGCAGAGCTTACCATTCCCATGGGGGACGAAGTTAACACTATTTCTGAGTATTGAAAGATTAAGAACAGAAATAAAAGAAGAAAAGCATCAGAAGACCACATACACTCGTGAGATAGTCCAATCCAAGGCAACATAGTCAGCACTGGGCCGGGATGGTGGCCAGACAACACGAAGGGGCCTGTGGTTAGCTCCACTGCTCTTCACCTCTGAAAAACTGAAGGGCTGCTATCGGGGTCCCCCGGGGTCTCCCGTACCCACGGAAGAAATCACCCGACACTCCAGGCTCTGTTTCAAGAGCCACTTTACTTCCAACCAGTCTGTCTTCGTCTTCGTCTTCGTCTTCGTCTGTCCCATCCGTCCTCTGTAGCTCCCTGTAGCTCTCTGTCCTGCCTACAGCGGGCTGCTTATATATCCTTTTTTTCCCGTGGGTCCACTGGTTGCTACCTGATTGGCCAGGCCGTGGAGAGCAGGCAAATTTGCCTAACCTGCTGGCAAGACCAGCTCTCCTCTCTCCACTTTGCAGAGCAGCTGCCGGTCCTGGGTTATTGGCTGCAGCTGCCACCGCGGGGCATTCTTCAGCAACCTGCTCCCCACGGGCTGCTGGTACCTACATTCGTGCCCATCACCTGTGCTATGCAGAGAAGAAAAAGGCATCATTTCCATGCTGGTGAAGAAGCCCTCCAATGCAGCTGCATGGCACCGTCTGGAAGTATTTGGGCCTTGCTTGGTCCATGTCAGTAAGCAGCACATCTTTCCTGTGCTGCTAATCTTGACATGTGGAGACGTGGACACAGCAGATCAAACACAGCTGAGGGAACTCCCAAAGCTGTCCAGCCTAAGCTCGGGAACAGAGTCTCCGAGACAGCACACAACACATTTTTTAAATGGGGGGAGGGGCTATTGAGTTCTTCATGCCTAATTCAAATAACATTTTTTAGGCATGAAGAAATCGAGTCATGCCTCAAATATTTCATTTCTAAACTGAACAGATATAGAGAATAATTCCTAAATTAACAATGACAATTTTATCTATATTGTGAGGGAGAAAGATGTCAAAATCAATTTTCAAGTGACCAAGAAGAGCTTCATTTATACAACATAAAGATTTATTGCGTTATTCTACTGAACTGCTACTGAACCAATTGGAAAAAAGTATATATGTGAAAGTTTGATAAAAATTAGATTGTTCAAGAAATCTAGGATTCATGATTCTTTTTTTTTTTTGCTTTTTAAAACTTTATTTCAATGTAACTATGCTTACAGAAATACACTCATATTGGTTAATAGAACACAATTTAACTTATCCTACGGGATTCATGATTCTAAGCAAAATTAGATTAAAATTAAAAAAGCCATCCACGTAAAACAAGTGCACATGCAGCTGAACCCTGTGATCTGTTAATATCTAGGAACCGTGTCAATATTAGATACTCATTTTTGAAGACAGTCTTTCCACAAGGCCAAATCTGCCCTTCCCTCAGTCTGCCCATCTTACTAAAAGGACCCACCTCCTTCTAACCAGCTGCTCTCAGCGCACACCTAGAGAGCACAAGCTGCTTCCTTTTCTCTCAACTTGATGTAGCACGTGAGCTACAAGGCACTTCTAGACTACAACAATGCATCTTCATTGTCATCTCCACTGCCACCACCTGGCCCGAGTCACTAATCCCTTGCCACAACAACTACAGTATCTTGCCAGTTGCTTGCTCACAAGTCAGCCAGAGTGAATTCTAAAAGGATAAATAAGCTAAATCCCTTCAAAGATCTTTGCTTCCACTCAAAAAATAACACAAAGCATATATAGCAGGCTCCATGGCCATTAGGAGATGGCTCTGCTGGGCTCTCGGAGCATCTTCCCATCACCACACCCCAAGGACTGGGTGGCTCTTGCAGAAACTCTGCAGCCAGTGGCTGCCTCAGGAGCTAAACAACCAACACCTCCTGTGACTGACCACTTGGGCCCTGCTTCAGGGCCACGGAGGCTGTCTTAGACACACAAAGAACTGTCATGCGCCAGGTAATCTCATTCGCTTCTGTCTTCGACTAATTGAAGAAGGCTTATCATTCATTAGCCTGCTTGCTTACTGGCTAGGGATTTAAACATTCTAGAGAATGACAACTGGTCTTCCTGGTTTGTAACTGTATCCTCTGCAGACAGGCCCATCCTTCCTGACCCACAAACAGGTGCTACAGAGGCCAACAATGTCCCTGCTCTGCCTGCTTTGTGCGAGGTGTGCCAAGTTCCCTGGATGGATTGACTCAGGGAGGGAGGTCCTAGCTGGCCCCTGGAATGTAATTTCCATACTCTCCTCATATATCAACTGTCCTGGGAGAACAGCAGATGCCCAGAAACCATGTCCTGCGATCACAGGACAGCAGGCAGACAGCGTTGCCTCAGGGCAGGGAGGTGAGTCTTGCCTGGGAACACATCAAAACATGAAGCTCCCCAAGGCTGGGCTGGTGTTCTGGATGGTATCCTGGATTTCATAAAAATTAAACATATATTACTCTCCCTGTATACCTAGGACAAGTTAACAAAAATAGCAATTTTATATGAAAAATAATATGTGCATGCACGTAACAACTTATAAAAAAGACAACGGACTCAATCATAACTCAATTCAATAACACGTAACCTGCTATTATTAACAAAAGTTGAGAAAGAAGTAACGTAAGTGAAATCAACATGAACCGAAAGTATGAAACTTTCTGTAATTTCCCCAGGGGTGTTTTTGTTCTTGTCACAATCACAACCATTTCACCCCATTTGAAAGCAACTAAAATCAGCAGCATATTTTACAGCCACAGGCAGGATCTTCGTGATACAGTTCCTTGCTATGATTTTACTTTCCTTTCATATATACCTAGTGACAATGTCAAAATCAACAATACACCTCTGATCTTTTTACAAAATAAATCAGTCTTACCCTTCATGGAAAAATAAAGCAGGTGAGAACTGGAAACACCACAACAGGGAGCCCCGAGCATCTCCTTTTCACACATGGAAGCCTCTGCCAGCCTCAACACTTTACCCCTGGAACATGGAATCAGACCTGTGCCTCAGTGCTGGAATGCCATCTGCACCACAGGTACAGACTCACCAACAGTGCACCTTAGGCTCAGCAAGCACAGCAGCTACTGCAGAGCAGCAGATCACGGGCATTTGTGCAAGGCACACACCGGGAATAGCAGCTGCCTGTCTAAAGTGGCTGCAAGAAAAGCAAGAGGGCAGAAGGCCAAACACAGGCTGCAGCTCCACAGCGCCAGGCAGCACAGGAGCCACCCTGTCAGGGGAACGGAAAAGACGTGTCACACAGACCACCTGGTGACACAATGAAATACACTCACAGTACAACTCTGAGCACTGTAATTAGATTAGGATGACTGTTAAAGAAACTGAGGGTAACATATTGTTCTCTTACAAACACATGTCAGAGAAAAAGGAAGAAGAAACAAAGAAGTAAGTGAAAGCGAGAAACAGTGAAGGTGGTTGTTTAAAGGGGAAAGGGCTTATGACAGATCAACCAGAAAGATGGGGAACTACTGCAGCAAAACTCGGGGAACGACTGATACAGGCAGAGCACTGTCTGCAGCCCATTTCTGGAGAGATGGGGCCAGCGCCGGGGGGTGAGGTCCAGCTGAGACACGGCAGGTACACTAACAGGCAGTCAGGCTCTCTCATCCCTGGGGAAGTTGCTTTTTAAAATACAAAATCTTGGGCCCAGCAGGGTAGTCTCGTGGTTAACATTCTCGCCTTGAATCCACTAGGATGCCATATGGGTGCCAGTTCATGACCCAGCTGCTCCACTTCCCATTCAGCTCCCTGTCTGTAGCCTGGGAAAGCAGCAGAGGGTAGTCCAAAGCCTTGGGACCCTGTACCTGCAGGAAATCCAGAAGCTCCTGGCTTTGAATCAACTCACCTCTGGCTTCTGGGGCCACTTGGGTAGTGAAACAGCAGAGGGAAGATCTCTGTGTCTCTCCTTCTCTCTGTAAATCTGACTTTTCAGTACAAATACGTAAATTGTAAAATATAAATAAATCTTGCTCTTCCCCTATTTTTGCCTCCTTTGCAAAGAGGGGTTCCTCTAGGCTTCTGGTTTCCCATAAGAATAGTGTCTGGGCTGCTAGGTAGAAGCTCCAGTACTCCTCACATCCACAGCCTAGAAACAGTGGGCAATCGCTGTTTGAGCCAGGAGATCTGACATCACCCACCCAGCCTGGAGGCCTGGGGAGAGGTGCCCTTCACCACGAAGATGACTACAGCTGTCAAGGAGCCTGGAAAGTGACACTGCAAGTGACATTGGAAACGTAACGACCAACTGAAGAAGGACTCCAACCAGGAACCAGGTGGACAGGGAGCCATTCAGAAACTTAGGACAGACCAAGACCTGCTTAAGAAAAATCTGTCCTCCTGGTCTCCACGGTTAACTGCTCTGGCCACAACTATTCCCTGCTGCTGCCGGGTTACAAAAACCAGTGGGGACCATGACAGCCCACACAACAGAAAATGATGACAGTAAAGCTAGCTCTTATGAAGCATTTTTTCAGACACATCCTTAACCTGACCTTTGCTACAGTCTTGGGTTCTTGAAAAGTTCCAAAAGAGGGGTGAGAGTGCTTACCACAAGACAGTATCTCGTTCCAGGATCGGATCCTGGTATTCTTTCACAGCTCAGGCAGTAAGCTGATTGTTCCAAATTATTTTCTGTAACTGGATTTGGGAGGATCTGTTGTCTGTTGTCTGTTTCTGTTCCTGGCACTCTTACTGACTGGATAAAGTGCTTGATGCTTAAATTAAATGTTTGTGCTCCATGCCACTACAGTTGGTTGAATCATTTGTATCGTGCACTGATGTGCGCTTGGTGACTGAGTAATTCACATCATGTTCCAATGCTTTTAGCTGATTGGATGATCTTTGCTTGAAAACCCCTGAACACAGCTGATCGAGGCTGCTCCTCTCTTCCAGTGTGGTGAAATGAGACAGGGCACCAGTTGGCACTGGCTGGTGAATAAAGACTCCTAAGTTTCTAAGAGTTTGCCTTGACTCATTTTGTGGGTACATCTGCTCAATTTGCAACAGCTTTGCACACTGAGATTGTCCACATGAAAATTCTTCTTTTGTGTGAGACAAGAAATGAGGCTGTGGTCCTCTTTTGTGTAGAATTTCCCGTAACCAGGGTCGACTGCTCTTTCTTCCTTCTTGCCTCATTACCTGGCCACACTACCTCCAAGCAGATTGTTCTCCAGTAAAAGCACTCCAGATAAAGCTTCCAAGGAAGTTACTCATTAAGAAAATGCGATCAAATTAATCCATTTCATAGTCTTTAACGGACTCTGAGGCAAAGGGTTACCTGGTATCCAGCCCAATGCAGGTCTAACTTTCCTTCTTGGTATCAGAACAAACTTTCCAGAAAGAAATGGCCTTGTGAAATGAAAAATTATACCTGCCAACATCAATCTGCAACCATGTATGGGCCAGAGAAGGTTATGAGCAAAAGGCTCAGCAGAAACAGGCCCCTTTGTGCTCATCTCCACTTTCACCCCTGTGGCCTGCAAACAGGCAGTCAGGACTCAGCTTCAGCTGTGTTACTGCATCACCCAGGCATCTCTGAGGCCAGAAGGAAGCCTGGGTGAGAAGGAAGGCAGAACTGAAGCTGCCACGATCTTCAAAACAAGGCAGAGCCTCTGGCAAGCTCCAAAACACACACAATTCACAGGACATGCTATTAAATGACCTTACAACCAATAGTGCTGGGACAAGCATTGTGGTGCAGTGGGTAAGTTAAGCACATTCCATATTGGCACCGGTTCAAGCTCTGACTGCTCCACTTCCAATTCAGTTCAGTGAATAAAACATGATGAATGAAGGGGAGGCCATATAACTGCACTGATAGAATCATGCTAATAAATTTAGATAGAAATGCTGATGGAAAAATAAAATCTTCATGTACCAAACATCAGATTCAAAACTAACTCATGCAAGAGACATTAATGGATGCTAACACTAGCGGAAAAAAGTAGGAAGTGACAATTCTTTTTCAAGTCAAAGTTTGTTCCGATGAAACGAGAACATATTCTTTTTAATGTCAAAATGCATATTCTAGGAGCAAGCATTACATTGCAGTACGTGAAGACTCCGCTTGGGACACTCTTGTATTAGAGTCTGACAGCACGTTCTGCTCATGAGCTCCTGGGAGGCAGAGAGTTTATCACTGAGGTGGGAGACAGACAGACGGAGTCTCAGCTCTGACTGCACCCTTCCCCAGTCCAGGCTGTCCATGCTATTTGGGGAGTCAGTGAGCAGATGAAGGACTTACTCCTCTCCCTTCCCCGCGCTTCCTGCTCTTCCTTCCACTCTGCCTTTTATCCCCTTCTCTCACCTCCCCTTGCATTTCTCTTCTCTCTTCCTTTTCTCTCTCTCTTTCTCCCCTTCTCCTCTTCAAATAAGTAAATGAAACTACAGACAAAACCAAAATCTCCGTGTCTCTGGTTGTCACTCTGCCTTTCAAATAAATAAATTTTGAAAGTGAACACATTTACTACGAATGTATTAACATTGGATTAACATAAAATAGGGGACATATCATAAAATGTTGGTCCTCTAATCTTTCAGCCGTCAAGGCAATAAAAATCAACTGAAGATTGAAGCAGAGGCAGAGGAACTCAGGACAGCTTGAACCCTTTGCGGAAGAATCACGAGGTGCAGATGGAGGAAACTCAGAGACTCTCTGGATACAAGCACTACACAGCAGATATTGGTAAGCTTCTCAAGTTCTGTATAATTTTGATGCAGATTCAAAACAGTCTAGAAGAGTTCTTGCTGAATACAGATGACCTTGAAATGGTCTCTGCCCTGTGCCTTAGCAAAGAGAGAGAGGTTCAGTTCTTTTCCCTGAGACGGAATGCTGAACTGTCTGGCTCCCTGAACCATTAGTACCTATACTGTCATTGTTCAGGCACTTTCTGTTCCACTTGAGCGAACTCGGGCCAGTCTCTCACCCCGACCTATCTCCACAACCACAAAAGCAGTGCAAGTAGGATGGGCATTCTTAGAATTAAGAATACAAGGGTCTCAACATTTTAACTTAATTATGAAGGTTTCTAAAAGAAATGGACCTCCTTCAAAGATCAGCACACACTCAGCACTTCAGTCAATTGCCCGAGAGATCAGCCTTGAAGAACAGTAGCTATAACCTTGACAAATTGAGGCTAAGAGAAGTGAAATGAAAAGCAGCAAGAGAAGTGGGCAGGGCATGGCTGAATGGACATGGTGAGCTCTCTCTCTGCCTTCAGCTTTCAAACACTTGTTAGACTGCCATCTCGCCAAAAAACTCACACGCTACACTTGCCAGGACACATGAGACATTCCATCACTGTGTGCAACTTTCCTATACCGACTTCAAAGTCCCCTTAAATTAGACCCCAATGTAGAGAAATAAAGAAAAGCTCTTCTAAGTTTCATTGCAACAAAGTCACATAATAGTAAAAATCAAGTAGCAATTTCTTTCTGGAATTAAATATGAAAAAGATGCCTCTGAAAAAGCAAGATGCAAACCTATTATAGAAAATAAAGATTCTGTACGAACAGACTTTTGTGCATGTCTCTGCATTCCTCCTACTGACGGTACCATTTGTGGTCAATTCAGTGCCAACTGCAGTATCCACCTGATACCACAACAGGCTCTGTCACAATTTGTATACTTGTCCGAAATACTTTTTAATTAGAAAAATATAAAAATATTTTAACTAAATTCACTTGAACTATTACAAGAATTTACATTAACAAATAGAATGATACAGAGACTTTACAATAATTGCAAGGTCATACCAAAAAGGTGTAATCACATAATGATCAAGACATCCTAACTGTCAGACAACAAATGTAGACAGTAAAGCGAATCAGGACTCCACCCCAAGTTGTCAGTCTCTAATCACACTTTTGAACACATTACGCTCATGGTTTTCATTTTGATCTAAATGAATTTCTAAACCTTATTCTACAATACTGCTTCTTCAATGCCTTGAAAACCAAATACAGAAAATTCTCATTTAAAATTGTCTAAAACATTGTCACCTACACTTTGTTTTACTACCATACCTCCTAAAATAAGACACTGTTTCCTGACGAGAATAGATTATATTATGATTCAATCTCAAAAACTCAATTGAGGTAGAAAATATCGAAGTATTTCTATCCTTCTGATTCCCATGCATGTGTTACCATAACCACATAACTTGAACAGATCTCAAAAAGAACCACACCCTCCTCATTTTAGAGACTTGGAAGGTGGGTACCTCAGTACTGCCACTACCCTACAGCATCAGCTGCTGACAACTCCTTCTGCCTGGGCACTGCACTGCTCTGACAAGCCACACCAAGGGTTTTTGTCCCTGAAATAAAAACCTGCATTTTAGTCTATAATTCATAACAGAGTGAAGCAGAGAAGCATTCATGTTCCAAATCAGATCTTGCCCCCTAGAGAGGTGTGGTTTTCCTAGCTCTCAACTCTCCTACACTGGCAACACAGCAAGATTGATTCAATAAAGACTGAACTATAACAATGCATGTAAGCTACTAATAACAGCCACCAAACAGTAATGAATCCTGCAGTATCCTTAACCACTGCTTAGCTTCACACATGGTTCAAACCATAATCATCAGCTCTTCCATTCCTGAACCAAGTCCCAGGCTGGACATCAGACAATCTGCCAAACCAGCCAGAATCCAGCCACTATACTGGGCCCCCTGAGGGCAGCCCGCAGGCCTGGTATCCCTCCACTGTGAGCCTCCATGAGGGCAGCCCTAAGCCCTGGGATCCCGCTGTGCAGGGCTTACCGGAGGGCAGCCTTCACCCAGGGATCCCTCCTCTGTGCCTCGCTGAAGGCAGCCCTCAGGTCCGGGATCCCAGTGTGCCGGCCTCCCTAAGGGCAGCTGGCAAGCCCTTGGTACCTCAGAATCCCTCAGTTGGTGCTTAGCCTCCATGAGACTCCCAGGAAGCTGCTGTGGAGTCTGCTCGAAGTTCTCTGGCCACCAGCAGCCCCCCTTTACCCGGCAGTTCTGACAGGGCATAAATTCCTAATGCGACCCTTTGATGTGTCATGTAAACAGCTACTCTAAAAGCCAGATCCTGAAATATCACTTCTTCTGTATTCCCAGTGATTTCTTTACACTAAAAATTGTACTGCTACAAAACCTTTCTCAAGGTAATTCCATTATCCCTTAACCGTCTGTTGTTTTACAAAACCCTATATCACCATGTTCGAGAGCCAATTAAAATGCCATCTCACTCACAAAATCACCACTCAACAATTACCTATAGAACCTTGCTGTATGCCGAGACCTGTACTAAACAAGCGACGCAGAACAATGAACAGAGCCCCCTCAAAATACTTGCAGTCTCATAGGGAAGATAATGTCACATACGATGAAGAATGTCATGGGGGGACACCAAAGAAAATGAGTACCAGATGAGAATGAGCATAGAGTGCCTGAAGTAAAACTTGTTGGGGACTGGGACTGGAGGTTTCCTGGAACACTCACCTTCAAGGCATCAACCAGAGGACTCTACATATAGCTAAGCTGTCACAGAACGAGTATTACAGGCAAAGCACAAAGAGAAGATCAAAAAGAAAACAGTAAAGTATTAAGAACTCCTTGGATTCTGTCTCTCCTGTGAAGGGCAAATTTGGTGTCCTTTCTCCAACAATGATTATGCCCAAAGAGCCCATCAATCACCCAATGAGTGTGCTGGGGAAATAATGTCTTAGGCCTCTTCTACCTACAACATGGCTAAGATGACAGACTCCCAGACAGACAGCAAAAGTTCGGCCTGAATCACATGATATACGCTTAGTTCAAGAACAGCAAGAAGAAACAGTCAAAAGCCAAGTTCTATGTCATCTAAGTGCCAGACTAGATACCCCCTAACAACAACAACCTCCATTCTGCTATGTTTGTTTGATCAAGCCCAATGTATCAATGAAGAACAAAACAGAATGATGAAAGAAGAGAGACAGGGAGAAGAGGAATGCAAGCCAATGGTCAAACCCAGACAAGGTCTCGCTGAACAACAGCAGCATGTGCTGGATGCAGATGAGAAGTTACTTAAGAGCACAGAGCAGAGCAGGTACAAGATCTGACCTAAGCTCTGACAGCCAACCTGATCTAAGGGAGACAACTGCAGGAGCAAACATGGGAGCAGACAGCAGGAAGACGATGGAGGAGGGGGGAAGAGGATGGGAGAGGACGGAAGAGGGGGGAAGAGGACGGAAGAGGGGAGAAGAGACTGGATTTTCAAGTGATTCACAAGTAATACCCAACAGGAATGCCAAACATTGGAACATGGATTGTGAAGACAAAAAACTGTCAAGGGTGGCTCCAAAGTATGGGTGTGAACAACTAGAATCATGGAACATATCAACCATGCTGTTACACTGAGAAGAGGCAGGGGCACAAGAATACAGGTTTTCCAAAAGAAACATGATGGGACATTTACATAATCTATACATGTTTTAAAGGCTCAATTATTACTACTTTTTGAGTAAAGTAGAATTTGACTAATCAAAAGTGTATGAGAAGGACCAGAAAGCAGCTTTAAAGTAACTTGCACTTCATACTACAGAATAAGACCAGGCACAGAATACGGACACTATTTACCAAACACAAGTATCACCGGCTATTTCTTTCACATCTTTCTATATCACACTCACTACTATTTCAATAATGAATTTTGATAGAAACTCATGATGTTGTACATTTGACCAAGACAGCTGGAGGACTTCAGCTGAGGCTCCTAGGCAGGCTGACATGTGGCACCGCCTCTCAGGGAGTTAAGACATGTCACAGGCAAGCTGGGACTCCAGCTGAGCCATGTCTCTTGTCTTGGGACAGAGGAGGGAAAGGCTTTGCTCTGCAACTTACCAAGGGTCTGGCTAAGACACTTTGGTACTTACAGTTAGTATCCCCCCGCCCCTCTGGTCAATGTCCTTCAAATCAGTTAAATACAGTGAAAAACATGTTTTGAAGATAGATTATCAAAATGTACTGAATAATGGCTGTCAGACCTGGAAGCTGGCCACGTGGGAGTGAATGTGATCTATTTCTCTGTCCTCAAGGGAGGACCATAAGTATATGCAATATTTCTCTGCACTACATTTTGCATTTGGGTACTAAGTTAGACAAAATGGGCAAAAAGAAAAAAAACATAACAAGCAGATGCTGAATGAAGATACGTTTGTATGTAGAAGTTGCACTAATTTTTTTTTTTTGAAAGATTTTATTGTTATTGGAAAGCCGGATATACAGAGAGGAGGAGAGACAGAGAGGAAGATCTTCCATCCGATGTTTCACTCCCCAAGTGAGCCGCAATGGGCCGGTACGCGCCGATCCGATGCCGGGAACCTGATACCTCTTCCAGGTCTCCCACGCGGGTGCAGGGTCCCAAAGCCTTGGGCCGTCCTCGACTGCTTCCCCAGGCCACAAGCAGGGAGTTGGATGGGAAGTGGAGCTGCCGGGATTAGAACCGGCGCCCATATGGGATCCCGGGGCTTTCAAGGCGAGGACTTTAGCCACTAGGCCATGCCACCGGGCCCATAGTTGCACTAATTTTTATCTAAAAAAAGCAAAGCATAATAGTGAAGAAACTGCTTTTCATAAGCTAAAAACAAGCCCTTAAGCCATTATTTTATCTGGTTAAGCAAAACCCAAATCAAATTGCTAAAAAATACTGAGGATGTATTATGCTTACGTAAATAAAACAGAAGAAATACGACAATGTCTAAAGAACAAAGGAATTAAAGTAAGAACAACAACAACAAAAAAACTACACATAAAACTAACTTTTTCTCAGCATGTCTATCACAGAACCAATCGCTTCATATAGGAGAACCTGACATGAGGCCCAACACTTTGTGCAGCAGACAACACTTACAGGTAAAGTGTGACTTCCATAGCCTACCCAGAAGGGAAGCGCAGGGAGCGAGCTGATTGTCCACAACGGAGACACATGGGACACAAACAAACCCATCATACAATGATTCCAGAAGCCTTTTCAAACACAAGCTGGAAAATTGTGCAACAGAGTTGAAGTTTCCATAAACTCCATCCTTACAGATTTCTTCGTCTCTACATTTCAAAATGAAATGTGAGAACAAATTGAAGAGCAATGAACAGACCACCTACTTAAAAGACAGAACATGATACAAAACCCTTAACCCATGATCCTGCTGCTCAAATCCAGAGTAACTCCAGAACCCATCACTAATTTTAAAATGGTTTGAAAAAAAACAATGTAAACAAAATGTAATGGCCCCCAAATAACCCCTTCAATCAATGCAGGGTTCTCTGGAGGACACCTCAAAACACTCCCACAGAACTTTAATACACACTGGTCTTACATAAAGGCCAAATTCAAGACGCTTTTCTATATTTAGAAAAATTAAGTAGTAGCAGAGTAATCTTAAGACAAACTTATAATAAACAATATGAGATAAAGAAATGCACAATTTCTTTATGTTAGGTATTGTGTAAATGAAATAATGTAAAAATTATGTGCTTCATGTAAAGATCATTCCATGTATTTTTACATGGACTTTACCACAGTTTGGGAACAACTGCAGAAATGAGTGACTGCTGCCAGGACATCACTCAGACATACAATAAAACACGAGCGGGACTACAGAAAAACTGTGAAGTCTGGGCAAAGACTACACATTGGCACAGAGAGCTCCTCCAGAGTTTCAGTTCTGCAGCTGCCGGAATAACTAGCATACAAGCCTTCAGGTCAGGCAACAAAAACCAGCTCTGCAAGTAACAACGCAAAACAACAGGTGGAATTTTAGTAGTCAATGAAAATCTCTAGTAAATTTAAACAGAAACAGAAAAGGAATGTAAAAGATCAACTAAACAAATCCAGAGTTTCTTATCTAATATAAAATATGTGCCTACTATTTTATAACACGTCTTCATCAAAACAAGCATTAGCCCAAAGCCAAAATCACTCTAATTTTAGCAGAAAAGGTACAGAACATCTCCAGCAGCTTATAAAGATTAGCTATTTAGACTGAGGAACCCTACCCCGGGGTGCAGCCCCAGGCTGCATACCACAGGGCAATGCCTTGCCAAGCCCCCAGCCTCTGCTTCCTCCAGCACCTCCTGCTGGCACAGCCTCAGCGCAGGGTGCGAGCTCAGGAGCTGGGCCTGTGCCACTGACTCTCTCATCTGCTAGAAAAAGGGGCATTGTGTGTGTTGGACCAAATCATCAACATGTGCATGACTTGAAGCACTGTACAATAAACATGCAACCAGCAGGCCACCAGACACATATGCAGGAGGGAAACTAAATAACAACCGAGCAGAAGCACATGATTCTGAAATAACTGTAACCACCATATTAAAGAGAAAAGGTGAAAAGAAAGGACAAGAAGAACACTGAGAATTGTGACACAAAAATAGAATGTGTGAAAAGCAAAACATATTAAAATTCCAGAGCCAAAAATATAAATGTAGCTTTTATTTTAAAAATATTTTAAAAATATACTTATGGATATGTAAAAGCATGGAGAAAACAGTTATCAATAAATTCCTTTTTTTAAAAAAAGTATTTATTTTTATTGCAAAGACAGATATGAAGAGAGGAGGAGAGACAGAAAGGAAGATCTTCTGTTTGACGATTCACTCCCCAAGTGGCCACAATGGCTAAAGCTGAGCTGATTCAAAGCCAAGAGCCAGGAACTTCTTCCACGTCTCCCACATGGGTGCAGAAGCGGGGCCTCTAGGATTAGAAACAGTGCCCATATGGGTTCCTGGCGTCTTCAAGACGAGACCTTTAGCTGCTACGCCACGGCGCTGGGCCCTCAATAAATTCTTAGTGTAAAAATAAATAAATAAATAAAAACTGAAGACTGAGAAGAAAGAACAGGAGGAACAGACCAAAAGCCAACAGACATGTGGGATTCACCCTATACCAAGGAGTGGGCACTTGGAGTGCTGGAAGGATAAGCAGCGAGGCAGAGGCATGTAAACAGATGACGGCCAGTGAGCTCCAAACTGAAAGACAGAACGCTCACACACAAGCAGCCCTTTGATGCAAGAGGGGAACTCACACTCACGCACACACACACGCACTCACACACACACACACTCATGCACACACACACACTCACACTCACGCACGCACACACACGCACACACACACTCACACTCACACACACGCACTCACACACACACTCACGCGCACACACACTCACGCACGCACACACTCACGCACTCACACACACGCACACACACTCACACACACACACTCACACACACACACACTTCATACTATAATAATAAAAGTGCTGAACACCGACACCAGAAGAAAATCACAAACCTAGTACAGGGTAGGGAAAGGACCACTATAAAACAGAATAAAAGCATTGCAGTCAAGTAAAACATAACTTATGTGGGAAGATAAAATCCTGCCTATTCTCTTAGGATACAGAGGGAGAACCAGATTGAAACAGTCTGCCAGCCAAATCAAAGAATTTATTGGAGGCAAGTTACTAAGTAGTTTGCTATTTGCTTAAAATGTTATATTTCCAAACATGAGGCAAATATTTTTTTACTTCCTTCCACATAAGCAATCTAAGAAACCCAATACAGGCCTCACAATTCCTAAGAGGCACAGGTAAGACCCCAAAACCAGAACTGCTCAAAACAATGGGTAAGACTCCAGGTCCACTGAGAAGTTGCTTCATTCAAAGGTGGACGGCCCCAGGTGCCTATGCAATGAATCTTAACAAACTAACATGCAAAGATTCATAGCAAATAAAACAAAAAGCGTGATGACACACACTGCCCACAAAGTGAACATCAAAGCTTCAGAAAGAACAGAATGAAAGCCACTGAGAATAGAAAATGCTGAGCCATCCCTGCCTGGTCCAAGAAGCATAAACGTAAACACGGCATTGAGACAAATCACACTGTGCTTCTTCATCGGCTAAGAGTTGAAGACATCAAGATTAAAAAAATACAACATAATTGTAAAATGTTATTCAGCCTTAAAAATTTACCACAATAATCCTAATGAATTCTAAGACAACAAATCTGGACATCAAATAGTAAATATTACCAGCTTTGGTGATTCAGTAAAATATAAAACAAGAGAATTATTATATAAGTTTCGTCGACATCCTAATTACAAAATGACTGGCCTGACTCACAATATCACAAGGACTATAAAAGTCTGTAATGTACAAAATACCCACCATGAAATCACCATTTTTAAATATACACAAACTGAATAAATCATGAAATAAAAGTCTCTCATTAGAGTAACTTACCTCAAAGTTGTAAATATATATAAATGTGTACGAAATGATTTAAAAACTTGACTCTTCTTCACCAGGAAAGCTGGTGGCACCACTGAAGTCCTTCAGAAATGCAGTCCCACTGATGATGGACATGCACTGGTTACTGCACCCCTCGCGAGGAGAAGTCCACAGAAAAGGACAGCTGTGCCAGGAGGGATGTGTCTCACAGCTCAAAAGAGCAAACGCCAGCAGGGCTGCCTCCATCCGAATGAACTGTGGACAAACAACTGAACTACCAACAGAAATGCATACTTCAGCAAAGTCAGGGGGCCGGACGTGCGACCCAGTCTTCTGGTCTGCCATTACATCATCCTAAAACTTGGGAAATGGCCAAATCACAGATGCCATGCAGATCAAAACACTCAAGCTCAGATTCGGCAACAGTTTGAACACCTGATTACGTCATAAGACCAGCAACATTTAAGTCAAGCAAGCCTTTCCGTGAAACACTTCACTACTTGGCTTTGCCATTCACTCTATTTTCATTCATAAACAGCTTGCAGGAGTCCACTGCTTGCCTCCTCTTCATGTCCCTGACACCCTCCTGATCTGCCCGCACTAGAATCCTCCTGCCTCTCTCTCCCCCAGCACAGGCCTTCAGCATCTGCCACGGGCGCTACCTTCCACAGCGATCACTCCTGCCTGTGTGCTCCAAACCCGCATCCTTCACATGAGTTAACTCCCTCCATTCCTACTCCATGCCACGACTTCCACGACCAAGCAAACCAACGCCTTCCAGTCACAGAGCGTAACATGGAAGTCTGAAAAGGGGATGGAAACACTGACTGTAGAAAACTGTCAATTTCCATCTTTTTTATATTCTATTTGCTTACCAATATGCTTGAGAAATTGCTGGACGTAGAACCATGGACCAATTCAACCTTACCTAAAACACCCTACCTAGTTTATAATTACCTTGCCCACACTCACCTCAGGGAAGGCATTTTGCTCACTCACTCAGTATCTGTTTCCAGCGGAGTAAAAACTGCTAGGCAAAAGAAATTACACTATGGTGTTGTAAAGCCCAAGTGTCATAACCCTGGTATACAGACCTCAAGCTCTCCTCACGAGTACAATTTCTACAGAAAGCAACACATCAGATAGAGAATTCAAGGATACTACAGAGGAGAACAGAGAAGAGATGCCAGTATCTGTTGAATATTCTTCACTGTTCCACACCAAGTGATTATTAACAAAAGCCGTAACTCGAAAAAAAGACACTCTTCCACTTGAACAGAAATCACATGTTAAGAGTCAGGCCTTCTCCAGAACTGGATAAGCCAGCCTCTTTCTTGCTTAATATTCAAAGACATAATTCATTATAAAACACATCCTCTCTGCAATTTTATTAGTTTGAAACAAGAAAAAAAGAATGGTCTTATTCACATACAGGTCTGCCTACACATTTTAGGGAAGAGGTGAAAAGTCCTACATTGATTTTCCCAGGGCCAATACAACATCACCAGCAGAAGCGCTCCTCGGAGGGAACAGGGAACAGTGATTTTCCTGCATGAGGAACAGCATCCCCAGCCTTTACTCACACAACCCTGGCCACACAGAGCAGCCCCCTGAGCACTGCTCCACCTGCTCCTACATCCGTGTTCCATGCAGTGAGAGCTGTGACAGCATGCACGCACGCGTCCACACGGTGCTGCTAGCCAGCCATTTCCCCTTAGTCCCACCCCACTCATTCACCACCGAATCCCCCCACACAAACTATTAGTTGTAACTATGTGTGTATTTCTCCTCTTGTGACGTCACTTGTACTGCACCTCTCCACTTAGTGTTACGATATGTGTGCGCCTGCCAGAGGAGCAGCTCACTGACCACTTGTCCACTTCTTCGTCCATTCCTAGCACAGGCACCAAGAGTGTGACCATTATGTCACTCACACAGCACCTCTCACCTCTCCACGGGCACACTGATCCTACCATGTACACCAATAGTCATCACCAAGTGTGATTAATAAAACACTGATCCTATCATGACAATAATAATGAAAATAAAGACAAAACAAAACAAAGGTACATCTCATAATACCAAGAACCCCACCTGCAAGTCCCACAATTACAAGTGTCTCCAAATTTAACTTCTTTACTGTTACCGTCTACCAGATTTTGTCTTATTCTAGAAATGTATTCTTTCTGGAACACATGAATTATAATTTTTAAAGCTCCTCAATAAAATATAATAGTACACAGTTTATGCGTAATAACTTTCAAACACTTTATACATTCTGTCTCAGTCAGATGAGTACTAGATATAATACTCTTTCTAGATGTTGAACATTTAAACTTTATGATCAAAGATATTAAGAAATTTTAAAAAATCTTACTAGAACGTACTTTTATATACTTGATACTCGGTATTCATGGAGGAGCAATTTCTGGAAGTTCTGGGAGTAGCAAAATTCACACTCAAAGTCATTTAGATGAAATGCAGTAACATTTGTGTATAAACTATACATTCTTCCATACACCTGAAATCATCTTTAGCTATGAAACCCATAAATGTAAATTATTTTTATAATGCATGATGTAGACAAAAACAAGGTCTGTATGTAATTAGAACACGTGCAACTTTATTTGACACATGTATCTCCAGCATCTACCTGGACGAAATCAGGTGTAAAACCTACAGATACAGAGCATCACCAGTCTATTGTAATGCAACGTGGATGGAATGATCACAAAGATAATTCCACATATAAGCACTATAAAAATATAATCTGTACAGGAAGGAGGAGTTATAGGACTTCAAAAAGAAACATACAAATTTTCTGAAGCTGAAGAATGGCTTATTTGATTATTTTAAAGGGGTGATATTAAGTATCAAATCATCATATTAATATTCTATTGGATTCATTCTTCTAATAACGAAAGCACTAACTACCCATAACAATTTTTACCCTATACTAAAAATGACATTCTGCCCAACTATTACACCCAGGAAGAAAATATTTGCTTGTAATTTCAGAATGTGGGAAAGACAGGTCTACATTTTGGAGTTACCACAGGGAACCTGCTTCCTGCTCTACGTTGCTGCTAGCATGGTTCTTCATGGTGCTTCTTGTTCTATGAAATGTTGGCAAGAATACGCAAGGTAGCACGGTGACAGGCTCTTCCCACAGTGCTCAGGACCCCGGGAAACGGGGCTCCTGCTGGGGGCTGGGAAAACACCTGCTTCTGTGCGCACAGCAGCACCCCGTCAACCTCACTGCAGAAAATCGAAGGTACTACCTTGGGTTGCTATCACAAAATCTCCACATTGTGTAATCCTTCTACCTGAAATATTCCTTGATTTCACCTTAATCATCTTACACATGTCTGCTTAAAAATGCCTCAAAATATACGGGCACTCTATTACCATTATCTCATGTAACAAGGGTGAGATTTGTTTTTGTAAATGCTTTTGGAATTGCCTTTCCTGAAAAACATATCTAAGCAAGCTCAACACTCCCTGCCCACATGCCGTTCTGGTCCTCTCCGCCAGCAACACGAGACAGCTGATTTGCTCCACTATCCCACGAGCACGGGAGCTGCACGGATGCAGAACACATCACTTCAACACAGGCACTGAAAAATCCGACCGGCCTCAGAAAATGCGTGATCCAGTTGCAGAGCAGACCCTACATTGCCAAACTCGGCTGAGCCATCCATAAATTAATCCAATTCATTCCTTACAAGAATTTTAGAAGGACTTTTCCCCACATATTTACTTCAGTAAACTGAGAATCAAAAGTTAAGTAATTTGAACACGCTGGGTCTGCTAACAACATGTCAGTGTTAGGAATACAATTCAGGTACTAGGTTGTGAGAAGCCAGCATGGGAGTTTCTTCTACCACGACGTGGTGTATTTTTAATTCCTCTACAGTAATTTCATTCATTACCTACTTTATCTTCATAGCCCATCTACATTTCACTACATCAGCTTTACAATTAATGAAACAAAGACTCAAAAAGATTTGTCCAAGGAAATAAGGCTACCCCAGGAACTCAGGCCGCCTAACCTTAGCTCAGCTTTCACTGTACCACTCCTCAGAGACTGTACACTACTTACACAAGGTCACACAGCTGGACACAGAAAAGCCTGGATTAAAACTAGGTGCCTTGGTCTTCCAGCAGGTGAATCAGACAATGTCTCACACCTGACATCGGTAAAGATCTTGAATGTAGACTGTCACACCCTTTAAGCTGTAAACGCTAGAAATGGAAGCAGCCCAATATAAGAGATGCAGCTGAACTCAGATCACTGCTTATGATTACATGAAACCAATGTCAAAACATCATTCCAGATGGCACACAAAACCAAAGTGCACATGTGTTAGCTTTGAGTTCCACAGAATAAAATCTTCTTAGAAGTATGTCCTCCTGACAGGGTTATTAAAAAATGGTACAAACTTCTAATTATCCTAAACTATTTACTTCAACAGAAAAAAAAAGTATCTTATAAATAGGAAAATCTTTGTAATGGAGACATTCATTTGCTTCTCTATTAAACAAGAAAAAATGAACTGCTGGACCCAGAACCCCAACCAAGAAGAGAAGTGCAGGTTCCATGGTCAGCCATGGAGTGCAAGTGCCAGAGCCGAGCCTCCTCAGAGGCTCAGATGGAGCAGGGGAGAGCAGGCCCAGGTGCACATGGAGGCAATGGCACTCTATCGGAACCTGCAGAGGACACCTGGCACCACAACAGAGGACAGAACAAATCCATCAACTATCCCAGCCATGCGTTGGCAGTGAAAAACAGGGCAAACGGAGACTCTAAGGTGGACTATGTCAGTCAGTGGATTCTGCAGCGACCTCATCATGCTTGGAATGGTGAGACTGGCAGCAATTCATAACTGTTGAACTATCAAAAACCACTTGAGCAAGACCTCGGAGCATGCCCCACATCGGGGACCTGGGATGCATGGGAGGCTGGGTGGGGCTTCTCCCTTTACCTCCCCCTTTATCTCAGCTACAGAAAAAAAAATGTGAAAATAATAGTCTTACCCACTTTCCTATAGCCCTTGAACCTTTGTGCCCTAATTAACCATGTAAAGACTGTCAAAAATTAAAAAAAAAAAAATGAAAAGAGTAACCAAGTGGATAAACGGGATAGAAATGTCCTATTTCTCACCAAACCCTATCATGATGTGCTTATACAATGCTTGTGGTGTCTAGAAACAATGAAGAAGCAAGAACTTATAAAAATAATCCAGTGGAGAGAGCCACCTGACTTCTCCATCCTCCCCAGGCTGTCCAAGTAGCAAGAAACGCTTGCTGAGGAGGGGCTACCAGGGCTCTGCCTTCAACTGCCCACATTTCTAGTTTTAATATTTTTATATTTTAATGCCCTTATAATAAAGATGAAAGATTATAGAAAATATAACAGATAATTATGGCATCAAAAATCAAATAATTCTAGATTTCAACTGTATGCTTATGTTTCAGTCTGCTACAAAATAATTTGCATTGAAAATGTGATTGTTGGGCCCGGTGGCGTGACCTAGCGACTAAAGTTCTCGCCTTGAACGCCCCGGGATCCCATATGGACGCCGGTTCTAATCCCGGCAGCTCTACTTCCCATCCAGCTCCCTGCTTGTGGCCTGGGAAAGCAGTCGAGGACGGCCCAATGCACTGGGACACTGCACCCATGTGGGAGACCCAGAAGAGGTTCCAGGTTCCTGATTCCTGGCTTTGCATCGGCAAAGCACTGGCCGTTGCACTCACTTGGGGAGTAAATCATCGGACAGAAGATCTTCCTCTCTGTTTCTCCTCCTCTCTGTATATCTTACTTTGTAATGAAAATAAATAAATCTTTTTTAAAAAAAATGTGATCGTACTTACCCCTATTACGACAGCTATATATAGCAGAGTACAGATCAAACCTCTGAGACAACTCAAAGAGGAGAATTTAGGGGCAGAAAGCAAAAAGATTTTTGGCAATATATGACAAATTCAATGACCTAATTTGTCATAACTCTCATAAACTGTAATCCAATTTGAAGTAAACAATCAAAGGAGATCCTTAAATAACAAACAAGAAGATACAAGACAAAGAAACTGCGCTCAAAGAGGGCAAATAAAAAGGAAAACGAAATACTTTCATTTTGGCAGGTGATTATGTCCTAAATTAGCCTTTCATCACACAGAAATGCACCATCCATAACCCAACGTAACTTAAAGGTAGCAGGGGAGAGGGTCATTTTTAAAAGTAAATTGTTGTTATAAGGTAACGTTTAATTTGTGCACACAATGTAAATTGCTCTGGTGAACGCCTGTCGGGTCACTGAGACAACGGTAGCTAACTTCAGATGTGACCCAGCAGCCCAGGTGTTCAGGAAAAGTGCTGTTAACAGGGAGGATTGATGATCTAATCAAACTGTCACAGCCAGATCCTTGGCAGGGTGGTGGGAGGGAGGTGGAGGAGGATAATATTCAGAAAGCAAGCACATGCTTAGTGTTACTTTAAATTGATGCTGACATTTTCAATTGTGAAAAGAAATTTTTTCCTAAGTAATATAGGAAACAACTCAGCTAACCTTCCGGAGGAGATCAGATAATCATAGTAGGTTGCTGTGCAAAAGCTAACTTTTCAGAAATGTGAGCACACATGAAATACAAACAATCAGACATTTCAGAGATTTACTACAGTACTCAAGATTTTAATTACTTTCTGTTTTCTTAGATGTACAGTACTACTGTGAAGAACATGCTGTTCATGTACAAACAAAGCAATAGTTTTAGTTTGGTATTTGCATCTGGTGGTGAAAAATTCCTGTTAGAGTAAAAATAACCAAGAGTCACGTGCTCACTCATCTATGGCTTGTACAATCACGTGCTAATTAGAGTAATTAATATGTTCTTTCCTGTCCATGCAATGTATTTGTCACATAGGAAGCAGAGAGTGTGACCAAATACTCAGTTTAAAAGAAAATAACGGCCTCCAATGAAATACTGAGAATTGTTTTTTCCACCCTTTGGTTAAACTCACTGATGACAGCAATTACAGAACACTGCCTGCCTGATTTTTACAATACTTCTACCTGGAAAAACCATACTCCGATGTGCAATGTGTGATGACATTCAAATAATTCAAGTGTGCAAAAGAGCCATTTCCGTTGATAGAAAAAAAAAAAAAACGGACAATGAAATATGTCGAAAACCAACTGCAATCCGTCCTGAGCCTTTGCCGGCTGCAAGTGACGGCAGCTACTCCAGGCGCGCCCGAGGCCTGGGGTCCTGAAGGCCCGAGCTCTCCTGCTGCTCTGTATTCCTGCCAGTGTCCTGGCTTCCCACTGCAACCTTGCCTCTGCAGCCAAGGACAAGCAAGTCTGCTAAACAGCTTCATGTTTTCAAGGCACGTTATAAAGCATTCTTGTGAAAATTTTTCGCTCCGTCATTCCTGACCTTTTTGAAACCATACCCCAGTAAATATTAATACTGATAAAAACCACATTATCTGTGTCACTCACAGTTGACACACAAACGGAAGGTAACACAACACAGTTCCCCAGCTTCTGAAAACATATAAATGTAACAAAACCAGAAATACCAAACGTGTGTGTGTGTGTGTGTGTGTGTATCAGAACAATCTTATACAGTTCCTGATAATAATGATTCATTCTTCAAAATCCGGCTTTTACTTTTTTTCTAATAAAATTGACTAAGATGTAATAAGCAAAATCAAGGCAATTCAGAAAATCAACTTTGAAACTGGTAATATATGAGTAAAATATTTTTCTCCTAGAAGTATACATGATATATCCTAAACGACACAAAGGGAATTTTGTCATTTTCCATTCACTAAAACGAAAAATCCCACTTGTACATCAGGAGAGTCCACAGATTCCCAGGCTTCCCCTCGGGGAGCAGGCTGCACTCTGGGCAGCATTCCATCTAGGGACAGAAGGGAGGAGGAGGAGGGGACCTCCACAGGGGACCACGTGGCAGAAAGCCCATCAGCAGGCACAGAGCTGACCGCTCCTTACAACCCCCTGCACAGATCCAGGGAGGAAGAAGCTCCCCCTGCTGCACTCAGCTCTCAAGAGCAGAAGCCTTCCGACACGGGGTCCTTAAAAAGTCTGACTTGTACAAGAACAAAACTGTCATCAGGATGGCAAAGATGGAGGTAGCAAAAATCAATGCCCTTGTAAAAGCAGATGGATTATCCCATCAATTTTAAATTTTTAGTTGTTCTCTATAGCATGAGACTCCTTGGAAACTATATAAGCGTGCAAGACAGAAGAAAAAATCTCTTCCCTGAGTTGCTCTGCCCAGTTTTGTGTTTGAACCTGGACTACCACATTAACCAAGAACCTGTACGTGACAAGTGATTATAAGCTGAAGCAGTAGCACTTCCCTAGTAAGGTCAGTAAGACATATGCACATGAAAACTAGTGCATCATACCTGGGTAATCACCAGAGTGTTTTCTTTTGTCTTCCACTATTACTAGTAGTTTTTTCAAACTATTTTACATATTTCTAAAAGAGCATTGCTAACACAAAGCAACAAGAAATGAGCAACGAGAACAAGAAATGACCTACAGAAAAGAAAATCAGAAATCCCTTTAAAATTTTACATTTCTTATTTTTCAAATAAAATAGTTGTCTATAATATAAAAATAACATTCTACTCCCCAAGCGAATACAACAAAGCAACTCGCATGCATTTTGTTATAGCATGAATGGGAAGGCTGTTCAAATCAACACAATGCAAAAACCTTTCTCCAAGCAGTTCCAGCTGTACAATTCACACCAAAGATTTAACACAGGTTTTACTAAGTAAAAACTTAGAGATAGTCGAAACGGCCATTAAACAGTAACTTCATGATACATATAAATAATGAATCATAAGCATTAAATATAAGCATTAAAATGCTGCAAATCTGAACTTACAAGAACTTCTATAACAAACGGATGAAACAAAGAAAAGTATAGGTCGTCAGGAGAAGTGAGAGATGCCCCACGGGAAGTCACAGCAGAAGGGCCTGAGCTCGGCTGCGAAGCTTTAGCATCCTTTCTACTTAACATGTCAACTGCATTGCTAACCAGAGAAACAAACAAAAAACCTGAAGCAATTCTAAACTGAAACAATAAAGAAAATGGTTACACAGGAATTTTAATGAATAATTGTGTTTCTAGTAAGATCATGTGCTAACATGTCACTTTGAAGGGACTTCATACTTTTAAAAAATTCTACAATACTTATTGTTCCTATGGAGAACTTCACTCTCCCCTGTGCAGTGTCCTCAGGGGACAGGAGGATTTGGGCGTTCACTGTCACAGTATACCCTCAGCTGTGCTCTACTCACTGGTACCAAATGCAAACCAACCAGGAAATTCACCTGTACAGCTGCATCTGTTTCCAAACTACATCTTAATTACAGGATGTACAGGCTGGTATATTATACACTCCTTGTTTTGCAAATATAGATGAATACTTGTCAATAATAAAATTTAAAATTTACAGTTTAAAACCTCAACAAATCAATTCGGAACATTCAATTCTACTCAAATTTTATTCCATTACATTGTCATTTTCTCAGAACATCTGAGTGATGATCTGAATATATTTACAAAATAACAGTAAATCTTAATTTTAAGAGGCATACTTATAATGATATAAAAATATAAGGGAATGAAGATTTTAAAAAGTATAATTATACATATGTTGATTTATAAAAGTAAACTCATAAACGTTGACTAAGGAATATGAAAATGAACGCTTTACATTTTTAAGCTACATGGCCATTCATTACATTTATGGTAAAATCGATAAAAATATATCAAAATAGAAATTTCACATCAAAGCAATGATTATTTGAAGACATGACACACAAGCATTAGTAGAGAATTTTATTAAAGATCTAAACTTCTATTATTGCAGCTATTTTAGTGAAAGACTAAAACTCAAAAGTCTGACGACCCCCGAGTGCTGAGGGAGGCTTAGGAACAGCAGCACACTCAGGGAAAACACGTGACTGCTGGTGGGATGGATCTGTTAACAAGGCATGTTTGATGTATCAATGGTATTTCTAATTATTTTGTTTCTGAAACAATAACTTGACATTTTATCTAAAAATCTTTGTATCTATGACAGAATAATTTCTCTAGCAGTCAATAAAGAGCTATATTCATTCAAAGAAACATTTCCTGAAATACTGGGCTCTTCTCTAGCCAGACAACAAATCCATTTATGGATCAACAAATCTTGGTATATGAAATGAGGAGAGTGCAAGTACGCTTAACAGGAAGAGATGAAGTTTGGCTTTAAGTTTCCACATTGCAAAAAGAAAACACATTTCTAATATTCTCTTTGAACTGCTCATTTTCCTAAAAAAAAGCTAAATAATTAAGGAGATAACTCATG